>NC_069382.1:5454545-5757575 GCF_027475565.1 Acinonyx jubatus | reverse complement strand
GCAGTTTGCGAGTTCAAGCCCTGGGTCGGACTCTGGGCTGACAGCTCAGAGCCTGGAGTCTGCTTCGGATTCTGTGTCTCCGTCTCTCTCTGCCCCTCCCCTGCTCATGCTCTGTCTCTCCCTGTCTCAAAAATAAATAAAAAACATTAAAAAAAAAAAAAAAGAGAGATGAGTAGGTACCAAGTAAAGATGGGTTATCTTTCTCTAACAAGATATCCATGGAAGAGTAAAATGTCGGTAACCAGTATCATAAAGTGTGGTGGTCTAACGTAGGGGTGTACAGAGATTGCCATGGAACACTTCCGAAGGAACAGGGCATAAATACTAGTGCATGCGTCAATAAATATCAGTTGAATAAACGTCAAAAGGTGCTTTTCCCCAAAAGGAAAAGGTTAATGGCCCTGCCACAATTAGGAAGGAGACAAAGACGCAGGGAAACAAACATAAATGCAGCCACAGGGTCACCAGCTCCCTACGAAGGCACAGTCACGGGAGGCAACGCGTTGGGGCAGGTACAAAATGTTGTAACAGGTGCAGGGACAGTGGCTACAGCCAGAGCTCAGGGAGCCAGCTGTGTGGTGTCACATCCACTACTCACATGCATCCGAGACGACCTCGACAACTTCTCTCCCTACAAGTCTATTGCTCTCTCTACCTGTCATGTGGTTCCTTTCTGTTTGGGGAGTCCATTTCTTTTTTTTTTTTTTTTCTGAGACAAACCAGAAAGCATCAGTAAAGAAATCAAAGTTTCTACCACTTATACCAGACTTCCATGGAACCTGTGTAGTTTGAAACTTCTTTAACCATTACCAATATAAGGAAAATATCACTGTTTCTATTCCTTGGGTCGAATTCGCCCCTCGTGTTTGGCCTCAGTATTGGGATGCCTCCGTGCACCCTATGGGCTATCGCTGCTTCTTTTCAATTTGTTACTTGTTTATCAGGACAGTTTTCCTATCCTGTGGAAATCAGGTTTCACTATACATGAGGTATAAGATAATGACTGACTAGTTTTAAATTTAAGCCAAAAGAGCAGATGCTGAAGAATCGAGACATTTTAAACCCTCCTTACATCATTCATCCCAGCAAACAGCGTGATGAGAAAGCTGTACACAGAGCAGAAGCTGGGTTCTACAGCTGAAGCACAAAAGAACGAGAACCTTTCACTCCGATGGCTTCCAATCAAACCCTGATTAGCTCACAAATGAATTATGTTTTGGATTCTTCCCCTCCTGCCTCGTGAATGTTGATTCACATCATAAAACATCAATTGTTGGCACACCCCACACCCTCAGCCTGAGAGAAGCTGTTGGCATTTTCACAAGCAAGAAATGCATTGGCAAAGTGGTGGCGAAGCTTCTTCGACAACATTAGCTCTCTTTCGTGAATGTGACCAACGCTCGCAGTTTTACTGCCAGAGTTTTCCAGCATCCATCTGTATAGTTAATGGTTTAAATAAAGCACAAGCTGGACAGACTAGTTTACGTGACATTAACCCAGAGTAGAACATTATGATGTAGTAGCATTGGAAAGTTTAAAATAATATTTTCACACACCAACCTTTTGGCCTCTCCCTCTTTTCTTTGATTTCTCATGAGGTCTGGCGAGATCCTGACAGCCCTCCAATGAGCCATCTAACACATCAGGCCTTGCTGGTCCGTTTTTAACACCTGGAACCCAAGAGGATTTGAAGATTAGTTAGAACTTCACACGGACTGAATACTAATGCCACTTAACCAAAATAAAAATTTAAAAATTAATTTATGCACACTGGTAACACCAAAGTACTATTCTCTTAAATAAACACTGCATACGTCTTGCTCTTTGAAGGTCTATTTAGAATTCTCAGTTTATTCCACTACAATCTCCCCAGTGCAATTCACTTAACTCAAAGGTCAGGAATAATTTTGCCTGTCAGGTGACAATGTACCAGTCCTACGGTATCCCATCCATCCAGCAGGTGATGCGAGAACATGTATGCCCACACCTTACGCACTATTCAAACTCCCAACTTGTAAACTTTTACAAACCCAAAGAAAGTAGTTCTCTATTAGAGGAAATAAGTATTCTTAGCTCTGGGGTCAGATTTACCCTAGAAAACAGTCTATAGTACAGTACAAAGCTTTAGGTTTCCATCTGCAAGTGACAGATGATTCTATACCCCACAAATGTCCACCTTAGACCAGCGTCGAGCCATGAAGACACATAAACCAAAAAGATATTTATCGAGTGAAACTGATTTCATTAGATGCTAAACAGTGTAGAAATCCTACACAATGCACAATGAAGTGTGAAATGACTACTTGCAATTGCTACAACTTTATAAGGTGCTCCTCTCCTCTCTTTCCTCCCAAAATAGTTCACCTACTATGTGACTTAGTTGATATTTGGAAGGAAGACTAAAGAATACTAGCTACCACTTCTATGGTCTCAATAGGATAACACGTATAAAAGGCGAAAAGCGGCTTAGGGAACACTTATGTCCCAGCCACAGCCAAGTGATGGTAAGCCATCCCACACAACCCACCATCACCATCATCCAACTCATCAGTCATTGATGCTCTTATCAACAATGCCTCATCATCAGGGTTTGCCCACTGGAGAGGCACACTGATCCTTCTCTTAGGAAGCTTACAACCCAACAGACCAATGTCGATACTGAAAGTGAATATAAGGCAAAAATAATCTACATGCCATAAGAAGCAAAAATCATATAACGTGAGAATGACTGCTTTGCAAATATTTTAAATAAAATAAAAGGCTCTAATAAAACAGATGCGGTTGACTTTGGAGGGTCTGATTTGAAAGTTTTAATCGTCTTTCAAAAATGGGATTCTAGCTGAGTGAAAACACATGCACAGCAATGGTTTACATACTGTCTTGAATTCAAACTAATTACTGTTATTTGCAACTTGAACCCTAAAAATGTTTTAAGGTCAGGTTCTGATCCACTTTGTACTAAACCCTAATACTAAATCCCTTTTGGAGACTGAAACCAATCACACGCGGACCCCACTAACCTCCTGGAAGATCTTAGGTATTTGAGGTGTATTCCACTTCTTTCCCGGCAGGCTACAGACAGACCTTACTTGAGATGAATTAGTGGGCCATGTATTGTGCAGTTTACAGTCTGCTCTAAGATCCAGCCATGCTAAGTTTCTTTCACTCATTTTGAAGGTAAGGGTATCTATCTATTTACGCATTACTTTCCGAGACACTCAACCACCACTTTTTGAGAACTTCTAATGCCTAGGGCAGGACATGGATACAATGATTTTTAAGATCTAAGATTATGAGTAACTAGAATAGAATATTATTTGTTATCCACCATTCAAATCGAAAGTTTACTCAGAGCAAGAGTATATGAAAATAAGAAAAGCAGAGGACTACAGATATAATTTGGAAGCCAATGCACCCCTGTTGTTGCACCACGAGTAAGTATGCTGCTTGCTAGAGTATCTATGTCAAAAAGATTGTGTTACAGCCACATGCCTCAGTGCTAGCCAAGAAACAGACTGTGAAGCATTTTGTAAACAAAGATCTAAAAAAAAGGATCACGGACTTTTAAAACTTAAGGCTGACACTGCTAATGACACATTTTCATTTTCATACATTACGTAACAACAAAACGATACGAGTTCAGATCTTCCTCCCCTTAAGATGGGGTTACGTCCTGATAAACGCATTGCAAGTTGAAAAAACTGGAAGTTGAAATGCACTTACCACGCAGTCTACAGAACATCATAGCTTAGGCTACGCTTAGCCTAACCAGGCTCAGAACACTCAGCAAGAGGCTACGTACAGCTGGACAATAGTATCTAAGACACAGCAAGTGATGTGTTGACTCCTTCGTGTAATTTAACGAATACTGTACTGGAAATGACAGAGAGAATGGCGGTATGAGGGGGTGGCTGTCAGTATGATGGCCATTGACCATCATGATTATGTGGCTGCCTGGGGGCTATGGCTCACTGTTCAGCGCCCAGTGTCACAACAGAGTGTGCAAAGAGTTTCCTACTGCATATCCTAGCGGTACACTGCATATCGACAGCCCCAGGAACAATGCAAATTCAAAACTCTAAGTACGGTTTCTACTGAATGTGTGTTGCTTTCACACAGTAGCAAAGTCAGAAGATCATTAAGTCAAATCATCCTGAGTTGGGAACAGGCCTGAGTTCTTGTGTGATTATGTAAAAGAACATTTTCACAAGCTCAGCTATGGCAAGTTGCTACTATGTTGTCTTTAAGGGTGTTTCTGAAAAACCACAAGCAGCTGAAAGTGCAAAGTAACTGTAAAAGCTGGTAGAAGAGAGAGGCGGGTTGTTATTCCTTTCCACAGCCCAGCAGCATGTTTCCTTCCCAGCTTCCTGCTCTCCTGCCAGCCCACCCACCTCGACCCCCTCCCCCATGGCTGCCGCCATTTGCTCCAAAGCTGGTTTCTCAAGGTCATCAGCTCTCCTCTCTCTCCCAAGGGTGGTCCGAGCACGCCCCACAGTCATCCACTACTCAACGGTCCCAACTCCAGGCCTCTTGCCAGGAGGCTTGATATACCCGACTGCCTAACAGACCTCTATCTTCAACGTCTCTGAGAAATTTCAATTAACACAACCCTGGGCCCTGCGTGACAAACGTTTTATCAGCCATCTACGTATCAAGGTTGTAAATCCTAGACTCCTGTCTCTCTCCTCACTGTCATCTCAACTTCATGACACAAGTGATTCACTTGGTTTCAAAAAGTGATCAAATACAGAGAGAAGAGACCAGAACTTTTACTGTTAAGTTACACTGCCCGGGATTTCAACAATTAGAAATTTGTTTGGGTCAGGGCGCCTGGGTGGCTCAGTGGGTTAAGCATCCGACTCTTGCTTTTGGCTCAGATCACGATCTCACGGTTGGTGAGTTCGAGTCCTACATTGGGTTCTGTGCTGACAGCATGGAGCCTGCTTGGGATTCTCTTGTCTGACTCTTTCCCGCGCATGTTCTCTCTTTCTCTCTCAAAAAAATAAAATAGAATAAATAAACATTAAAAAAAGGGAATTTGTTTGGGTTAACATTATCATCAAAATACAAACACACCAAGGAAGGTTGGAAAGTGAACTCATTCACTTCTCAGTGTGAATGAGTTAAGTCACTACCTCTGCTGCACCTATCCGGGTTAAGAGGTGGTTTTGATACTAAGTGAAAATAAACCACTTTGGAGGCAGAACCAGGCTAAGGCAGCATAAGGACAAATGTATATAACCTAAGTGCTAGGAAAAGGAAAGAGACGAGAAAATGGATGTTGAGACAACCATTAAACTCCTTAGAAGAAACCTGGTCCGTGTGGTTGTTGTGTGCAGGGCGGAGGCATAATAAGAGATACACCCTTACTTCCAACACCTAACCTCCTGCGAACTTTACTTTCCTACTTCCAAGACACAAGACTAATTAACACTAGTACGAGTAGTACATCTAAGCACTCAGTATTGATTGATACAAAACACTCTGCAAAATCAACTACATCAAAGATGAAAAGGCTTCTGAAGCCTTTTCTGATTCTGATTCAAGAATCCATATATTGGACAGGTACAACCATACCCCTAAATCTGAACAATATCCCTCCAGGGAATTTCTTCTGAGTCTCTAAAATCTTAATATTATGAGTCATTTAAGAACAACCTGGAATGCAAGGTCTTAAGACTGCGGAAAGAGCCTTCAAAGACACCTAGGAAAAATCCTTTCCATATAGACTTCTGGGGTTTGGGACACATGCAAAATATTGATGTGTTCGACACAAAAAAAAAAAAAAAAAAACTCAGCTAACAAAAGAATATATATATTTTTTTCGTCCAATAAAACATCAAGTTCACTTTACAAATACAAAAGCAAATCTAATCATGATCATCAAAAGATGTGGAATCTTTTCCTTTATAATCACTATGAAGATCATTAAAATTTATTAAAAATTTTTTTAATGTTTATTTATTTTTGAGAGAGACAGAGACAGAATGAGAGTGGGGGAGGGGCAGAGAGAGAGGGAGACACAGAATCCGAAGCAGGCTCCAGGCTCCCAGCTGTCAGCACAGAGCCTGACGCGGCGGTCGAACTCACAAGCTGTGAGATCATGACCTGAGCCGAAGTCGGACGCTCAACTGACTGAGCCACCCAGGCACCCCCATTAAAATTTATTTTAGTATGTAAACTAATGTTAATACCATATAACCTTTCCCACAGGGAGTAATTTCTCCATCTTTTTAATTCCCTGATACTTGCATATAGATTATCTTGACTGTATCTTCCCTACTTGTCTTAGTTCCTTAAGGGAAAGGGATAGAACTTTACAGCAACCTTACTTCCCCTTGTATTTATCCCAGTATCTGGGACACAGTAGGTGAAGAGTAGTCATAATAAGGAATAAATGAATAGATGAACAAATCAAACAATCAACAGGTTGTAACCCCTTCCTTACGGCCAGCCTTTCTGTTAAGGCTGACTAACCCACACTGAGCGGTTGGGTTGCTTACCTCCAGTGAGTGTACTGGCAGGTCCGGGAGAGAGGGTTGAGAGAAACAGTCTTCTCAAAACATGTGTATTACTTGAATTGTCAAAAGGTGCAGTCATTACTCTTCAATTTAAAATATTTAAGGGGCACCTGGGTGGCTCAGTTGGTTAAGTGCCCAACTTTTGGTTTCGCTCAGGTCATGATCTCGCAGTTCATGGGGTTTGAGCCCTGTGTTGGGCTCTGCACTGGCAGTGTGGAGCCTGCTCAGGATTCTCCCTCTCCCTCTCTCTCTCTCTCTCTCTCTCTCTCTCTCTCTCTGTCCCTCCCTCACTCTCTCCCTCCCTGTCTCTCTCAAAATAAATAAAATTTTAAAAAAATATTCAAGAAATACATGTTTATGTATACCTATGTATTTGATACAATAGTAATTCATAATTTCTCTTGAATGCTCAGAATATGTGAAATATTGAATATCTAAATGCCTATGATTTGAAGGGCTGAGTTATTAGGTATATGTGAAATATTTTTAATTCAATTTAAAAAAAATAGTATATCTCCTACTGATTCAATGAAATGTAAAATACGTCAGTAAGATTATCAAACTTTCTCATTTGGTTGCAAAACATACCCGAAATAAAAAAACACTTCTCTACCTTAGGATTATGAAGAAATACACAAAAATGCACCTTTTACAAATCATATAGCATTTCTGCCTCTAAACCCCATATTGAACCATATTAATCATTGTCTAAGCAGACACTACTATTCACTATGCTACTTCTTCCTTCAAAGGCAGGATGAAGCCTTGTAATTCCTTCCCAACCAAGAGCTATACAGGCAATGGCCCCGAACCAACTGAAGTCAGCACAGACACCATTTGTTATTTCCATCTCTGGGATTAATGCACTAAGACAGAACAGTGCTGTATTATGAAGGCTGTAGTGCAATTTAAAATATCTACTTCAGCAGGGACTGTACGATATGACGTATGTGTGCTAATTTACCTCCACCCAAACACCCACTCCAGTGGTCAGCTAACAGGTTAACAAATACCACACTCAAGAGAAAACTCCTAGAAATCCTTCTGCCCAATTATTATTAGACCTTTTGCTAACTGGCAAAATGGATCCAAGAAATGAGTTATACTTAGTGGGGTCATCAGTTTGTCAATCAGCATAAACCTTTCTCTGGTTGAATCCATAGATTCAAGAAAACTGGACTGGCTAATATATTATAGGGGGTCCCCCCACCCATGCATGAAGAGGGTGTAATAATCAAGCAAAAGCCACAGCTTGTGTTCCTGGGGGTGATAATATCCAAGACTTGGTCCCCTAAATGGCCGTATGACAAACCGCAGAGTCAAAGTACATCTGGTGGCCTGATGCTGACGAGGTTACAGAAACGTCACCCTAGAATTTTGTAGGCAGCTCGTATGTATTGCAGGCAAGGTATGGAAAGTTCATCTGATGGACAAGACCGGTGAGTTTAGCATACAGTTTGCTTTGTGGACAGTTTTCCACCTACGTGCCAATAAATGTTCGATAAACGTCTGTGTGTCTGAGACGAGGAGTGCCAACTTTCACCAGCTTCCGACACTTGTATTACCCATGAAAAAGAATCCGATAGCTGTACGTGACCAAACTGCTGGGATACGGCACGTGTCTGTAGTGACAGGTAAGATTTTTTTCAAGCACAGCAAAGAAGAAGGTTATCCATTGAACCAGTGGACAAGAGTGAAGGTGTGGCTACGAAAAGAATTTCCTTCCGCTTTTGCCAACGGCCATGTGGCCTCACTGGAACCCCCTGAGCCACCTTTGCCATTGAGAAACAAGTAGGAGCTGACTGTGAGCTACTTCAAGATGACCAGGCAGCTACTTGGCAATTGAAACCAATTTCGGGAGGTGGTCGGAAGGTCCGTGGTGAGCGGTGGCACGGCTGCTGGAAAGCCATCTCAATAGGTGAGTCACGTCAGGCAGCTCTCTACACTTTCCGTCCGAAGTGAAAACGTTACGTGACATCTCCATCCCGTGCAAATTCGACGTGGACAGAACTCCTGCACCCGAGCTGCACGTATTTCCGGGTTTTTCAGACCCCGATGCAAGAACAAAGGAAATTTATTTTGACGTCCACTCGACTGCACAACTGACAAGCTTCCACCTATCTTCGTTGGAAGTGACTAATTTGCTGTGTAAGACACACTAAAAGGCACGTATCATGTGAAAAATCTCACAGATTTCCATAAATGCTTTATATACGATGAATGTGCTTGATGAAAACCATCTGCTTATGGGCTGGTATCAGTATCTGGCTGTACCTATCTGTCTGAAAAGGCGTGTTCGAAAGGAAAACATAAAATTTTATTGTACATCTGCCTCAATAAATGTTTGCAATCCATTCTGAAGATATGAATGCTCCATCTGAACCCCAATCAAGAGAAAAGTAATTCCTCTCCCAAAAAACAGAATTCTGTTCTTCTCATTAGGCCTGCATTACTGCACTCAAAATATTTGAGTTTTGTCAATAAAAATTTTGTAAAAATGTCTTTTCTTCTCTTTGTGTAAATAGCCACGTGTCTTGATTTTGCTTTCTGGTCCACAAAGCCTGAAATAGTTACTATCTGATTCCTTACAGAAAAAATCTGCAGACCCCTGAAATGGACTAAAGAATGAAGTAAATATATTGCTCTATTGATACTGATATGGAAATATCTGACATTTTAAAAAAGCAAACCTTACGGCAACGAGATGATATAATCCTATCTTTGCAATAAAATCCCTTTGTAACATCTACCCTCACACCCTCACTGGGCACCCCCCCCCCCCCCCCACACACACACAGAGTCTCGAAGGAATTACAGTGAACCGGTGACAGCAACTGCTTCTAGCAGATGCTCCACAACCAGTTGGTTCACGAAGCATCCAGGGTGACGTGCAACTGAGAAAGCCCATCTGGTGACTCCCCTGTTTAAAACCCCCAGGGGCTTCTCAATCACACTTCAAAACCAAACAAAACCACTCCAAGTCTTGTCAGGTACTAGAGCCCTGGGGATCTGGCTCCTGGCTATCTTTCTAGCTCATTTCCTCCCAGGCTTCCTTCAGCCCAATGAGCTGCAGCTGCACTGGCCTCGGTGCAGTTCCTGCAAGTACTTTCTACCCCAGGGCATTTGTACTTGCTGTTTCCTCAGGCTGAAACATAATTCAAGCAGTCATAGGACTACCGGCTCTGCGATGTCTGGTCTGAGGTCTCAGGTCACCTTATCTAACTGCCCGCACTGCTGTGGTGCTGTGTATCATCAGGCTCACTGATTGACGTCATGCTTGCCTTCATCTACTGCGACTTCCTCACTAGAACATGACCTCTATGCAGGGCACACACTGTTTGCTTCTCTGACATCTTCCAGCAAACTAGACAAGTGCCTGGGACACAACAGGTGCACAGCTAAGAGCTGTCATGGGAACTCACAGGAGGAGGTACCCGAGGGTAGGAGAGCAACATTTACTCGAAGCAACTTCTGTTACTGCGAGCATATACTTGTTTACAAAATTGTTCATAGAGAATAAAAGTCTAAAACGAAAAAATTACTGATTAATATGATTTCAGAGATTATTTACAAAAAATTAAAAGTTTCTCCCTCTGTTCCTGTTCTCCTCACGTTTCTTACTGACTCTTTCTGTAACTTGTGCTTGTAACCTTTAGTGCCACCTTCTACCTTCCATACCGACAAGGGCAATGAGTACAAGTGAACTGAAAGCAGAAATTGAAAAAAGACTTTTATTTCAACATAGAAGACTTGGAGGTACCGCTTCATGTACAGAGTATTATTCCGGCTCCACAACTGAGCACACAAGCAAGGTCTAGAGTAAGCTGCAGGCTCTGTGCTTCCACCCCCGTGGTAGGTTCCCAGACAGAGGTGGGACACCGGCTGAGCTGGTAACAGGCAATTTAAACCCATCAGTGGGTCTTGATTTTATCACAACAAAACAAAGGGATTTGGTTTAGGCTAGACAATACAGAAGTCTCTCCAGCCCTTCAATGCAATGATTTTCTGTCTTTGTGGAATGACATCAAACAAAGTGACCCTACAAGACATCCTTACATTAGAGGGCATAGAACGTCTGTTTCTCGGAGTGAAGTTCGGTCACACCAGGGCCCTGGCTGCACACCGCTGTGTGACAGCCCACATCAGATGAGGCCGACATCTGCAGTCCCCTGGAGCGCCCGGTGCTGGCCCCTCGGGGTTTTCCACGTGCTCCAGGCCCCAGGGGACTGTGGACGTGGGGGAGAGTGCTACAACATCCCGCCTGCAGGGACAACCGCGCTCTTTCTGAACGACGTCGGGGCTGCGGGGTGCGCCTCATGTCTGCAACCAGCCTTTCGTCCCCCGAATTTATATTTTCACATCATTAAATATTATTCAAAGGCTTTAAAAATAAACAAGATAAAAACCGAAGAAAATGAGAATGTAAGCTTTAAGAACAGGATACTCTTAACTACCAAAATAATTCTATATATCTACTGTTTTATATTAACCTTAGAGTCAACATGATTTTAAAATAAATATTTTGAAAACACATACTGAGGCTAAGACAAGATATAGTTTGTCAAATGTTATATATTTTCGGAAAGCTGAAATATTAAAATATACAAAATTAATCCTCTGTGAGGCTATTCTGGGGACTTTATACCCAAGGAAAAGATCTACAGCAGTGATTATTTCAACCCCTATAACTTCTGCATCTTGAGAAGGTTAGTTAAAATCATAGGGTAAGCAAACAAATAATCAAGGATAAAGTTAGTCTTATGGAAATTTCAGCTTCATCTTTCGGTAAACATGGTTAAAGTTCAAGATTTCATCACTTTTGATTGCTGAAATTTATCTGTGCTTGTAAGCAAAGTGCAAAATAAAATGTCTTCTATTGTTGCTACTTTTGCTACAATTACACAGTTTATTACGATGGCTACAGTTAAATTACACACAGAAATAAAAGTCTATTTAAATCACAGCTTAAAGCAAAGTAAATAGAAGCCAACGAGGCCTGTTACGATAAACTTACCCTGAGCAAAAACGTTAAAAACATTTTTCTTTATAACTAACACTGACCCAGGTTTCTTCAAAATAAATACTGCTAACATATTTCCCCAGTTCCTTTCTCGTACCTTCTCTTTTCCTGGTGGAAGCAATGCTCACACTGCCTTACTATCCCCCTGGCATCAAGAGCCTCACTCCTGTGAGCAGAGAGATGTTCAAACCCTCCGTCAGAACGCCTGTCTGCACACCAGCCATGTTCCAGGAGGAGGCTGCATGCAAACAGGGGAGCACCTGCTTTGGTTGACTTCGCACGTCAGGCTTCACTCACTTGTCACCCACACGGAAAGGCTTGGAGAAACGTATTCCTAACAGCAGATTGGACCAATGAGCCTAGAAATACCACAGGGCGGTGAGCCACCTTCTCCTAAAGAATCTATCATTGGAAAACATCAAACACCCGTTCTTTAAAAATAAAAAAAGGAAAAAAGCAAACACTTTAATTACGAAAAGGCTGTGGTGACTTCACAAGACGGACACACCGTCCCATATTCCCATAACCAAGACACCTGGAAAAGGAGATTCACGTACTTTCACTGCATCCTCTGGACACATCTTCCCTCTGCTGGGCGGAGGTGTCCGCGGTGCAGTCGCCTGCAAAACCCAGCCGGTCGTCAGGCTGCGTTCCACCGCAGGACTCCCGCTTCGTCCGAGGGCGGTCTTCTTTCTGCACGCTCCCCGCGCCCATCAGCTCTCTGGCTTCCGCGCTGCCCCCTTCCAGGGGACGTGAGTCCCCGTCAGGTCCTTTCCCGCCGAGCCCGTCCGCAGCAGGCAGTGCGTCGTGGACCGGAGAGTCTGCGCCATCTGGGCGCGTACCCTCCCCTCTCTGAGCACCAGCCTGCGGACGACTCCCTGCGGTTTCCTCAGCGGCCAGGCAAGCCCACGCTGCGTTTGCTTTGTCACGTGTGGGTTTCTCAAGACTGCGGCGACTTTGTGCCCTTAAATCGCTCGTGGGGGCGGGGCTGGGATTCTTCCCAATGCAGGAGAAGTCAGACGTCTGCAGTATGTTCCTTCTCTCCCCCCGAGAGAGGCCTCTGCAGATGAAGAGAGCAGGGCCCGCTGACGACTGACACCCGGGGAGAAGACCGTCCAAGCTCCTCTCCTTGAGGTTGTCAGGTGAAAAGTAATCGTCGTACGAGGACACGCCGCAGCCAGGAGCCTGGGCGGCAGCCCCAGGCCCGAAGTGCAGGCGGTCCCCCGACGCGAGGAGCCACTCCTGTGACATGCCGGGTTTCCCGCGGCATCTCTTCTTTAGTCTTCCTGTCGGGGAAGAATCTGAGATCTCAGACTTTCTTCTTCTCTTCGCCGAGGAGCTCTCAGATCGTGAATGTCCCCAAGGGTGGTGTTCTGTCGCAGATAACGTAGGGGGCAGACCGTGTTTCATGCCAAACACCTCCCTGGGTGCTCCCCCGGACCACGTGTCGGGGGTGACCGCTTCACCCGCAGGATCCCTCTGCCGACTTACTTCTTGTTCTGAGAGACGGCCCGAGGGATTCTGAGGAGTTAACTGGCTGAGGTGACCAGCAGGTGCCGACGAATGAACACTACCGGTCTTCAGTGCAGGTGAAGGATCAGCAGGTGCTGACGAATGAACACTACTGGTCTTTAGTGAAGCTGAAAGACCAGCAGGTGCTGACGAATGAACACTACCGGTCTTCAGTGCAGGTGAAGGATCAGCAGGTGCTGACGAATGAACACTACCGGTCTTTAGTGAAGCTGAAGGACCAGCAGGTGCCGATGAATGAACACTACCGGTCTTCAGTGCAGGTGAAGATACACACACACCACTTCTACTTTCGTCAACGACTTCTCCCACTCTCCTCTCCTGACTTCCTGAGTTTCCAGAAAGATTGTCAAAAGATGAGTCCAGAGCACCAGAAAAGGATTCATCTGGAAAACATCAGTAAAGAATTAACTTTTAAGATGCTTTCAATTATTACAGAAGTAATTTTCAGTTAACCGATACTTCTTAAACATAGCTACTGGTTAAAGACAGTATCAACCACATCCACCTGAGGACGCCTTTAGGACCAGCATTTTTCACTAACGAACCCAGGCGTCAGTGTGCGCATGGACGGCACGGGGCGGGGGGGGGGGGGGCGGGAGGCAGGGACAGACCTCCACCACCAACACGCTCACCTTCTGTACATTCACATGCATGTGCACGTGTTTTCAGAAAGAGCATTGGCACCTTGTTCAATTCTCAAGAAGGTCAATCATTCTAAAAGGTTAGGACTAACACCATGGTCTAGGTCAAGTTCTAGCCTTTCGTGAACACAGCCCACCAACCCCCAGTCCTCCACTCAAAGCCTCATGTTGTATTTATATCCAACAGTGAACCACCAGGTAGATGGTAGGGTGCTGTCTTCCCTTGTGTCTTGTACATTTCTTGAGAGTAGTGCTAAGTTGACCGCCTCCTGTCTCCCGAAAACTGCAAGCGTGTGTGTCCCTCCAGGCTCTGCCTTCACCCCACACTTTAATCTGGGTAATTCCTATCCGTACTTCAAACCCTCCCCCCACCCCTCGAACGTGCCTATCTCTGAACCCTCCCGCTGCACCAGGTCTGGTTGCACACATCCTCCTCTAGTATGCAGAATGCTGCCTGAATTTCCCAAAAGCAGGTGTCCTAGTGTTCTTCTTATTCCTATCTGTCCCTCTCACTAAACTGGAAGTTCCCAGTGCACAGACACTATTTTCTGGCATCTGAGGCCTCGAGCCCCACAGAGGTGATCCACAGGGAGCAGCGAAGCCCACAGGGCAGGGAGGCGCTGTACCCACACCGAGTCAAGGAGCCTGTGTGTCCCTAAGTCAGGAGCAAGAAACAGAGGACACTTTTAATACCAGCAGCTGAAGACGCTTAGCACACTTTTCAAAAAGCTGACAAGCAGTGAGACATGTCATTGGGCATAAATTCTGAGGTCACACTGCCTAGGTTCAGGTCCTGGACTGGCCAATCACAAACTCTATGAACTTTTACGAGCTGCTTGACCTCGCTGGCCTAGTTTTCTCGTGAACAAAATGGGGGTGACAAGGGTAACCATTTAGTAGGGCTAGTGGGGGAGTTAAATGAAACACAGTATGTAAGATACCCAGAACAGCACCTGTGACACAGGAAAAATGAAATCTGTGTTACATACTATTACTTGTGTCCAACTTACGTAAAATAAATCCATCAAGTGTGAAATAAAAAGATTATTTAAGATAAATGGGTAATTCCAACACACACCAAACAGATTATAAAAATGAGCCACACATGGGACACCTGGGTGGCTCAGTTGGTTAAGCATCCGACTCTTGATTTCGGCTCAGGTCAGGATCTCACGGTTCGTGAGTTCGAGCCCCGCTTCCACCTCCATGCTGATGGCACACAGTCTGCCTGGGATTCTCTCTCCCCCTCTGTCTGACCCTCCTGAGCTCGCTCTCTCAAAATAAATAAATAAACTTAAAAAAAAAAAATAAGCCACACATGAAAGGGAGCTGTAGTTTAAACTCCTAATACCTCCACACTGTTCTGTCATCTATCCCTGCTGTGACTTTCATAGGATATTCTGTAACATTTCAAGCACTTTGAACAGCTAGCTCTTTGCGGGGGTCAGTGATTCTTATTTGGGCCCTACTGTCAGCTGAAACTAGGTGGTTATATCACATTTCTTAAAATTTACTCAAAGGAAAGCTATAAGCATGAAAAATGATCATTCAAAGCATAACACAGGCTTCCACATTTAAAAGGTGTATGTATCATATATGATTCTAATTTTATTCTAATACTTGGCTAAAATGTCTTTTTATTGTTTATGTATTTTTGAGAGACAGAGACAGAGCACAAGCATGGGGAGGGGCAGAGAGACAGGGAGACACAGAATCTGAAGCAGGTTACAGGCTCCGAGCTGTCAGCACAGGGCCCGAAGCGGGGCTCGAACTCACGAACCGTGAGATCATGACCTGAGCCGAAGTCGGACACTTGACCGACTGAGCCCCCCAGGAGCCCCTCCAATACTCTGCTTCCAAACAGAAATCCATCTATCTTCTAAATTTCTCAATGATCTTTCCACACCTCACGGACACTCAGTCATATGCTCCTTGTAGTCACGATATATGGTGTGAAACAAGCAGCCCTGTGTTGTCAGTAACACAGTCTACAATGCATGCGAATTAGTACTTATAGCACGGATTTTTTTTTTAAACAATGAGCAATAGTTTCTGTGCCAAGAGAGCAAATGCCTGGGAGAAAAACCGTAGGAATCCCAGGTGATTTAACTGATGAAATTTCTCATACGCTAATTGCATTACAATACCTATTTTTTATTACCTAATTCCAGTGAAATTCATGAATTCTAGTTTTTAGCTGTTCTTCACATCAGAAGAAACTCCAAATACGAAAATCATAATATTCTCAAAGTTTAAATATATCACAGAAAAGAAAATAACTTTACCTGAACACAAAGTATCACGTGAAATGTTCCAAGCTTCACACGGGGACTTAAACGGGTCATCGTGAGACTTCTCAAGCAGCTGGGAAGCTGAAAACATAACCGAACCCTTCATCAGATGCACCTCTGACTTGTGGGAGCCCACGGCAAACCCACTCGTTCTGCTCTCCCACACCACACCAACATCGATTTATGCCTGTTAGTTCACACTCCCGACTTACTACAAAACGGTAAGCACAAAAAACTCTTACTCAAATCTACTGCAGATGGTGAGATTCGTAAAAACTAATCTACACAAGTCATGTTTTTTTAATTTTATTTTTTATTTTTATTTTTTTCATCTTTGAGACAGAAAGAGACAGAGCATGAGCAGGGGAGGGGCAGAGAGAGAGGGAGACACAGAATCCAAAGCAGGCTCCAGGCTCCGGGCTGTCGGCACAGAGCCTGATGTGGGGCTCAAACTCACGGACCGTGAGATCATGACCTGAGCTGAAGTCGGATGCTAAACTGACTGAGTCACCCAGGAGCCCCTACATAAATCATGTTATAAAAAGGATTAAATTTAGGATAATTAGAGTTAGAAGAGATTTTGAAAAGTCAGTTTGCCTGGGCCTAAGCAGAAGCCCAACAGAGGTAAAGAAATATTCTCAATTCATCTTGTTGTCTGATAGTCAAGCCTCCTTCTTTTAGAAGCAACCGTTAGCCCTGTAACTAGAGCAGCGGTTCTAAGCCCTGGGCATCTTGGCTCCCAGCGGGTGACGGTCACGTCTGCAGACATCACTGGATGTCACGTGGGTGTGACCTGAATACTGCTGGTGTGCAGTGAGTGGGCAGAGGCCAGGGATGCTGCGAGACACCCTGCCAGTCACAGGACAGCACCTTCCCACCACCCCTCACATGCCCTCAACAAAGAATTGATCAGCCCAAAATGTCGATAGTGTCAAGGTTGAGAAACCTCAGAGATTTCACAGAAAAAATCCAGGACATCAATCACTTAACAAGTAAGGTCACAAATACCATCTTCAAAGGCTGTGCAGACGACAAACCAGAAACAAGAAAGATGTTTTGGTCTCATACCCAAAGATGTTTGTTAAAGAGACTCACAGCATGCTTTCTTGAGGAAACATAAGCAGACAATTTAAACCAAGATAAGAGAGGTGAGCACACAGAGAAGTGTTTCAGATGTTGAATTCTGAGCTGTGCTGGATGCAGTCAAGTGGCAGAATTCACACCGCAAAGTAACGGCACAACGCTTGAGGCATATAAAGTATACACGTGATGAGACAGTGAGCGGAACACTGCTCGCTCCCTAGCTCCACATCCATGCCCCCCTCCTCTTAACAACAGAAACCTCATTCTATCAGTGTAGCCACGCTCTCGTAAAAGACCGTTTTCAGCCTTGTTTGTAGTCTCCTTCTCAGGCTAAATCTACTACAGTCCCCCTTGGCTGTCATCCTGGGTGACACTGGTCATCAGGCAAATCAAACTATGTGGATGAACACAATACAAAAGACTGTGCTTTACTTCTTGGATTATCTGGAGTCGTTTTTTGCCTCTACAGTTCTCTAGCCATAAATGCTTACAACCGAGAAGAGCTGTAAGACTGAGTCCTATTGGATCGAACTTCTGGTATACCAGGTTGCCCACAGGAAGCTAGCTCAGCTGGGAGGCACAGACATTTTAAAGCGGAAGCCAGGCACCAAAGAAGACTAAGCAGAAAAATGAGACACAAGACTCTTGAAAACCACGGAATAGCCACCCTATGACTTGTGCTTAGGACTCCTTTGACGTGGCGGAAACACGCACCTGTATCTAATCTGAGTCACTGGTTTTGTTTGTTACACGTGGCCAAAGCTAACCTTAACCGATACAGGTGCCCACTGCACATTCACATACAAATATAAATTCAAGATAGGCTGAAATAAACCATAAAGGTAACAGGAAAAGACACACAACAATTTTAAAACCTTGTGGTGGGGGAGTTCTGAGCGTCAGGGGAATCCTGGATGCCCTAAGGAAAAAACGAACAGATTTGTCTACATTAAATGTAATGTTTCTGCTTCATAAAAGTTGCTGCATGTTAAATGAGAAAACAAAAGATTTTGAGTATTTCAATCAACAATATATTTACTGAGTGCCTACTACGAATGCACACTGGGCTCCACGCTAGCCACAAGAAAATGTTGCAACATATGACGATTATTGTGCATGATATAAAAAAGACCCTTACAAATCAGAAAAACAGGCAACTGGACAAAAACATATAATTCACAAAGATAATGCAAAAGTTGTAATTACTGATAGAATCAATAACATAAAAATACGTTCCTCTCATAAAAGTGACCTCGAAAGCTAATTAAACAAAGAAATGCGGTTTTTCTATCCCAAACTGAAAAAGATACGGAATCACACCATTTTCCCAAACCTGGAGAAACTGGCTCATAAACAGCGGGCGACGGTAAAATGCCATTTTGAAAGGCAAAAATTTTAAATTCCATCTTTGTGAATTAATACTATTGAAATACACAGGACTACACAGATTTACTGAGAAGCAGGTCTACTGGCATACGGATTCTAACAGTGAACAGGAAATGGAAAGCCTTATGACCACAAATAGGAAAATGGTTAAACAAAACACAAGAACCATACCATGCAATTTAAGAAGAATAAAGACTTGCAGTACTATTTCTAATAAAGAAAAATTGGGAAAACCTCCACTAACAGACGATTCAGTATCCAAACTCTAAACTACTCCACAACATCTCAAAAAGAGAAAAGAAAAGAAAGGGAGAAGGAGGGTCCATACCTATTGATTTGGAAAAAACCTCCAAGCCACTTGTAAGGTTAAAAAAAAAAAAAAAAAAAAGGCTTAAAATAATAGGTATGCCAGATTCAATTTAGGTGAAGAAAGACTACAGGTCTACAGCACACAGAAAGATACAGAAGCCTGTGCACGTAGGCGTATGCCACACCAGAAACAATGTGGAAAAACACGCCAACTTAAAATGTGGGTTACCCGTGGGCGGAGGAGAATTTGATGGGAATCCAGATGGGTGTTCACTATGAGCCACATGCTGGTAAATGTTTTATGAAAATGTGCTCACACGTTATTCAACCGGAAATTTTAAAGATAGCCCAAATAAAGAAAAACCTAAACTCATGCAGGAGATAATTAGTCTAAAGCAAATTCTCTCAAAAGAGCCTGGTTTATTATTAAAAAAAAAAAAAAATCCCAAAGATATTAAAAATCACAAAGGGGCTACAAAAAATAGATTCTCAACCTATACATCCAAAAAGTACACGCCCAATATATGCTTAAAATATATGCTTTAAAAATCTTAATGAAGCCTAAGATTTTCTGGAGGAAAATATTAACACAGTCCACCCTGAAAGAGGTAAAAATCTATTAGAATCAGGAAACAAGTGAAGTATCTAGGGAAGAAGGAAAAAACCTTCCCCCCACAGTTCACTCAGCAAGTGCTCTGCTCCCTTTATAAAGTGTGCACACTTACAGGTAGGTGACAGGTTCTCCCTTTTCTCCTTCATCTGCTGTAACCTCTTCTGCATGGTGTTGTGCTGGCCGCTGCACATTTTAATTGTGGGACTGTACACCAATGAGCCGTTAGATTCAAATAAGAGAACAGGGACATCATTATCTGAAAATAAACAAAAATCCAATTTTGAGCTTTAGAAAAAAAAGCCTTCTTACTGCAACCATCTGATTCGTTTCAGGGAACACCCCGCGGCCCATCCCCACGGTCCTCCTCCTCCCCTTCACCATCATCACCGACTACGGCCAATGCTCCGTCATCAGCCTACCACCTCCACAAGCATCAACCCTGGCACTAAAACTGCTGACATCTGCTGAGAAACGCCCACCTGCCAGGGACTGTGCACTAAGCACTATCCGTGCACCATTTCATTCAACCTCTCCCCAAACCGTGCAGCAGGTATCAGAATTTAAAGATGAAGAAACCAAGAAACAAAGTTAATTTATTTGCATGTGCCCAGGCTCACACACCTAGTGAGAAGGGAAAGCCAGAACGCAATCTGGCTCCGAACTGTTGGTGAGGAGAGGCGGGGTACGTCACCCCAAACGTGCCGCTTTGGCAAAGGGGTTACCATGGGCAAAGTGTAGTCACATAACAGCAGGTGAAAAGAAAGGCACACTGACACCCCCCAGCCCAGCTTCTTCCTCAAGACAGGAGATAAAACTCCCCTTTGAGAGGTGTACCCCCCGCACATTATCACCAGGGATGGGGAGGTGAGGCCAAGAGAATCCTGTAAAACAGACCTTGTTAAAATAACCCGTGTTCTCTTTTGGTTCTTCTTATATGTCACTCTTCCACGGCTGCCCCTCTCTGTTCAACGTCAGCACGAAAGTTGTACCACTGCATTGGGCCTTCAATTCCTTTGAGAGCCCCCATGTCACAGAAAACGTACAAGCATGTACACTTTTCTCCTGTTAGTCTGTCTTCGGTAACAGATCCCCAGCTGAGAACCGAAGATGTGTGCGGGGAAAGTTCTCTCTTCCAGTAGTTTTCAGCCTGGGTTATAGAAACCACCACCACTCACCAAGCCTCCCTGACCTCCAACACACGTGCGCACACACACACATGCACACACAAACACACGAACTCTGAGGTCAGGAGTCCTCCAGCCATGAAATGAGGGCTAAATTGTGTGTCAGTGCACAGGTGTGCCTTTTTCTGGAATCCGTACCTTGCTCAAAGAGAACGTTAGGGCCCTGACCACCTCCCCTCATCCACCAAACAAAAAAACCCACCAAAAATCATTCAGTATCTTCTCCTTTGTGACTCTTAAGCCTGAACAACTCTAACTACAATTTTGACAATATGCAGACATATGTCAGTTGTATCTTTAACACCTTTTATTTGCAGTATTTTGATTTCTATTAAGATATAAATTTGATTTTTTATCTATCAGTACTTTGCCCAACTCTTTTCAAATCCAGCATCACTGGTGTAGGAAGAAGCCCAAATGGCAACAGGATGAAGGAGGCAGAGAGGTCTGGTACTGCCGTGAGGCTGGAGAGGAGACCGGATCAGAGGCCATGCTGTGCCGCAGGACATGTTAAACACAGGGTTTCATCCGAAAGACGCTTCCTGACCATGACACTGTTGACGCTGAAGCCCTAGGTGGGGTGTCCCCCTGACTTCTGGTTTACACCCTTCTGACCCTAGTCAGGTGACAGATGGTAAGGACACAGTGCCTCACGGGGCCCAGTCAAGGAGCCGCATGAAGGGCTCATATGGGGTTGATGCAGGCTTAGAGGGAATCAAGCAATCACTCGGAAGCAGGAGTCAAGATCCTCGCAAAGAAGGGGCATCAGGCAGAAAGTGACATCAAGAACTACCGCGTGTTTCTGGCTGGAGCAGCACAGCAGACCGGACGGTCAGAGTGAGGCTGTAAAGGAGGGACCAGTACAGCACAAGAGAAAGACTTGACTCTCGGACAGGGGATGACTCAGCACGAGAATGAACGATATAGGCACGGTGTGTGGACAATTATCTGGCAGCACCATGCAGGCCAAATGTTCGTCAATTCTGCTGTGTTACTATGACAGATTCAAAGCAACGCTTGATAATTCTACATAAAAAATTTCAGAACACAGAGAATTTGTGACATGGCAACATACACTAAAACAAAAAACTAGAGAAATGAATGTTTCCTTTTTCTATGCTATACACTATATAGTTACTGAAATTGCTTACATGCATCAATGGCATGTTGGGACTGGCCAGAAACCCTAAATTTAGGTGGTGAAAAAGGCAAAAAAGAGAAATACAAAAAACACATATAGTACTTTAGAGTTTCATGAGGTCCTAAAGTATTTCTCTAAATCATTAAAAGAACACATGTAGGTGTGCCTGGGTAGCCCAGTTAGTTAAGTGTCCAACTCTTCTTGATTTCAGCTCAGGTCAGGATCTCATGGTTCCTGAGTTCGAGCCCTATGTTGAGCATTGACAGCCTGGAGCCTGCTTGGGATTCTCTCTCTCTGCCCTCCCTCCTCTCTCTCTCTCTCTCTCTCTCAAAATAAATAAATGAACTTAAAAAAAAAAAAAAGAATACATCTAACAACAACAACAAAAAAAACTTCAATTTTAAAAATGGGCAGAGGATCTAAACAAGACATTTTTCCAAAGAAGATATATAAATGGCCAACAGGCACATAAAGGAGACTCAACATCATTCAACACCAAGGAAATGCAAATCAAAATCACAATGAGATTCCAACCACATATTAGAACAGCTATCATTAAACAGATAAGAAATAACAAGTGTTGGCGAGGACGTGCAGAAAAGGAACTCTTGTACACTCGTGACAGAAATGTAAATTGGTGCAGCCGTTGTGGAAAACTCTATGGAGGTTTCTCAAAAAACTAAAAACAGAACTTCCATATGATCCAGGATTCCACTTTTGGAAATCTACCTGAAGGAAACAAAAACACTGATGTGAAAATATATCTGCATGCCCATTTCACTGCAGCATTAATTACAAAGGCCAAACAAGGAAACAACCTAAATGTCCATCTATGGATTAAGGGAAACGTGGGTATGTGTATACACACACACAGGACTATTATTTGACCATAAAAAAAGAACAAAACCTTGCCATTGATGATAACATGGATAGGCCCTGAGGGCATTATGCTACGTGAAATAAGTCATTTAATGAAAAAGATAATACTATATGTTATCTCTTATATGTGTAATCTATAAACAAAATCAGAAAACAAAAACAGAAAAACCAACCTCATGGATACAGAAAACAGACTGGTGGCTGTCTGAGGCCCGGAGTCGGGGAGTGAGCAAAATGGGCGAAAGGGGTCGAAAAGCACAAATTCCCAGTTGTAAAACGAGCAAGGCATGGGGGTGTGATGCACATCAGGGGGAGTACAGTTAATACCGTACTGAAAGTAGCTGGGAAACTGGGTCTTGAAAGTTCTATCCTGAGGAAAGAAATGTTTTATAACTATGTATGGTGATAGATGTTAAATGGACTTGTGATCATTTTACAATATACACATCGGATCACTATACTGTACATCACAAACCAGTATGTTATACCAATCAGACTTCAAAAAAACCCCAGAAATGATTCTATGACTAAATACATTAAGGACAAAAATGTCTCTATTTTTTGATTCCACAGAAGCAGCCTGTTGCTACCAGAAATGAAAAATGTAGGTAACTGATCTTCTACAGTGAATACAGAATATTAAAACCCTTGTGCAAGGTGCAACCATAAACAAAAGTGATTGTGCCACTGTTCCAGTGCTGTAATGTTTTACAAGTAATTCAAGACAGGAATAGAGTATCTTGAAGGCAAGTAATGCCTACACAGAGAAAAAAGAAATACAAAAGCTATATAAACTACAAATGATGTCTACATAAAAGCATCAGGGAACCACTGAAGAGAGCAGGACCAGATGAGTCAAGATTCTGGAGAGGGGGAATGCTCAGAGGCCAGCTACTAAGCAGAGGATGCCTTCACCCCCAGGAGGATTTATCATTAAAGGGCCTGGGGCAAGAGGCTGAAGGTTTGGTCTTTGAGCACGAAGAGAGCAGCTGCTGAGAAATAAAAGTACAAGCAAAGAGAAGACAGAGCCAACAGTTTGTCAGTATCAACAAACTCAAGAGAAAACCGAAAGCTTCCCCACTGAACAGGGCAGAGTAGAAATCCAGTCCTTGCATGCATGTGATTTCACCCTCAAGAAAGTTGCCAAACTCTGAAGCTACAAGAGGCAGGATCCCAAAAGCGAAGCAGTGTGTGATGTAAAGTTCTCTGTGGTTTATTTTCTCTGGAAGCTGAGAGCCAGCCAGGGGAAGGGGTCCTAGTTACGACTGCAGGCTCTCAGTGGAAAGGTCTAGATGGCCACAGCCTGGTATCACTGTCATATCAGAAGTCTACCAAGCCTTACCAAAATCCGAGAAGTTCCTATTCAAATCAGTCCAGATAAAGCCTACTGGAAACTCGGTATCTAAGAAAGTAATATTGCCTAGAGTTTCAAACATACTTTATAACTAATGACTTGCCTTCAATTACAAAAGCCATCATTCCTACTGAGACAGGGCTAGATGACAAAAGGCAGGAGGAAAAAAACATACAAAACAACAGAGCAGAGGCATTCAAGATCTTGCAGATAAGAAGAAAAAATGTGAGTGATTTAATCAGAATAGGAGAATCTATTACAAAAAGGGAAATCCTAGAACTGCAAAATAAAATAACCAAAATTATGAACTCAAAAGATGAGTTTTATAGCAGATTACACGAAGCAGAACGTATTAGTGACCTGTAAAGAAAAGGTCAATAGACAATACAGAAACTGATACACAGAGGGGAAAAAACAATTCAAGCACCTCTGTGAACTCCAAGTAGGATATTTAAAAAGAAAACTGGCCCATGAACATAAAATTCAAACTGTTGAAGGCAAAAAAGCAAACAAAATGCAGAGTTAAAAGGAAATAACTTTAAAAAAACAAAAATATAACTGTGGGCTAATTTGCAAATAGGTATCATGAAAACTCAAAGACAACAGAAATATGTTTCTTCTTTTTTTTCCAGCTTTACTGAGGAATAATTGACAAATAAAAATTATATATATTTAAGGTGAAATTAAAAAAAAAAAAAAAAAGAATTGAGGCACCTGGGTGGCTCAGTAGGTTAAGCATGCGACTTCAGCTCAGGTCATAATCTCACGGGTCCATGGGTTCGAGCCCCGCATCAGGCTCTGGGCTGACAGCTCAGAGCCTGGAGCCTGCTTTAGATTCTGTGTGTGTCTTTCTGCTCTCCCCTCACTCTCACTCTGTCTATCTCTCTCTCAAAAAATAAACATTAAAAAAAATTAAAAGAAAAAAAAGAATGTATCATCTAACATTTGCCTATTTTGAGTAACAAAACAAAAACACCAAGTATGAGGTAAAACTACAAAGTTAGATATAAAATAACAAAGAAATAAACAGGAACTTATTAGAATAGGGCTTCTTAGTCAAAATCTGTTCTTCCATAATGATTCCTGAAAATAAAAAGTTCTATCAATTTGGTGACCAACCCCAAGACGGCGTGGCTGATTAGATCAAATCCGCGGCCCCACAAGCAGCCACGGTCAAGCTTCCGCAGGCTGGACCTACGGACTCCCCCCTTACCAGTGTCCACCCTGGATGCCACTGGTCATCAGACAAATGAAACCAGACGTCCACCAGAACAAGTGCCCAGGACCACGCTGTCTGTCTGGACTCACCCAGAGTTGTTTTTTGCCTCTGGAGCTCTGTAGCCATTTTCTGAAATTTCTTCTGAAGTCTTTTATCATGTTCTGGCGTTTTAGGAATAAAATCTTTGGGCTGCATACACTTACGCTGTGCAAAAAGGACATAAAAATGAATACTTTATTGCAACCCTTTCATGTGCATTTGGTATCTTTTATAACACTGCAAATAAAACCATCTTAAAGAGGTACTTCTTGCACTGCATGTGAAATAGCAACAGTCATTTCTTTCTGTGCATCTGTAAAAATATCAGAATTTTAAGAATAAATACAAGGCTGTGCTCTAAGTAGCTCTGTTTTCTCAGGCATTTTCTCCTGACATGCTCCCAGCATTCTTAGTTTCCATGAAAGTTCTTAAAGGAAATTAGTCTTTTCTTTATTTTGGTTACTCTTATCTCTCCCCCTCCCCCCACCAAAATTATGACATAGTAACAAAATACAAAAGCAATTTTTTAACTACCAGAAAAAAGAACCATTATTTAATCTTGCCCTATTGTCTTTAAATCACAGTAATTCTACTCAGCCAGTGAAACCCAAAAGCTCTAAACACACACAGAAGGTGTGACGCACAGGATGAAGCCCAAGGCTTGTAACCAAAAAGTCTTGGGTGAATTTTCTCACACCTACACTCGTGTTCTTGACCGAGCATCCTGCTCTCATTCGTTATTTAACAAAAATGTTGTGTCAGGCACTGGTCTTGAAACAGAAAAAGATTCTTGCTATCAGGAGCTTATGCTTTATTAATGAATGACAGAAAATAAACCACAGTTAATAAGTAAAATAAATTACACGTGTGAAAATAAACATAATTAGTAAGCAAAATAAATTGTATGTGTGTCGGGAGGGTTAATTCCAGCAGACCTGGAACTGGCCTCAACTGTTTTCCCCGAAGTACACGCACAGCATGCAATGTACTGATGAACAATGTTGCTTTGTAACCGAGAGTCCAAAGCATCTGGGGGCATTTGTATTCTCAAGTTCTGTCCACTGCTTATCACCAGCGGGAGGGCTCCGCTGTTGGGGGAGGTAATACACTCACAACAAGGGTACATGACCACAAACCGTAAGGGGCTCCCTCCACCCGCCTCCCTGTCACCGAGTGCTCCACAGACTCCCCAGCACGGTCACGTAGAGTCCTGCGGATCTTCACGGGCAACTGAACCTTACACAACGGCCACCGTGACTACAGTGCGTCAGCAAGGGGAAAGCACCACAGACCAAAGGAGCACAGTAGGCGAGTGGGGCGCCAGGCAGTCGGCAGAGGCGAGAACTGCCACAGCACACAGGACAGTCGGAGGGGGTCTCACGGAGGAAGGAACCGGGTACAAAGCCCCACCGAAGTCAGAAAAACGGCCACATCATGGAGTTTGGGGGGAGCAGCTTCCAGACAGAGGGAACAGAAAACGTAACGGCTCTAAATCACAAACATGCTTGGGATATGTGCGCAACAGCAGGGAAGAGGGTCAGGCTGGCAGCAGAAAGAGTGAGGGAGGGGCAAGCCGAGACCCTCCTCCAAAAGCCCAAGAGACTACGGTCTGCAGTCACGTTCACTCTGCAATTGCACTCAGAAGAGGGAAAGGGAATGTTTTCAGGCACAAGCAAACAAAGCGTATAAGCTGTCGTGACTTAGGACTCATATTAGGAAAAATGACAAAGATTAGTGATATCCAGGTGTGGTCACTGTGTAAACAGGGGTGACTGTTCGCATCAGAGAGCGTGCACATTTCAACCCAGTAATTTCATCTCTAGATTCTACACCTGGAGCAATTAACTCAAACATGTCACATACACAATGTGCTGACTGAAAACCCACAATGATTTAAGGGTGCATGAATCCAACAAAGGCACATTTATGCCATAGAGTACAATAGGGACAAGTGAAGACGGCCTACATATGCTGTCATGAAATAGTCAAAAACACACTGTTAAGTGAAGAAGAAAACAGCAATCTCCCAAACAATATGTGTAACATTGGAGAACCTCAATCGTACAAAACACGCGCGCGCATGCACGCATGTGTGCGTGTGCGTACTGGCTTCATCTGTGTACATTCAGTGTTTTACAATGAAAAACACTCGTATGATTAATGTGTTTTAAAAACATGTACTTTATTTTTAAAACAGCAAACACAGAGGGGCATCTCGGTGGCTAAGTAGGTTAAGTGCCCGACTGAGGTCATGATCTCAGGGTTTGTGAGTTTGAGCCCTGTGTCAGGCTCTGTGCTAACAGCTTGGAGCCTGGAGCCTGGAGCCTGCTTTGGACTCTGTCTCTCTCTCTCTCTCTCTGCCCGTTCCCCCCCCCTCAAAAATAAATAAAAACATTTAAAAAAATTAAACCAAAAAACCACAGCAGACACAGCTATTGCTAAGTGTATCACAGAGAGTCAAGAGCCTTGCACACTCTATTTCACCTATACCTGAATGAGATCTGGGCGGACAGAGACTGAAGTTAAGTGCACCCCGTCAGTGCACTACAAATCCTGGCTGGCCTGACATAAATGGAATGGAGATAGAGGATTTAGTATTTACAGAAAATCTGAGGCACCCACGGGAACGTCTTCTCTAATCTACAGGAAACGTATGGTTCTAGTCTGTCTAATTCACTTTGGAGAAAGTCTGCAAATCTCTTCTCCAACGGGCATTCTCATGCGCAAAGGGACTCTTAAGTTTCATAGTAAACCAGCTTACCCTCAAATAAAGAAATCACAGTTTTCAAATAATAAAAGAGTGAAAATGCTGCAGTTCAAATATGGATTAGACCTCAAAGTGTCTTTATGTCTGCAGAGATTTTCAATAAACAACTTACTTACTAAATAACTTGGATATTTCTGCTTCAGACTTTTGAGATTTTCCAGCTAAACAGCAGAACAAAGGTATTTTGCTGCCGACATAACAAACTGAATTCTGAAGTAGTTCCCAGAGCACCTGGATGTTTGCTGGTCTCTTGCAACTTTTAGCTTTCTGTTGGGCAAACACATCTCCTTCCACTTCTCACAAATTTAAAGGATAAATGATTTCTGTAACTTTCTTAAAAAGGCTACATGAAAAGAACAATACCAGCAGCAGCAATACTTAAGACAACTCTTGAATACATTCTAAAAAGTTTCATTTTCTAGGAATAGAAGAATAAATTCATAGTTGCCACTGTCCATATTGAAATCACATACTTACTTTTTTTTTAATTAGGCTTGGTAAGTGTTCCCTGGTGTTAGCTGCAGGGAAGAGTGATTCATCAATATGTGCTCCAGCTGTCCTGCATCTGTATAATTAAATTGATACAGCATAATGAGCATTTGTTTCTGTTAAATTCACATAGCATTAAATCTGCACATATGTCAGTTACCAATTTAAGAAATGCACAGGCCATTTTAATAGACGTGGCTTTTAAAGTAAGTACATCTAGGGGCGCCTGGGTGGCTCAGTTAGTTAGGCGTCTGACTTCAGCTCTGGTCATGATCTCACAGCTTGTGAGTTCAAGCCCCGCGTTGGGCTTGTGCTGACAGCTTGGAGCCTGGAGCCTGCTTCAGATTCTGTGTCTCCCTCTCTCTCTGCCCCTTTCCCACTCATGATTGATCTCTCTCTGTCTCTCTCTCTCTCTCTCTAAAAAATAAACATTAAAAAATAAATTAAGTACATTTATAAACAAATACAAAGGGCAATATAAATTCGACTTGTCAAAGTATTCTCTACACAGTGTTTAGAGTGTAAGAGTAGAAGCAGGCAGCAGGTAAAGGAAGCACAATTTTTCCGCGATAACTTTAGTAACATCCTTCAAAATGACCAGTGCACGGCACACACACAATTTAAGCACATGTTACTAAAGGAATAACATGAGAGTAAACAGGACAAAAAATGAGTAATGTAGAGATAGAAGGTTCCTAAAGACACGAGGCTGGCAAGTTTATCTTGGCCCCAAAACTGGGTTCTCTGTCTTGTGTGTTTCACCCGGAGAGCAGGGTGGGCCGATGACAGCTACTCCGGGCCGTGCCCCACCCCCCAGACCCGTCTGCCCCACAACCTGCGATTCCGTGTTCTCGCTCTGCAGTCCTTCACCTCCCTCCCTGTCTTGGGAATCCTCAGACCATTACCTACTTCTAAGCATTCAGGTGCTCAAATCTAAACAATTACAACAATTTTCTAAATGATCTCCTTACATATACTTTCTACTCTTCCCATTCATTTACATTATTAATACTGAAAGATGAAGCATATAACATTTTGTTCATCTCCCCACAACCCAATCAAAAGCCTTTGATCACTCCTATGTTAACAGAAGAATTTCACCTGTTGTTTCAGTCTCTTTAAAAGTACGGCCCCTAAACCCAACTCTGACCATATTTCATTACATTGTCACTGTTCAACATCTGTATGCAAATGACAGATGAAAATATAAAATACAATGCAAAAAAAAAAAGAATAGGGCAAATATATCCATATTCATATAGAAAGCTCTCTAAAATAGATTAAGAACAAAAACACAACTTCAGCAGGGACATATGGGACTGTATACTGTATATAATATGGTAAAGTATTTCTCATCGTAAGCAGTCTGGAAGATTACGCACCACACTGACAAGAGTATTTATCACTAGACTTAAGGAATCTCAAAGGGTGGTCAGAAGACCTCTAGGGTCCCCAAGACACTTCTGAGGGCATGTAAGGTCAAAACTACTTTTAGCACAAGACCTCATTTGCCTTTTTTACTTCTCACTAGCACACGACGGGGTTAAAGCCAAATGACACCTGTGACCCCGATACAGTAAACGCAGAGGCAGATTTGGAATGCAACTGTCTTTTTATTAAGCCAGGCACAAAAGAAGTTTGCAAAAAGTGCACAACACAGAATGCAGCACAAAAACAGTACTCTGAGCACAACAACAGAGCAGAAGCCAGAGGGAGCACCTGTGATGCTGTGATACACAGCAGTCAGAAGCTTTAGGTGGGAGGCGACCCCCAGACGGGCGGGTAATTCTGATGAGGAAGTGCATTGGGGAGGACGCAGATCTTCCGTCGGGAAGGACAGCACAGGCAGAAGAAGTGTGACAAAGTGAACAGCAGTGTGAAAATTCTGGGAAAACACACACCACTGGGTGTGACTGCAGTGACGATGCCAGTGACAAGGAGTTCACACAGGTCACCCCAATGGCCTCATTTGCTAAGCTCCTGAGCTCGGACGGCCCTCATCCTGTGGCCCCAGGGTGCTAGAGAGGTGGGGGACTCTGACAGTCCACTCTGCAGGGTGAGTTCCAGGACGGGACTTTGAGGGTAAGGAGACCAGTCAGGGACTATGGGGGTAGGAGACACTACTGGTTTCACCAAAGATGCGGGACCGGGTGCAGATCTGAATGGGCAATATTTAGGAATAAAAATGGGATGTTCTTGAGCTCTTGTTAAAACTGATGGACTGAGCACATACATTTTTCTCTCCTGCTCCCAAAACCTCCGTCAAATAAGGGTAAAGGAAAACAAAACGACACAGACGAACAGAAACAAAGAGTAGATGAGAGACATCTGGGCAACTGAAAAGCCAATACAGAGAAGGAAAGCCGAGTGTAGAAGCTGAACGAGGAAGCTTGTGAAACCACAAGGGACTGGACTCCTCTCCTCATACCTCAAGGACTCGGAGGAGGGGGCAGGTCTGACATGCCCACAGTCAGGGCCACCAAAGCAGGTGACAGGTTCAGTTTTCAGATGACCTGGACCAGAGACGCACTGGACTCAAGGACACCAGGCTGAGCTCAGGTTAAGGACCAAGTTTCACACAAAAGGAAATGTGTTTGTGTACACTTTCAGATTCAGCTAAAAACACCTTTCACAGCTGTAATTACATAAAGTAAAACTGCTAATTCATCAACTGCTGACTTTACGGAATCAGGAGAGGAGAAGCAGCGTGTGTGTGTGCGCACATGCGTGCGTGCAAAGGGTGGGTGCGTGTACGTGGAGTGGGGTCCCCCAGAAGGTGGCCACGGGGAAAGCTGTATTTGCACTTCCACACTAGAAAGTCTAGACAGTGTCAAAAGCCAGACGTCACGGCAGCAGTGGAGACACAGTAGCTGGGAACTTGGAGGCCCGGCAGAGCTGTGGCAAGACGCACACGCGGAGGGGCGCTACCCCGGGGCACAGGAACTGGGGGAGGGGTAAAAAGGGACCAGTGTGTCACCACAAGCCTTGCAATAATAGCTGGCTTTTCTCTTTCCTGTGTGTGAGGGGCTCCCTCTCCATAACAGGATGGGAACAGGAAACTAGGCGTTCTGATTCAAACGGATCCGGCTGGCACAACAGGGGAAAAAATGGCACCTCAAGCAAGACAGAAATGAAGCGAGGAAGTAGTGAAGAGATGACGACATGGTCAGCTCCGCACCGTTTTAAACTCAGGTGCTGTGCTTCACCCGCGAGAACTTCCCCAGGACGGACGTGTGACACTTAGAGGGCATAATGAGTAAAGACTGAGACTGCGTAAAATTCGAACCCCTTTCTGCGGTCCTGCAGGATCACATCCCTGTCCTGAGCTCCCTCTCCTCATAGATCCCAACCACTGACGCTCTGAGACCCTCAAACACACCGGCATTTTTCCGCCTCAGGCCGCGACCTTCTGTTCCTCAGGAAGCTGGTTCCCCCAAGTCTCCAAGCATCTAGTTCCTCTGCGCCTTCTCCGCCTCGGCTCAAAGGTCCACCAACTCCAGCCGCTAAGTAGGGTGACCAACTGCAAAAGGGCTCTGGTGCGAAGCCCCTCGAGGAGCCTTCCGAGGACGCACCACACCTTGCGCTTACAAAACCGGTTTCTTTCATGGAGAGAGTGACTATGCCGGTCTAGTGACAACATACCCCCATGCCTGGCATAGACTGAGTACTCAAAAGATACCTTCTGAAGGAGTAAATGTCATCACTATAGAAAGAAACACCCTTGTGAAACACTTTTGACCTCCTTATCTTCCACCACACATACACACGTGCACACTGTAGATCACAGAAATATAAAGGCCAAAACTACAAGCTCCTAGAAGAAAATGGGAGAAAAAAATTCATGATTTTGAAGTAAGCAAAGACATTCAGAGGGAATATCAAAAACACAAAGCATAAAAGAAAATAAAAAAACACACTTCAACAAAGTAAAATACTGATGTGCTCTGAAAGACACATGCAAAAAAATAAAGAATAAGTCAGACTGAGATCATGTATTTACAGTATGTGTATCTGACAAAAAAAATTGTTATGAACAATGTACAAAAATTGCCTGCAACTCATTATTAAGAAGACAGAAACCCAGTTTTTAAAAACGGGCAACCATTTTTAATTTAAACCAAATAGTCACTAAGCATGTGTTCTTACAATCAATTGGTACTAGTCATGAGGAAAATACATGCTAAAACCATAGGGGATCCTCAAATGTATGGTTAACTGACTTTTGACAAGAATGCCAACATTAAGTCAATGGGAAAGAATCCTCTTTTCAACAAATAGTGCTGGGACAAGATACCCTAACAAAAAAGGATGAAATCAGACCCCTACCTCACACCACACACAGAAACCAGCTCAAAATGGATCCAAGGCCTAAATGTCAGAGCTAAAACTATAAAATTCTCAGAAGAAAATATTTAAGACTAAATCTTCCTGATCTTGGATTTGGCAAGTTTCTTAAAGGACATCAAAAGCACAAGAAACAAAAAAGTAGAACTCAGAAAAATTAGAACCTTTTGCTTCAAAGGAAACTGTAAAGGACATATAAAAACAGCCAACAGAATGGGAGAAAATACTTACAAATCATAACAATATGAATATATGTGATATATCCATACAATGGAACACTGTTTTTTTAATAAGAAGTCAGATTCTGATACATGCTACAACATGGATAAATCCTGAAAACCTTATGTTAACAGAAAGCAGCCAGGCACAAAGACCATATATTGTATGACTCCATTTACATGACATGTTCAGAAGATGCAACACCGTGGACACAGAAGGTAGATTAGGAGTTGCCCTGGTTTGGGGGATACAGAGGGTGGTGTAAAGGTACAAGGCTGCATTCTAAGGTAATGAGAATGTTTTAAATTGATGGCGCTGGCTGAAAAACTCTGTGAATATATTTAAGAATGCTCAATTGCACCAGGCTGGCTCAGTTGGTAGAGCATGTGACTCTAGATCTCAAGGTCATGAGTTCGAGCTCCATGCTGGGTCTATGTAGAGTTTACTTAAAAAACAAAAACAAAACCTGAATTGTACACTTTTGATGGGTGAGTTCTATCTCAAAAAACTGCTACAAAAAATAAACACATGAGACACCACTACATATCCACTCGAATGGCTAAATTTAAAGACTGATAAATTCCAAGTATTGGTAAAAATGTGGAGCCAATGGAATATTCATGCACTGCTGGTAGAAATGTAAAATGATACAAGCACCTTGGAAAACAGTTTGGGTAATGGCCCGAGAGTGATGAAAATACATAAGGACAAGGACACAAACATGATTATTCATAGCAACTTTACTTACAATAACCAAAAACAGAAAACTACCCAAATGTCCCTTAAAAGTGAATAACCAAACTATGGTATATCCACACAATAGAAAACTATTCAGCTATAAAAAAAAAATCAAAATATTGATGGACACGGCAACAAGGATAAACTTTAAACACATCGTGTTGAACAAAAGCAGCCAGGTGGAAAATAACACATACTGGAAGGTTTCCTTTACAGGAGACCCTGGAACAAGCAAAGTTGGCGTAGGTGCCAGGAACCTGGTATGTGGTTGCCGTGCGGTGCAACAGTGTAAAGGGCACAAGGGGGCCTGGGGAGGGGAAGGTGGTGGCAAAAGGACACAGGGAAACTTCCAAGGGTGATGAAAGTGTTCACCATATGTTGACTGTGGTCGTGAGGCTAACATGGGTGCATTCATTTGTCAAAACTCAGTGAACTGGATACTTCAAATGGGTACACTTCATTTTATGTAAATTACGTTTATAAGGTTGACTTTTTAAAAAGCAAATTAACACCCATAGAAAGGCTGTAGAAAGCCTATGGTGAACGGGGCAGAATAATGGGTGTCATAAAGAAATGAGGAACAGGCATCAAGGACAAAGAGAAGAACGATTTCTTAGGAATGCCTCTTTCTTTTTTAAAAACGTCCTTTCGTAACTATTTTTACCCTGAGCAGGGCTTCCCGGCTTCTTCTTACTCAAGTGAAAGGTCACCTATTTCCCACTGTTATAAGCAACAAAACAGCCTAAGGGGGTGGTCAGGAGGCATCCTGACGGAAGACCTGTAGGAGAAGAATCAGGGTAACTGCCTCATCACATACATGAGACTTACGTTATAATCGACGTCGGCAAGCTCAGCCAGCTTCCAAGAACCTCTCACCATTCCTGGTGCACAAGTACCGGCCTATCGTTTTCCCCCATTGTACAACTGAGGGAGCTGAGGCTCACCGAAGATCTTTTGCCCAAGTTTACAGAACTAGGAAGTATCCTCTACTAGTGAGTAGTTTGGGGAAAGGCTTGACTCAACTGGGTAAAATGTGTGCCTGACCCAGGGGGTGTAGCTGTAGAAGGTATGTTCTGTCCTTACTGGGAGTAAGTGTCTCGACAATTTATCCATCATGCAAGGTGGAAAGCTGCAGAGATACATGTCCTGCGTCTACCTGGGTTTATGTATGACCTTTCACAACAAAGAAACAGGTGGCCCATAATCCTGGTGATGTCATTCTATGCGTGCAAACAACTTGTGTGTTCACGTGCTTAGTAGAATACTGAAGCCACTACATTAAAACCCGTGTTTATCAGGCACTCAATCAAAATCTACTGAATAAACAAAAAGCTCTCTGGTTGGATACGCGTCTCTTCAGAAGTGTAACATGACACTATGCCCCCACCTAGTGGTCAAGCAGAAAAGTATCTCAAGAGACGCCCCTAAAAGCAGAACCAACCTTTTTGATCTTTGTTTTCTACTTGCTGCTACCTCAGAGCCAACAGGGAACAAAGCAGCCGGTGTCGTCCTTCCTGTCCGGGAAGCCCTGCCTGGGCGCCACCGCAACGAATGCCTTCCCCTCGAGGGCTCAGGAATGGCGGCACTTCCCTGCAAGCCAGCCTGGGACGCCCCTCCTGCCCCACCCTCAGCACAAACCCTCTACCGCAGCTGGGTCAACTCCAGGGCTTATGCCACACCCACACTCGTTCGCCGTATCTCCTAAATCCAGTCAGCAGAGGCCTGTTGGTCCACTACCTAGGACCCAGGACCGTGGGCACCGAGGGGGGATAACAACAAATGGCAGCTGTGTGAAGGCTCCAGCCTCCAGCACCCAATCCCAGGAGAGTTCAAGCCATGAACCCCACCCTCTCCCCCAGGACACAGGGCAGAGCACCAGGGGACCAGCGACAGGAGGGGACAGCACCTGTTAAGTGGGGGGTGAGAGCAAGCGCCTATCGTGCCGGCAGGTCAGGTTTACAGGTCACAGGAGGACACCAGGACCCAGCAGCCAGCACGAATCCAGGGCTGGATCCGCACTCCCCGCCAGCCCCACCTGTGCCTCTCAGAACACCACCCTCTCCTTGGCAAGCATTCGGAGTATGGGAACAGGACCATCGGGAAAGGAGAGAAGTTTGATAAGCGCGTGCGAGGGAAGGGTGTGTGAAGGACACAGGAGCACCTGAGAAAGGAGCACACGGGCCCCCCCAGAAGCGACTGGTCTGTTGCTGCTAATCACTGAGTGGCTCACCATCCCTCCCTCTTCCCCCCACCCCAACACACACACACACACACACACACACACACACACACACACACACCCTCCCTCCACAAGCCTAAGGCACCAAGGCCCGGCCCACCTGGCCTGTTCCCTAACCACATTGTTATATTCCCCCCTGTTCAGCAATCTTAAAATGAGAGGGTGTGTGTGCCGGGTGTGTGTATTGGGGGGCGGGGGGGGGTTGTGAAGACTTTTCAAACAGTACCCAGACAGGGAGTAAATCTCCTGATCACCACCTTCCATTAGGTACTGCTTCTAAAAACGCACCTGAGACTGGGGACTCCTGTACAACCCCCCCCCCCAACCCACTCAGTCCGACCCAAGCTGACCCCCAGCTGAGCCCCTGAGGCTCCTCCACCAGAAGTCCCGGCCCAACCACAGGGCCTTTGGAATCGCCGACAAAAGGCTGACCGACTCCATCCTGAATCTTATCAGGTTACATGGAGGGGAATACAAACCCCTGGGAGATAAAAACAGACCCAATTTACTTTTTTATTTTTTTAACGTTTTATTTACTTTTGAGACAGGGAGAGACAGAGCATGAACAGGAGAGGGTCAGAGAGAGGGAGACACAGAATCTGAAACAGGCTCCAGGCTCTGAGCGGTCAGCACAGAGCCCGACGCAGGGCTCGAACTCACGGACCGCGAGATCATGACCTGAGCCGAAGTCGGCCACTTAATCGACTGAGCCACGCAGGTGCCCCAAAACAGACCCAATTTATATTACTGGTTTGAACAGCCTCCTTAATAGTTTATCAAATCCTAGTACATAACGCTTTGGTCTACCATAAATATTTCTGGCAAGACTAAAATAAAACTTTAAACCCACAGTAGCCTGGCTGGTGTTAAAGTTCAGACACACAGTTGACCCCTGAACAACTGATCACCCCCACCATGCAGTCAAAAATCCACAGATAACTTCTGACTCTCCAAAACTTAACTACTAAAAGCCACTGTTGACCAAAGGCTTACCAATAACAAAAAGAGTCAATAACACACATTTTGTACATTATAGGTATTATATACTGTATTCTTTTGATAAAGAACACTAGAGAAAAGAAAATGTAAGAAAATCCTAAGAAAATACTTACAATATTGTGCTGTATTAGGAAAAAAACCACACATAAGCAGACCTGTACAGCTTACATCCATGCTGTTCAAGGGCCAGCTGTACTAGACAACTGGGGAGGGATGCTCTCCCCCTTCATCTCCCAACTATGTCAGATGCTGCACAGACTCAGAGGGGAGACCCATGACAACAAACAAAGACAATGTCTGAGACTGAAATGGCATTTTCCCCAGACATTTTAAGTTGCAAACCCGCTTGGCAACTTCAATGCCCATTCACACTACGTGTCAAGAGCAGACAGGAAAAGCACCCTTGAGAAGCAGATGCTATTCAGATTCATTCACTGCAGAAAACCTATCCCACTCTGTTGCTTACCTAAGAAGCCCAGATCCACGGTGCCTTCACAACTTCTTCGAAAGCCAGGGCAATGGAAAAGTATCTGACCTTCTGTGGGAAAAGAATCCCCCTGTTTCAATGGTGAAACAGAACAAGACAACTGGAAGGACCTCCCTCAGGTGGAGTGAGGAAGTAGTATGTGAGCATGGTTTCACCGGGCACAGAACAAGACCCCAGGCACAGCAGGACTGATACAGTCCAAGACGCGGACACAGGGGCACTGGGGTGGCTCAGTTGGTAGAGCATCCGACTCCCTGATCTCGGCTCAGGTCGTGATCTCACAGTTCCTGAGTTTGAGTCCCGCGTCAGGCTCTGAGCTGACAGCAAGGAGACTGCTTGGTTGGGATTCTCTCTCTCAAAATAAATAAAAATAAACTTTAAAAAAAAGGAGAGAGAGAGGAAAGGAAGAAAGACACAAACTGAACTGTAAAGCAGTATTTTGGACTCAAAATTTCTTTCATTCTTAGAAAATTGAAGGACCTCATAAAGCTTTTTATGTGATTTACACTCGTGGATGTTTATTAAAACAGAACTGAGTAGTTCTTAAAATACATACTTGCTAATTCATTTAAAAACAACAACAATAAAACTCAATACATGTTAACACAAATAGCAGCTTTTATGAAAAGTATTTTCCAAAACAGAAAAAAAGTTAGGGAGAAAAGTGGCATGGCTGTACATTTTTGCAAATGTCAATGAAAGGCTGGATTTTCACACGTTTCAGCACTCCACATACTGTGTAAGCCACATGGCCCCACAATACTGTGCTCGCCTGAGAAAATGAAAGAGAAAAAGCCAAATAACGTCTTATCAATATTGTAAAATTTTCAACCCTGCTGACCCTTTACAGGGTGTGGGGACCCCAGAAGTCCCTGGGCCATGATGTGAGAACAGCTACTCTAAACCTACAAGAAACCCATTATTCTGGTATCATTTACTAAGTGATTCATGAATATTATTAGGTCTATCTTCTCAGTAAACCTATGCTGTCTGAGATAGGAAAAATGTCTTTTACTTTGGTAACAGTAGATAATTTGGATGTGGCTTTTCTTTTTGTTTTTAATATTGAGAGAGGAGAGAGAGGAGAGAGAGAGAGTTAGAGAGAGAGTTAGAGAGAGAGAGAGAGAGAGAATGCAAGGAACAGAGAGGGAAAGAGAGAATCCCAAGCAGGATCCACACCATCAGCACGGAGCCCGACATCGGGGCTCAAACTCACGAACTGTGAGATCATGACATGAGTGGAGACCAAAAGTCGACACTTAACGGACTCAGCCACCCAAGTGCCCTGCTTTGCTTTGTTTTCAGTCAACACAGGAAGACTGAAAGTTTGCTACAAACAGAAAAGCCTAATAGGCAGGTTTTTAAAAATACCTCTCTTACTAACACCCAGCTTTTCATCACAGGAATAGGCTTAAGAAACTAAAAGTTTCAGGGTAATTTTGAAGTCTGAGAGCGGTTCCCGCCACTCTAGCAATCCCTCCGCATGTGCCCTCAGTGTAAGAGGAGGGAAGAAATCTGCCCTTCCTGCCTTCCCTCCCACCTGACAATTCTGTCCTTGAGCCACACAGGTGGGGCAAGGTTTGTGTGGATGGGTGGGGAGCACTTATGCACTGGAGGGCTTCCCAGAGCCCTTCATGTGGGGCATGGCCCAGCATGGGGTGCTGGAGCTCAAGGGGGGGGAGGAAGACATCCACATGCGGGGGAGGGGGCAAGGCACAGTGAGGGGTGTCAAAATTTAAACAGATGTAGTAGAGGGTTCCCACGCGTGGGGGCGACTTGGGGTAAAGGGACATCTGTGCAGAGAAGAGGCCCAGTGCAAAGGGGGATCCAAGCCTGAGCAGAGGAGGGGATCTGTGCAGGGAAGGCACAGCCCTGGAGAAGAGACTAGTCATCTACACATCTGATTAACTGCTCTGTTAGGATAACAGGAATCCTCTTTCCCCCAGTCTGGAGAGCGAGCCACAAACACTGGGGAGAAGAAAATGAGGACTGGAATGAACCCCCTGGTTTGGAACTGATGTTGCAAGTACCAGTGGGAACGGAGTTCGAAACACATGGGTGAACATACACACGTGTCACTAACTCTGTCCCCAAAAGGGCACGGGAGCAGCAATAACAGATGGCACCAGATTATGGGTTCAAAATGTCATTTCCACTGAAAGGAACCAGGGATCCCTAAAGAGAAAGCTGAATCCAGAGCTGGGAAAGAGATAGTATAGGCAGATCTTGGATTAAATTGTTGTGCCCAAAAGAAAAGAGGTGTTTACAGGATGATGGGTAAAATAACATAGAAGTCAAGTTGGACAGGCTACCCTGGCCAATCAAAGACAAATGAAATCTTAAAAGGTTTAAACAATGATAGTAATGGATTACAACCCCATGAATAAAGTGTGGAGACACACACACACACAGTGTGATGAGGGACAGTTACTGACGTAGTTGAAGCACCTCCCCTTAAAAGCCACACTAAATGCAAGGAGGGGGTGCACGTTGACTCGCAGTGCAGAGGCCTGGCAGGCACCAAAGTGAACACCACCAGCACCGCCAACACACTGAGAGGGTGCACTAAGAAGAACCCATCATCACTTCTAGGGTATTCCCGCAGAAGACGCAGCACTCAGAGAACCTCATCAGGAAACATCAGGTAATCCCAGACTGAGACACCACACATCACTACTTACAATCTTCGCAATATCAAAAGCATGACAGCCAAAGAAAGACCAAGGAAGAGCTCGAGCGAGGAAGAGGATGAGGAGACATGTTGACTAGATGCAGGGAGCTGGGAGCCGTCTGTTGTAAAGTGCACAACTTCAACAGCTGGTGAGACCAGGATGGACTCAGAATCCAATGGTGGGGAGTGTTTTAGTGTTAACTTTCTCAAGTGAATGGCAGAGTTGGGGTCATGCAAGAAAATATGTTAGCGTGTAGGACACACTAAATGCAGGGGCATCTGGGCAATGACCTACTCTCAAGCAGGCAAAAACAAATGCCTACAAACTGCATTTCCAACTTATCTGTTAGATCAACTTTCCTCAACAGAACTGAGAGGTGACAGCCAAGTTGACCTTTATGGCTTTTGCCTTTACTTCTTCTTTCTTCACTAAAAGTGTCTAGTATCCAAAGGAACTATCAGAATTTTATCTGAGGCCGTTACACAGTTGCCTGCTCTTAGAAAAAAATATGCCCAGAAACAGCCCAACAAAATGGGATTCTAGTGACACCTAGTGACCTTGTGTATTCAATGTTCACATTTTCAGTGGAAACCATGAGCAACAGCCTAGATAGACAGCAAAAGAAGAATAAACATGACATTTAAATACAGGTCAGTTTCGCTGTTACCTCTAAGTTCTGGTGAACAAAGGTCAAGTTCACTAAAAATCAAGGAAATTCAAATGAAATGAATTTTATTTTTTCACCAACGAAGTAGGAAACATTAAAAAGACTGATAACTCACAGTTTGAGTAACAGTTATGGGAAACAAGTGTTGTTTTACACTGCTAGAAAGAAGAGAATTTAGCACATTCTTTCTGGAAAGTATGACAGCATTTATTATAAATTTATACAGGCACTCTGAACTCAAAAGCCCACCTGTGGAATTTAAACCTACAGAAAAACATAAACATCTGTAAGTGATGTACACAAAGACATTGAGTGTTGTATTATTTCTGGATTGGAAAGAAAAAGAAATGGAAAACTTCAAACTCACTAAGAGGAGATCGATTACATAAATCACTTCCTATCTCTTATAGAAGACTGTATATGTTTTTAAGAAATGAGATCTATTGCTAAGCACAAACACGGAAAACTGTTCTCTGATATAATGTTAACTAAAAAAGTTTATGTGCATTCCGTTAAAAAAAAAAACAAAACCTACATATTTCCATGGACACACATATAAACATGAACATGTAAGTGTTTATGTATGCATTTTCAGTAGGTTTAGTAAAATGTCTCAAAGTACATACTCTAAATTCTCAGTGGTAGGTCTCCCCACAACTGAGGGGAGAGAAGATAAGGCAAGAGGTGGATTAGGTGGGGACTTTTCACTTTAAAACTACATACCCATTTAAGGGGAGCCTGGGTGACTTGGTTGAGCGTCCACCTCTTGACTTCAGCTCTGGTAATGATCTCTCAGTTCATGAGTTCGAGCCGTGTGTCAGGCTCTGTGCACAGCACAGAGCCTGCTCGGGGTTCTCTCTCTTTCCCCCTCCCCCACTGGCACAGTCTCCCTCTCAACATAAATTTTTAAAAAAAATAAAGAAATAAAAACATACACCCATTTTAATATAAATACGTTTAATTTAAAAGAAAATTTATTTTCAAGAGAGCATGAGGAAATACAAAAATGAGTAATTCTATACAATAACTAAAATCTAATTTTTTAATATTATTATCTATTTGTTTTTCAATGTTTATTTTTGAGAGAGCACAAGCAGGGGAGGGGAAGAGAAAGGGTGGCAGAGGATGTGAAGCCGGCTCTGTGGTGACAGCAGTAAGCCTGATATAGGGCTTCAACTGTGAGATCACGACCTAAACTGAAATCAAGAGTCAGACACTCAACCGAGACACCCAGGTGCCCCAATTTTTTATTTATTTAAATTCAAGTTAGTTAACATACAGTGTAGTACTGGTTTCAGGAGCAGAACACAGTGATTCATCACTTATATATAACATCCCGTGCTCATCCCAACAACTGCCCTCTGTAATGCCCATCATCTATCTAGCCCGTTCCCTGCCCATGTTCCCCTCCAGCAACCCTCAGTTTGTTCTCTATATTTAAGAGTCTCTTATGGTTTGCTTCCCTCTTTGTTTTTATATTATTTTTCCTTCTTTTCCTCTATGTTCATCTGTTCTGTTTCTTAAACTCCACATATGAGTGAAATCATATATTTATCTTTCTCAGACTAATTTCACTTAGCATAATACACTCTAGATCCAACCACATTGTTGCAAATGGCAAGATTTCACTCTTTTTGATCACTGAGTAGTAGTCCCTTATATATATATACCACATCTACTTTATCCATTCATCAGTCCATGGACATTTGGACTCTTTCCATAATTTGGCTATTGTCAATAGCACTGCTATGAACATCGGGGTGCATGTGCCCCTTTGAATCAGCATCACTGTATCCTCTGGATAAATACCTAGTAGTTCAATTACTGGGTTTTAGGAGAATTCTATTTGATTTTTTAGGCACTTCCTTACTGTTTTCCAGAGTGGACCAGTTTGCATTCCCACCAACAGGGCAGAAGGGTTCCCCTTTCTCCACATCCTTGCCAACAACTGCTGTTGCCTGAGTTGCTAATTTTGACCTTTTGGACAAGTATGAGGTGGTATCTCATTGTAGTTTTGACTGTATTTCCCTGATGAGTGATGTTGAGCATCTTTTTGTGTGTCTGTTAGCCATCTGGATGTCTTCTCTGGAAAAGTGGCTATTCTTTCATGTCTTTTGCCCGGTTCTTCAATGGACTATTTGTTTTTTGGGTGTTGAGTTTGGTAAGTTCTTTATAGATTTTGAATACTAACCCTTTATTCAATATGTCACTTGGAATTATCTTCTCCTGTTCACTGCCTTTTAGTTTTGTTGATTGTTTCCTTTGCTGTACAGAAGCTCTTCATCTTGATGAGGTCCCAATAGTTCATTTTTGTTTCCCTTGCTTCCTGAGACATGTCTAGTAAGAAACTTCTGTGGCTGAGGTCAAAGAGGTTGTTGCCTATTTTCTCCTCTAGGACTTTGATGGTTTCCGGTCTCACATTAGGTCTTTTAACCATTTTGAATTAATTTTTGTCTATGGTGTAACAAAGTGGTCCTGTTTCATTCTTCTGCATGTTGTTGTCCAGTCTTACCAGCACCATTTACTGAAGAGACTTTTTTCCATTGGATACTTTCCTGCTTTGTCGAAGATTACTTGGCTATACATGTTTGTGGGTCCATTTTTGGGTTCTCTATTCTGTTCCATTGATCTTTGTGTCTGGTTTTGTGCCAGTATCATACTGTCTTGATGATTACAGCTTTGTAATACAGCTTAGAATTGTGATGCCTCCAGCTTTGCTTTTTCAACATTACTTTGGCTATTCAGGGTCTTTCTGGTTCTATACTAATTTTAGGATTGTTTGTCTAGTTCTGTGAAGAATGCTGTTGATATTTTAATAGGGATTGCATTGAATGTATAGTATAGACATTTTAACAATATGTGTTCTTCCAATCCATGAGCATAGAGTATTTTTCCATTCTGTGTCTTCTTCAATTTCTTTCCTAAGCTTTCTATAGTTTTCAGCAAACAGATCTTTTACCCCTTTAAGTTTATTCCAAGGTATCTTAAGGTTTTTGGTGCAGTTGTAACTGGGATCAATTCCTTGATTTCTCTTTCTGCTGCTTCATTATTGGTGTATAGAAATGCAACCAATTTCTGTACATTTATTTTATATCCTGCAGCTTTGCTGAATTCATGTAACAGCTACAGCAGTTTTTTGGTGCAGTCTTTTAGGTTTTCCATGTACAGCATCATGTCATGTGAGAAGAGTGAAAGTTTGACTTCTTTGCCAATTTGTATGCCTTTTATTTCTTTTTGTTGTCTGATTGCTGAGGTTAAGACTTCCAGTACTATGTTGAACAACAGTGGTGAGAGTGAACATCACTGCTGTGTTCCTGACCTTTGGCAGAAAGCTCTGTTTTTTCCCAGTGAGGATATTAGCTGTAGGCCTTCATATATGGCTTTTATAATGTTAAGATATGTTCCTTCTATCCCTACTTTCTTGAGGTTTTTATCAAGAAAGGATGCTATATTTTCTCAAAAGCTTTTTCTCCACCCATTGACAGGAACATATGGTTCTTATCCTTTCTTCTATTAATGTGACCTATCACATTAATTTGTGAATACTGAACCAGCCCTGCAGCCCACGAATAAATCCCATTTGATCGTGGTAAATAATTATTTTAATGTACTGTTGAATTCAATTAGCTAGTACAGTATCTCGTTGACAATTTTTGCATCCAGGCTTATCAGAGATATTGGCCTGTAATTCTCCTTTTTAGTGGGGTCTTTGTCTGGTTTTAGAATCAAGGTAATGCTGGCTTCATAGAATGAGTTTGGAAGCCTTCCTTCCATTTCTATTTTTTTGGAACAGCTTGAGAAGGATAGATATTAACTCTGCTTTAAATGTCTGGTAGAATTCCCCCTGGGAAGCTCATCTGGCCAAGGACTCTTGTTTGTTGGGACATTTTTGATAACTGATTGAATCTCCTTGCTGGTTATAGGCCTGTTCAAATTTTCTGTTTCTTCATATTTCAGTTTTGGTAGTGTATGTGTCCAGAAATCTGCCCACTTCTTCCAGATTGTCCAGCTGGTTGGCACATAACTTTTCATTGTATTTTCTTACAATTGTTTATATTTCTGTGGTGTTATGATCTCTCCTGTTTCATTCACAATTTTATCTACTTGGGTCCTCTCTCTTTTCTTTTTGATAAGTCTGGTGGCTAGAAGTTTATCAATACTGTTTATTCTTTTAAAAAACCAGATTTGTTTCATTGATCTGTTCTGTTTTTTTGTTTATTTCTATATTGTTTATTTCTTCTCTAGTCTTTATTATTTCCCTTCTGCTGGCTTTCGGCTTTATTTGCTGCTCCTTTTCTAGCTCCTTTAAGTGTAAGGTTAGGTTGTGTATTTGGGACTTTTCTTGCAATATACTTCCCTTTTAGGACTGCCTTTGCTGCATACCAAAGGGTTTGGACAATCATGTTTTCATTTTCATTTACTTCCACATATATTTTTATTTCTTCTTTAATTTCCTGGTTAGCCCAATCATTCTTTAGTAAGACTTTCTTAACCTCCATGTATCTGAGGGCTTTCCAAATGTTTTCTTGTAGTTGATTTCAAATCTCACAGTAGCATTGTGATCTGAAAATGTACATACTATGATCTCAATCTTTTTGTATCTAGTGAGGGCTGATTTCTGACCCAGTATGTGATCTATTCTGGAGAATGTTCCATGGGTACTTGAGAAGATTTTGTGTTCTGCTGCTTTAGGATGAAATGTTCTGAATATATCTGCTAAGTCCATCTGATCCAGTATGTCATTCAAAGCCATTGTTTTCTTGATTTTCTGCTCTGATAATCAATCTGTCCATTGCTGTAAGTGGGGTATTAATAATAGTCTCCTACTATTATGGTATTATTATCAATGAGTTTCTTTATGTTTGTGATTGATTTTTATATTTCGGTGCTTCTATCTGGGGGCATAAGTATTCACAATTGTTAGATCTTCTTGATGGATAACCCCCTTAATTATGATATAATGCCTTTCTTCATCTCGTTAGTCTTTTTTTTAATGAATTAACAATACTTTAAATTTTAATTTACACAAACATTTGTATTATTTTTAGTAAAATCATTTTTAATTTTTTTTTAATTCAAGTTAGTTAACATACAGTGTAGTCTTGGCTCCAGAAACAGAATCCAGGGATTCATCTCTTATATACGACATGAAATGCTCATCCCAGAAAGTGCCGCCTTTAATACCCATCACTCATTTAATCCATCACCCCACCCATCTCCCCTCCAGGAGCCCTCAGATGGTTCTCTGTATTTAAGAGTCTCTTACGGTTTGCCTCCCTTTCTGTTTTTATCTTATTTTTCCTTCCCTTCCCCTATGGTCCATTTGTTGTGTTTCTCCGTCTTTGTTTTAAAATCTAGTCTGTCCGATATAAGTATGGTTACTCCAATTTTCTTTGGCCTTCCATCAGCATGACAGAAGGTTCTCCATCCTCTCACTTTCAATCTGCAAGTATACTTAGGTCTCAAATGAGTCGCTTGTAGACAGCAATAGATGGATCTTGTTTTTTTATCCATTCCGCTACCCTATGTTTAAGTTAACTTTAAAGGGGCTTGATAAAGGGTGCCTGGATGGCTCAGTCAGCTGAGTGTCCAACTCTTGATTTCGGCTTAGGTCATGATCCCAGGGCTGTAGGATTAAGCCCAGTATCAGGCTCCTGAATGAGCATGAAGGCTCCTTGAGATTTCTCTCTTCCTCTCCCCTTCCCCCACTCACACACGCACACTCTAAAATAAATAAATAAATAAATAAATAAATAAATAAATAAATAAATAAATAGGGACTTGCTTAAGTTGTCCTTGGGTAATAAAAATTTTGGAGTTTCCATGATCTCCTTAAGAAGCCCTCAGGAGGGGCAAAAACAAGAGAGAGGGAATAAAGCAAAGAGGGAATTAGGGAACGGACCACCAATGAAAGCAAGATGGCAGGACTCTTAGAAGAAGAAATTGTGAGAATTCCCTTTTCAGGACTAGGTGAGAGGCCTCTTTTTAGTACAAGGATACCTGTCAGTTTACATTTCTACCCAAGCATATCCATTAACCTCAGGTTTTCAGGAAAGGTCTGTTTTTCTGTACCCTCCCCCTCCCCCATGTTCCTATACAAACTAACAGGTAGCTCACATCACTTCCTCCAAGAAATTTTCTCTGATATCTCTAGGCTAATGTAATAAAACCTCCTTTGTTCATTAGCTGATAGGACAAATACTTATTGAGCACCTACTATGAGCCAGAATGTGTCAGATACTTAGTGGAAATACAACCTTAGAACAAGACAAACATGGTGGCTGTACTTACAGAGTTTACATCATAATGGAAAGACCAAAATGCATGATTAGGTAGGTAGGCAGGTAGCTCAAACAGAAAAATGGGTCACATTCCTGGCTATTTACCCGAAAAACACAAAAACACTAATTCAAAGGGACATCCCTATATTTATAGTAGCATTATTTATAATAGTCAAACTCTGGAAGCAGCCCAAGTGTCCCTCAGTAGATGAATGGATAAAGAAGATGTGGTACATATACGATGGAATACTGTTCAGCCAAAAAAAGAATATGGGGCACTTGGGTGGCTCAGTCAGTTAAGCGACTGACTTCGACTCAGGTCATGATCTCACAGTTTTGAGTTTGAGCCTGCATCAGGCTTTATGCTGTCAGCACAGAGCCTACCTCAGATCTTCTGCACCCCATTTCTCTGTTCCTTCCCCACTGGTTCTATCTCAAGATAAATAAATACACTTTTATTTATTTATTTACGTGCAACAACATGGATGGCACCAGAGGGTATAATGCTAAACAAAATAAGTCAGTCAGAAAAAGACAAATACCCTACGATTTCACTCATATCTGGAATTTAAGAAACAAAACAAACAAGCAAAGGGAGAAAGAGAGAGAGAAGAAAGAGAGAAACAAACCAAGAAACAGAGTTGTAACTGTAGAAAACAAACCGATGGTTACCAGAAGGGAGGTGGGTGAAGGGATGGGGGAAATAGGTGATGGGGATTAAAGAGTATCCTTATCATGATGAAAAATAAATTAATTAAATTTAAAAAACAGACAAATGAACAAAATACGTTTTAATGGCACGTATAGGAATTAAGGAGTTGAGATAGAGGACTTTTGTCTTGTGGGCCATATAATCTCGGTATTACAACTCAGTTCCACAGGTGTAGTGCAAAAGCAGCCATTCATAATACACAGTCAAGTGTGCATGCTGTGTTCCAAGACACTGAGATTTGGATTTTGTGTCATTTTCATGTGTCAGAAAATACTCTTCTATTTTCTCTCCGACCTCGTAAAACTGCAAAAACTAACGTTAGTTAAAGGGCCATAGCAAACTAACAAGGTGGTGAGCTGATTCAGCCCACACACCATAGTGCACTGATCCCTGCTTGGAATCACTTAATTCTAAGCCACGTTACCTTAGCAAGAAGGATAAAACTGATTTATGTGTTAGAAGTGTTGTATTTGCAAATGTACAAGAGGTGAAACCAAAGAAGACAAGTAGCAGGCTTCTGCAGTAATGAGGCAAGATGATGGTTGTCTGGGCTAAGGGGGAACAGTAAAGATAAAGATCCACGAGGTCTATTTTGAGATACACGCAACAGGACATTTTAATGGACTGTGTAAGATGAGGGAGCTGCTTCATCGTGAGCCTTCCTCCACAATCTCCCATAAAAAATTTTTTTTTCAAATGCAAGGAAAGAATTGACCTACTATTCATCAAAGTTTCAAGTAACTTGTAAGTAGAAAAACAACCCAAGTTCCAATATAGCTGCAAGTCGGTGGATGCAGAAAGCAGGGGAAGGGCTTACAATTCCATAAACAGTGTGGAGAGGCCTGGAGCATTCAGATAAAATACAGGTAAAATACCTGTGAAACTGTGAATTTCAGTAACTGTGAAAAAGAGAAAGTTGGCACTAACTGCTGAAATACAGAACAGGAGTGGTTCACAGCACCCATTACAGCAGAGGCCCAGAACTGACAGGCTCTGAAAAGTCTTCATTCTGGGGAGAATCAACTGTATTGAGAAGGAGTGGTAACCCTGGAACAAACCGCAGTGAAGGAACAAAGAGGAATATATTCAAGGATCCCACAGAAACAAAAGGCAAACCCTTCCGCCCTCACCATCAACATCATCCATAAAAGGAACTATGCAGACAGCAGAACTGATGTAAAATGGTGCTCAGAAACTAGAAGCCCTGCCTATAAAATTACTGGGAATAGAACAAAGCAGAGCACATCTGGAATAAAACTGTTTGGAAAAGAAAAAGCAAATCAAACCATTTCAGTGAATGAAAATTCACCTGCTATCAAAATAAAAACAAAGCTGAGGAAAGTGACACAACTCTCACATCTGAATCAAATACTGTCAAACAAGTATTTGAGAAAATGCATTCACCTACCCATCCATCCACACGTGTGAGGTATTTCTTGAATCATAAATATAAAAATTAAGACAATAACAAAACGGGAAGACACTAAACAAACGAGGATTAAACTTAGGAAAGAAAAAGAAGACAAAATCATGTCAGAAATGAAGACTTAATTATAACACGCCAAAGAAGAAAAAGATCCAAATGAAAATTTAATAAAGAATACTGAATAAAAACAAAAGTGGGGGGGAAGGATAAACATAACATCCAGGAAGAAGTAAAAAGGCTCAGAGTCAAATGGTTGAAATTAAAGGCAGGTGGAAAAGGCCCAACATACATAGAATCAAACCCCTTGAAGAGAAAGGCAACACAATAAAACAGTAGTAATTAAAACTATAAAACAGTAAGTTTTTCTAGAAATAAGACCTCAATCTCTTGAAAGGGCCAACCTAGAATTAGAATCAACAACTGGATCAATTCAAAACCCACTAAAGAAAACGACTAGATTTTAAAGAAAAAAACAAAAAAACAAAACAAAACAAAAAAAAACCCTGGGTCCCCTTGAAGAAAGATCAAATAATTTATAAGGGGACAAGAATTAGACTAGCTTCAGATGCTTAAACAAAAACAAAAACAAAAACAAAACTAGGTTCCACTTGTTTTTAGTCCTAAAAACCAAATCTCCTGCATATGCACTATTAAGTCATACATACATTGTGAAAATTTTAAAAAGGCTTTAGAAACAAACAAAAAGGCATATTTTCAAAGGAAGCAAACAATTTGCAGCTTTCCCACATTTTCTGGGTCTCTACCCTGAGGTCAGGCAGTGGCAGTCTCCGCAGGTGTGGGGGTGATGGGCAGGAGAACTTGCTGTCTTTCTGGCCAAAGGAACCAGGGGAAGAAGTCCTGGCAAGGAGGACCACCAGAGAATGAGGCAAGGATCCAGGAAACAAACCAGGGAAGAGGAACCTCAAGTTCGGAGCAGAAAAGGCCATTTCCCTGACTGATCCCTTGATCTACATGTGCGTAAGGCAAAGCAACATCAGCCTGTGGCCAAGGCTTGATGAACTGAGTGAATCTAAGCAAATGTCCAACACACGTCTTAGAATGACATTCTGAATTTTAGAGCTAAACAAGTTAACTGTGTGCTAAAACAAAATCAACAATATTCAGAGCAGTATAAAAGAATACAGAGCCTACATAACATTAACAGTGTCCAAAATAAAACCCTAAGTTAAAAGGTCACATTAAGAGCCAGGAAAATGTGACACGTTCCCAGGAAAAAAAAACAGTCAATAGATGCCAACCCTGAAATGCTGAAATTATCAGACAAGGTGATTAAAGGATCTACCGTCACCATACTTTGCAAGGGAATAGAAAATACATATGTAAGGAAAGACAAGAAAAGCAAAGATAGAAATCTCAGCTGAAAAACAGACATACATAAGAACCAGGTGGAAATGGCAGAACTGAAAAATACATGAAGTAAATGTACTAAATAAATAGGCTTAATGACAAAATGGAGTTGAGAATTCAGTAGCTGAATAAAGACCGCATGGCCCACAAAGCCTACAATAAAGGCACACTTCATGTTACTTACTTAGCTTTAATATGCTCTGCAAATACTGCATCCTTTCCAAACTGGAAGGTGTGTGGCATCCCCACAGAGAGCAAGTCTATCAGCGCTATTTTTCCAACAGTATTTGTTCACTTCATGTCTCATTTTGGTAATACTCCCAATATTTCAAAATCTTTCAATACAATATTTTTACAGTGATCTGTGATCAGTGATCTTTGATATCACTACTGTAATTGTTTCGGAGTGCCACAAACCACACCCATCACGTAAGACAGTGAACTTGATAAATGTGTGTGTTCTGACTGTTCCACCAACCAAGCAGTGTGGCCATCTCCCTCTCCTCGGGCCTCCCTGTTCCCTGAGACACAACAGTACTGAAATTGAGCCAATTACAATATAAACCCCACAATGACCCCTAAATGGTCAAGTGAAGGGAAGAGTCACACATCTCTCACTTTAAATCAAAACCTAGAAATGATTAAGCTTAGTGAGGAAGGTATGTCAAAAGCCAGAACAAACCAAAAACTACACCAAGCAGTTAGCCAAGTTGTGAATGCAAAGGAAAATTCTTGAAGGAAATTAAAAGGGCCAGGACAGTGAACACACAAATGATAAGAAAAGCCAACAGCCTTACTGCCGACATGGAAAAAGTCTGAGTGGTCTGGATAAAAGATCACACCAGCCACAACATTCTCTTAAGCCAAAGCCTAATCCAGAACAAAGCCCTAACTCTCTGTAACACTATGAAGGTTGAGAGAGGTGAGGCAGCTGCAGAAGAAAAGTTTAAGGCCAACAGAGGTTTGTCGGTGAGGATTAAGGAAAGAAGCCGTCTCTGTAACATAAAAGCTCAAGGTGAAGCAGCAAGTGCTGAGGCAGAAGCTGCAGCACGTTCTCCAGAAGATCTAGCGGAGATAATTCGTGATGGTGGCTACACCAAACAACAGATTTTCAGTGTCGGTGAAACAGCCTTCTGTTAGAACAAGATGCTGCAGAGCTTTCCCCACCAGAGAGAAGTCGATGCCTGGCTTCAGAGCTTCAAAGGAAGACTGACGCTCTTGTCAGGGGCTAACGCAGCTGGTGCCTTACGTGCAAGCTGATGCCCACGTACCATTCTGAAAATCCGCGGGCCCTTCAGAATTAGGCTACATCGACTCTGCCTGTGCTCTAGGACGAGAACAACACAGACGATGGCAACACATCTGTTTCCAACATGACTTACTGAGTATTGCAAACCCACTGTTGAGAGCTTATTGCTGAGAGGAAAAAAGATCCCTTTCAAACCACTGCTGCTCACTGACAGCGCACCTGGTCACCCAAGAGCTCTGATGGAGGCGCACGATGAGACGAATGCGGTTTTCACGCCCGTTAACACAGCATCCATTCCGCAGCCCGTGGATCAAGGAATCATTTCAACTTTCACATCTTACTACTGAAGAAATGCATTTCACGAGGCTATAGATGCCATAGATGGTGATTCCTCTCATGGATCTGGGCAAAGTAACCTGAAGACCTCCCAGATCAGACTCACCACCCTAGATGCCATTAAGAACATCCGCGACTCATGGGAAGAGGTCAAAATATCAGCATAAATAGGAGTTTGGAACAAGTAGACTCCAACCTTTATGGGTGACTTTGAGGAATTCAAGACTTCACGGAGGAAGTAGAGGCAAGATGTGATGGAAGGAGCCAGAGAACAAGAGCCAGACGTAGAACCGAAGATGGGACTGAATCACTGTGCTCTCATGACCAAATGTGAACAAATGAGGAGTTGCTTCACGTGGAAGAAGAAAGGGATTCCTGAGATGGAATCTAGTCCTGGTGAAAATGATGTGAAGATTGTTGAAATGACAACAAAGGATTTAGAACACGACATAAACTGAGTTGAGAAAGCAGCGGCAGGCTTTGTGAGGATGGGCTCCAAAGCTGAAAGAAGTTCTACTGTGGGCAAAAAGCTATCAAACTGCCCCACGTGCTACGGAGAAACTGTCTGTGAAAGGAAGGACCGATCAACATGGCAAACTTCAACGTTGTCTTATTTTAAGAAACTGCCACCCTGATCAGCCAGCAAGCCAAGCCATCAACACTGAGGCAAGCAAGACCCTGGACCAGCAAAAAGATTTTGACTGGAGGAAACCTCAGATGAAGATTAACATTTTCTTAGCAATAAACTATTTTTTAAAATTAACGAATGTACTTTTTTTAAACATAACATTATTGCACAGTTAAAAGACTACCGTACAGTGTAAACCTAAGTTTCATATGCACTGGGAAACCAAACACTTCATTTGACTCACTTTATTCGATATTTGCTTTATTGCAGAGGTCTTGAGCCAAAACCAAAATATATCCAAGGTATGCCTGTATTTACTATCTGTCATTTTAAAGAGAAACTTTACCAGTCCCTGATATACAGTTAGAGTAACCAAGAAAAGAGGAGGAAATGGGACAGAAAAGATATTTGAAGAAATAATGGCCAAAAACTAATCCTGTTTTTAGAAACCAATACATAACCTTACATATTCAAAAAGCTCAATGAAATATACACAGAATCTACTAAAATCTAAGAATCTACTCACCATACCTAAACACTTACATTCACCTTCTGAAAACCAAAGACCATGAGAAAAAGTGGAAAGACATCAGAGAAAAAAAGACACACTACTTACAATGGAGAAATGATTTGAATGACTAAAGGGTTCTCAAAGAACACCAGAGGACAGAAGACTACAGGAAAAACCTTTAAGTAATTCGGGGTGGGGGAGAAACTGTCAAATTGGAACTGCACATCCATGGAAAATATGATTCACAAGTAATGATGGAATTAAGGACATTTTCAGAGAAAGAAAACTAAGAAAATTTGAAGAGACATGCTAACCTGAAAGAACTTAAGGGGGAAAGTATCAATTTAACAGTAACGTTTGGAGATTTCAATATCCCATTCAATAATGGACAGATCTACGGGCACCTGGGTGGCTCAGTTGGTTAAGTGTCTGAGTCTTGATTTCAGCTCAGGTTATAATCTCAGTCATGGGGTTGAGCCCTCTGTCAGGCTCTGCACCTGCCTTTACTCAACCTATTTGCCACAGCTGATCATTATCCCCTCCTTGACAGCTTTCTAGAATCCCATCCTCACTCGTTTTCCTTCTCAACACCCCAACACTAGAGTGATCAACCTTGGAACCTCTTCTCTTCCCTATCTACACTTCCTGAGAGATCACAGCCAGATTTATGGCTTTAAATAACATCTGTATACAGAAGACTCCCACATTTTAATCTCCAACCTCCCCCAGGAGCTCCACACTCATATATCCAACTGCCTACCTGACACCTCCACAGGGGTGTCTAATAAACACCCCAAATGCAGCATATCCAAATAGAACTCATGACCTGCCCCTCAAAACCTGGTGCTTCTGAGGCCTTCCCAGTCTCAGTAAACAGCAAACCGTATTTCTGGTTCCTCGGGCCAAACACCTCACAGTCACCCTTGATTCTTCCCCTGCTCTACAAACGCATCCAAATCCTCAGATCTAGTGTGGCACTACCTTCAAAAATATATCCTGAATCTGACCATTCTTCATGACCATGTCACTGCCACCATGGTCCTGGTGACATCTCTAGGCTGGATGCTCAGGAGCCTCCAACCACTCTCCTGCTGCTGTCCCACACACTTCTCTCCTCACACCCCACAAGGCCCCATGTCATCTGATGCCCCACTGCCCTCTGGCCTCAGTCTCCACTTCTCACCTTAACTGCACCTGTCACGGGCTCAACTACGTTCCCCACAAAATTCATATGAAGTCTCAACCCCAAGTACATCAGAATGTAACTGTACAGTTGCCTCTTGAACTACATGGGGGTTAGGGGCACCAACCCCTCACTGTGCAATCAAAAATCCATGTGTAACTTTTGACTCCCCCAAAACTTAACTACTAATAACCTACTGTTGAACAGAAGCCTTACTGATAACAAGCAATTAACACTTATTTTGTAGTGTTATATGTATTATATACTGTATTCTTAAAATAAGACCTAATTTCTTAATTTTCATCAGTATTTTAAGGCTGCAGTTTATCTGTGAGTTTTTTCAAATTGTTGCAAATCTCCGAAAAATGTTGATTTTATTGAAAAAACAATTCATGTAGAGGTGGACCTGCACAGTTCAAATACTTTTTTCCCCAAGTGTCAAGTATAGTTGGAGATACTGCCTTTAAAGAGACAATTAAGGTTAAATGAGATCACTAGGGTGGGCCTTAATCCAATACAACTGGGGTCCTTAGAAGAAGAGGAGATTAGGACGGACGGATGGACAGACGCATGCACACACACACACACCAGAAGACACAGACAGAGAGAAGACAGCCATCAGCAAACCAAGGAGAGCGACCTCAGGAGGAAGCAGTCCCGCCAACACTTTGACCTTGGCTTCTAACCCCCAGGACAGTGAGAAAAGAACATTGGTTGTATAGGCCTCGCGTGCGGTACTTCAGTCTGGCAGCCCTGGCCGCACCACATGCACGCCCTTGTCTCCTTGGTACACCAGGTATGCGTGTCCCAGGGCCTGCGCGGTCACCTTCCCCGTAGGCAGGGCTGTGGATTGTACCGCATCCATTTTCAGCTGCTGAAATGGAGGCTTGAGGGTATTAAATGACTTGCCCAAGTAAGGCAAGAGAAAAGACCAAATCAAATTTTATCTGGTTCTGTGATGTATGTGAACTATCTCCACACCTGACCGATACTCAATACAGAGAAAAAATACAGAGAAAAAATAAACTCACTTTTCGACCCAGAGCACCGAGACAAGCTTCACCCCTCTCTTCTGCGCTTTGTCCCAAGTGCTCTGGTATCCATCTTTGAACACCACATGAGTTACTTGTTTGTTAAAAGTTTTTGAAACCTGTAGACAAAAGGCAGAAAACAAAATGTAAATTACCACTTATGAACAACTGCATAAGTAAAGTTGACCAAAAAGGACACTTTATTCAATATGTGTCAAAAGGAAAACATCTAAACTGCCCACCCCAGCAATTCCATTTCTCAGAATCTGTCACACAAAACTACTCTAACAAATGCACCAAGCCACTTAAAAAACCTATCTGCTCCAGTTAGGATGGTGTGTTATGCGTGTGTTTATCTCTACTCCCTCTCAAAAAACCTCTGACGTGAAGAGTTAGAGTTGGCAACGCGTTTTCAGTAGAGAGCATGGGAGCCGAGTCAGATAATTAAGGACATTTAAGATAAGCTTTCTACACCAAAGACATAAACAAAATGAAATTCACAGGAAACAGACAATAAAGAAAATACTTATGAAATTAAAACACTTATTTAACATATTTGGAAGGAAATAACATTCATTTAAATCTTCAGAAGATATTGTGCTCATGAAAAATTATCTCTAAGATGGGGAAAATATTTTTTAAAGGGATCAGAAAACTAAAGAGCTCTTGGAAATTAACAATATCATGCCATAAGTAAAAAAAAAAAAAAAAAAATGCCTATAGAAATGCTGGACAATAATATACTTGAGAAACTCTCCCCTGAAGGACAACAAAAAGACAAGGAGATGCATGCAATAGAAGATAAGTAATAACATCAGCTCAGACCAGGAGAATGAGGAGCTAAGTAAGAATAGTTGAAGAAATACAAGAATAGAGAAAATGGAAAAGAAATCAGTAAAGAAATAATCCAAGAAAAACTTCTCAAATGAAAGGGCATGGATTCTAGATCAAAAGGATCCCTAAGGGCCCAGCATGAGAATGAAAGTAGTGCCACACTGAGCATATTATCGTGACATTTTAGTAGAGCCGGAGTAAAGAAAGATTTAATATTCTTTAAAGGTGAAGGTGGGGATAAATCACACTCAACAGTGAGACACGACAATGGCATCAAGTTTCCCAAAAGCAATCTGGAAGTCAGAAACAATGGAAAAGTGCCTTCAAGGAAAAATAATACACACCTAGCAATTCACAATCAGCTAAAATATCAATCAAAGGTAAAGAAAGGTATAATAAAGGCATGTTCAAACTCATAGGGTCAAAGAATTTTCCTCTTCTATGTAATCTTTCCAGAAATAGAAGTCATCCAATACATAATTCTTTCAACAACAGTTAATTTTATCAAGATAATATATGCACACTGTTGGGAAATATAAAGGTAAATATCAAAAGAAACATAAAACTGATCTGAAAAAGGCTGCCTTAATAAAACAGAATGAGAAGTGTAGACCAAAGGATTGTTGGTTTCTCTTTGTTTTTACTATGAACTTCACGGCACTGCACAATTGCCCTTTTAAGCAACATGTATGTATTGTTTTGATAAAATACACAAACACATCTGTCTATCTACCTACCAGAAGGCCATGGAGAGCTGTTGAGGCAGTGAGGGATTATTACTGAGCCAAGATTCTAGGTACAGATGGACACAATCAGAAGAGTTTAGCATTCTGGGTTATTCTTTTCCTAGGGCTTTGTCAAATTTAGCAAACACTGCATAGCACTTCTAAATGCCTCTGAGGACAAGGGGGACAAAAATTGGACTGCCAGCCTCAGAATGGGAAAAGGGAATCTGGCAAAGCCCTCACATCTTGGATGGAGACCCCAAAGGGCTGATACAGAAGCAAGGGTGAACCACACCTACAGGGACCCACACAGGTCTACAGTCCAGTTTTAAATAATCTCCAATCCTGCAACTGGATTAAGATAATCCTGGATTATGAGCACTAAAAACATCATGACTGAAGCAAACGTGAATCTATTTTGAAAAAAGAAAATACAATTCTAGGTCTCAAACTAATGCTGAACAATTTTAAATATATACAATACTCAACTAAAAAACAAAAGCATAACAAAAAAATGCCCAACAACAAACAAAGTATCAAGCTTACCTAGAGCTGAAGTGAGAACATAAACCACTAGATAAAACAGAAAAGCAGACCTAGATGCTGCAACTTACCCAACAAAGCCTTGTGGAACACAGGGAAAGCCCAGCTTCAGGAGAAATGGAGAAGTACAATGCTGTGGAGAGTTTAGCTAAGCTACTCCAGGGTACTGCTGCCGTGGCATCCGTTTTGTTTGGCCAAGCAGCCTGCAGGGGTCTTAAACCAGCACTAACCCCTCACGCAAGCACACACCCTAGATAGCCCCCACAGTCACAAGCAAATGTCAGTTCCCCAGGGGAACCTTGTGACCAACCATCTCCTTCACCTCCAAGGTCCTTCCCCTTGTGTACCCCTTAAATAAGATCCCATGGAGCTACCAAAACCTTACTCTTTGATGCGAATTGACTAATCCATCCCCAGCCTAGGAAGCCCAAAGCATCCATCCTTGAGCCCTGCCTTCTCTCTGGCTGCACCCTGCCCTGACCTCCCCATGTGGCCCCTCCAGGTATGTCAGGAACCTCCTCCAGGACCTGTTAATAATAAACCGTTTCAGTTTCTCTATGGCTTGTTGTTGAACTGTGTTCACCATTCAGCACCTTGAGTTCCACTTAACAAATGTTAATTTAACAATGTCTTTAAAAAAATGCATATATAAAAAGAAGGTTGAATATCAATGCACCCATCTGAAAAAGCTGGAAAAAGAGCAACTAATTAAAACCAAAGACTGAGTTAGGTGATTATAAAAATAAGGCCAGAATTAATACAAATGAAAAGGAGGATCAAGAACACCAATAGTTGGTTCTTTGGAGAAACTAATAAAGTCAGTAAAACCCAGATAAACGTTATAAGGAAAATAAGAGAGAAGGTACAAATAACCACTATCAGTATGAAGAAGGTATCACTATAGATCATGAAGACATTAAAAGATTCAAACAGAATATTATGAATAGCTTTGATCCAATAAATTTGAAAAATTTAGATAAAATGGATACATTTCTAAGAAAAAAATAGCTTTCTAAAATCACTTATAAGAATAGAAAAAATGCATAATCCTGTTTTCAAACAAATTAAAAACTGTAACAGAAAGTTTTTTAAAAATCTACAAAGAAAACGCCAGGACTAGTTGGCTTCATCAGCAAATTATACCAAAAATTTTAAAAATAATTAATACCAAACCATACCAACTTAGAATAAAAAAGAGTCACAATTCTGCAACTTGTTTTATAAAACCAGCACACTAGTACTAAACCACAGGAACAGAAAATGACTAGCCAGTATCACTCCCTGAATATTTGCAAAAAAGAAAAAGAAAGCAAACTGTACCAACAATTATACAGAAAGGATAATACAACCCCACCCCTTGAGTTTATTCCATGACTACAAAGTTGGTTAACATTGAAATAAATGGTTATTCACTACGTTAACAAAGTAAAAATCTTAAGATCATCTCACTACATGCAGGAAACACATTTGATGAAATCAGAAAGTGGATTCATGAAGAAAACTCTTAGCAAGTTAGGACCTGATGTTAAAAAAAACTGCATTAGGCATACAATAGGTCTTATATATGTAATCTAAAAAACAAAACAGACTCATAAATACAGAGAACTGGTGGGTACCAGAGGATACAGGGGTGAGGAAATGGGCAAAATATGTGAAGGTATAAACTTCCAGTTACAAAATAAGTCATGGAGATGAAAAGTACACCATAGGGAATACAGTCAATAGTACTGTAATAACTTTGGTGCCAGATGGTAGCTGGATTTACCCTGGTAATCATTTCATAATATATATGTGTGGAATTCTATGTTATAAACCTGAAGCTAATATAATATTGTATGTCAACTACACTCCAATTAAAAAAAAACTGCATTAGGTGGGGCTACAGGAGAAAATGGTGGCCTCCACAGGAGTTAAAGTTCCTCCTCGTAATTTTCGTTCTTTGGAAGAACTTGAAGAAGGACAAAAAGGAGTAGGCGATGGTATGGTTAGCTGGGGCCTTGAAGATGATGAAGATATGACACCTCTAAGGTGGGAAGGCATGATTATTGGACCACCATGGACAAAAACAATATATAGCTTGAAAGCAGAATGTGGACCTAAATACCGAGAAGCTCCTCCATCAGTTAGATTTGTAACAAAAATTAATATGAATGGAATTAATAATTCCAGTAGAATGGTGGGTGCATGGACTATACCAGTGTCAGCAAAATGGCAAAATTCATATAGCATTAAAGTTGTACTTCAAGAGCTAAGACGTCTCACGATGTCCAAAGAAAATGTGAAGCTTCCACAGCCACCAGAAGGACATAACACAATTAATTTTAGTGGATCTCAAACTTGTCTTAAATCAACAACCTTCTACTCATGTTAAATGACAATGCAAAATACCCACACATTAAGTAAAAGAATTCCAGCTGGTAAACATGACCTGGAAATTTGTGAGAATATATTTAATATATGTACACCATTATATTTTCAGCTTACAGGAGAAAAAACGCGGCACCATTTTTTTTTCTCTTGTTAAGGCACTGTCATTTAACCATAAACCTGGAGTACTCAGAATTCAGGTTTACAAGATGAAAGCATGGAGAATCAGATGCTGTGGAAGCATGTGTTTCTGAAAAGTAAAAAAATCTCAAAAAGGAAAAACAGAAATGGCATGCTTTATCCATCTTAGTGAAAGAGATTCAAGTTGAAATTGTCTAAAGTAGCAGGTACAATGAATCTCATCACAAATTGTGTTAATTTTTGAAGCGGTGTCGGTGCTGACCACTAGTAGTATCAAAAATATGTTCAGGATTGTTTTGATACCTGTATTTATAATAAAAAAATGTTGTGGGGGAAGCCAATGGGTATCTGTTAAAAGCCATTCCTGTGTGTTACGTGTAACAGACATGGTAAATATTTGTTTACAATCTTTGACAAAACATGCATTTAAGAGAAATCAACAAAAAAGGAAACAGGTATATGGATATGTGATTTCGAGATTAAAGTTAGTCTTAAAATGTAAAAAGAAAAAAAAACTGCATTAGGTGAAAATTTCAAGTTTTCCCTTGAGTAGAGGAACCAGACAGATGCCTGATATATGCACTCTATTCAACACTGGTCCTCACCAGTGCACTACATCAAGAAAAAGAAATAAAAGGTATGAGGATTAGAAAAATAGAAATAAAATTAGAAAAAAATAGAAATAAAAATAGAAATAAAATTCAAAAAATTGATTTTTATGTGTACATAATATTCAATTGTGTACTTTTTTTAAATCCTAAAAAAGCCCTATCTCATAAATGATTTTGCTAAGTCTTCTGGACACAAGGCAGATATGCAAAAATTAACTATTTCTATATACAAGTAACAGAAAAAGGAATTTAGAAGATGCCATTTATTTATTAAAAAAAAATTTTTTTTAGCGTTTATTTATTTTTGAGACAGAGAGAGAGCATGAACGAGGGAAGGTCAGAGAGAAAGGGAGACACAGAATCTGAAACAAGCTACAGGCTCTGAGCTGTCAGCACAGAGCCCGACGCGGGGCTCGAACTCACGGACTGTGAGAACGTGACCTGAGCTGAAGTAAGACACTTAACCGACTGAGCCACCCAGGTGCCCCAGAAGATGCCATTTATAATAGCATCAAAACTGCCCAGAGAAAACTATAAAACATTACTTAAAGAAATTAAAGAAACCAAAATCAACAAAGGCATACAGGTTCGTGGGCTGGAAAATTCAATTTCATAAAAATGTCAGTTCTCTCCATACTGGTCTATTTTTATCAATCCTAATCCCATTCAAAAATTTTTAAAAGCTTTTATGCTGTACACTGATAAACTGATTCTTACATATTTGGAAAAGCAAAAATCAAAGAACAGCCAGGACACCTTAGAAGGAAAAAAAAGAGACTTCTGAAGTTTCATTATAAAGAACACTTAAGACTGGTTTGTCATGAGAACAGATACACAGATACAGAAACATATGGTGAACTGACTGATGACAAAGGTATTACTTTGGAGACCAGTTAAAGGAGATTTGTCAATGAATGGTGCTAAGATAAAAGAATATTCACATGGAAAAAAATGAAACAACTATTTCATACCATGTATAAAAACCAATTCCAGATGCACTGTAAATCTAGATGTAAAAGGCAAAATAAGGCTTTCAGAAAATAACACAGGAGAAATCTTCATAACCTTGCTATAGGCACAGACAGTTGTGTTTTTTTAAACAAGACCCACACAACAAAGCTCACCACAAAGAAATAATCTGGGTTACAATTATCGACAAAAGATACCATAGAGAAGATGAAAAGACAAACCACAGAGGTAACTGAAAATCTTGCAATTCCTATGGCCAGAAAAGATTCTGGTCAACTGAAAAATAGAGAGAATGCTTACAAATCAAGAAGGAAAAACCCAATAGAAATTAAGAGCTGGAGCCCTGGACAGACTCAAAATAAATATACGAAAACATGCAGAAAGATAGAATTTCAAGCCATGATGATATACCACCAGACACGCACCAGATGCGGACAGGAAAGACAAAACCAAGTACAGTTGGCAGTGCGGCTCTCGAACGCTGCTAGAAGTAACAGGTGTCAAGTCGGAACCATCGCTGTCTCCCTCAGATGTGAAAATGGCCTATCACACAGGAAAACTGCTTGTTTTCAGAGGATACATACTGAACCCGTTTGGGGGCAAATTTTATCTGGGACTTACTTTCAAACAGTTTAGGAAAAAACACTTTCACACGTAAATATACTGCATAGAAGAAACGACGCAACAAGTATGTTAAGATGTTAACAATTATTGAGTCAGGGTGCCTGGGGGGCTCAGTCGGTTGAGTGTCTGACTTCAGCTCAGGTCACGATCTCGCGGTCCATGAGTTCGAGCCCCACGTTGGGCTCTGGGCTGATGGCTCAGAGCCTGGAGCCTGCTTCCAATTCTGTGTCTCCCTCTCTTTCTGTCCCTCCCCCATTCATTCTCTGTCTCTCTCTGTCTCAAAAATAAATAAACATTAAAAAAAATTAAAAAAAAAAACAATTATTGAGTCACTCTGTTCAACTTTTCTATCTGAAAATTTTCTCAATTAAAAGGTGAGAAACAGGGGCGCCTGGCGGGGCTCAGCCAGTTAAGCATCTGACTCTTGGTCTCGGCTCAGGTTATGATCTCAAGGTCCGCGTCAGGCTCTGCACCAACAGCGTGGTGATTCTCTCCCTCTCTCTGCCCTTCCCCTGCTCGCTCTCACTCTCTCAAAAATAAACAACCTTAAAGAAAAAAAAAAAAAAGAGAAAAAGAAAAAGATCCAAGGAGATCTAAGATCTTAATACTACTCTTTTTTTATTTTTTTTAAGTTTATCACTTTTGAGAGAGAGACAGAGTATGAGCAGGGGAGGGCCAGAGAGAGAGGGGTAGACACAGAATCCAAAGCAGCCTCCAGGCTCCGAGCTGTCAGGACAGAGCCTCACGCGGGGCTCGAACTCACAATCCACAAGATCAAGACCTGAGCTGAAGTCGGACGCTCAACCGTCTGAGCCACCCAGGCACCCCTTAATACTACGATTAAAGGCCATTTTGTCAGCTCCCACACTCCACGGCCTTTTTCTCAGCCAGTGTAATTTGTTTTAGCCCAAGTATGCAGCAGGTATCAAAACAAAGCCTTTGATCTCTCCATCAGGGAAGGGACTAAGACAACAAAATTTAGAAGCACCCTCTCTGCCCGTAGGTGAATGCCACCCTGGGTTTTACACCCTGGGTGCCTCTCTTGCCTCAGCCTAAACTCTGGGCCTGCCTTCAACGATCTTCTCACCAAGTTAATGGTTTTAAAGTTCCATCTTTGAAGTTCATCCCTCTTCTGACACGCAGACTTGTTTTCCAGAATCTCCCGGCATTCTCCTTTCGTCCCTGGGTCCAGGGCTCCCATCACCTGTCCTCCACACACTAAATAGGCTCCACTCTCAGCACCTTTCATCCTAAACACCTGAGCCATGACACCTGGCCCACAGGGTCTTGCCCCTAAAATGTCACCTCTAGCCTTAACTATCTCAAATTCCCTATGTGTGGATCCAAATGTCCGTCAGATGTTTTCAACAGGCCCAAATTCGCAATCTTTCCCTTAAAAGATTTCTTCCTCCTCCTATATTTCTCACTTCGGCCAACAACATCCTGCATCCAATTAACCAATGGCAGAAGCCCCGTGTCTATCCTAGAGTCTCCCCTCACCACCCACAAAACCAACTGTTCTGTAATCTTACTGTTATAACGTGGTCCCATCATGCAACGTGGCCCACCCGCCACCTACGCACTGCCTTTGTCCTTCTTCCTTCATGTTCTAAGCAGTAACTCCCAAAACAAGAAAATCCAAGTATTTCTATCACGTAAAGAGGACTGCCACGCGCAGCCGGGGGGAAAATGACTTTCTCACCTTTGCTCCCATGTCCACAAGTTGGTTTGTAAATGTCTTTGAATAATTTTCTGTTCCGTTTACTGACCAGACTTCAACATAGGCCACTACATCTGAAAACAAACAAGATATTAACACGCAACCGATATAGGGCTCCTGGGGGGCTGGTGGGTTAAGGATCGGACTTCCGCTCGGGTCATGATCTCACAGTTCCTGGGCATCGAGCTGAGAGCTCCCAGCCTGCTTGGGATTCTCTATCAAAAATTAACAAATACTAAAAAAAAATTTTTTAAAAACCCACGACATGTAATATATTTGTAATTCTAACATTCCTCTCCAAGGATTTCAACAGATTTTCATCTTGTTCTACTTACATCAAAAAGTAAATTTAAAGCTTCTTCTAACACCTACGCCAAATAGCCTCAGTGCTACTAGGGTTCTTAAAACTTCAAGCCAAGAACAACTTTATTCATGTGCATGTGGGGCTTACCTTCTTAACGCTGGATGCTCTTCCCAAATTCCTAAACCCTGCTTAACTCCCCAAATTCCCAAACCGTGCTCAACTTTCCTAGTGAAGAGTATGTTCTCCACAAAGGACCATACAACCACCCAACTTTACATTGTGTACAGGGGGGCAGCCCCCGCATCCACAGAGGGTGGTGACACACGGGACTCAAGGACAGCCCCCACACCCTACAGGGGCGGTGACAGCACCGCACTGGGGGACAGTCGCCTCCATGCCCCACATGATAACCCCCCACTCGCCAAAGGGGCACCCCACAGGGTCAGTGACAGTACTGGACTCGGAGAGCCCCCCTCCCCACAGGGACACCCCACAGGGACGGTGACAGTACTGGACTCAGGGATACCCCACAGGGACGATGGCAGTACTGGACTCGGGGACAGTCCCCGCCACACCGCACAGGGATGGTGACAGCCCCCCACTCCCCACAGGGACACCCTACAGGGATGGTGACGGTACTGGACTCGGGGACAGCCCCCCACTCCCCACAAGGGCACCCCACAGGGACGGTGACGGTAGTGGACTCAGGGACAGCCCCCCACTCCCCACAGGGACTCCCCACAGGGACGGTGACAGCCCCCCACTCCCCACAGGGACACCCCACAGGGACGGTGACGGTAGCGGACTCGGGGACAGCCCCCCCACTCCCCACAGGGACACCCCACAGGGACGGTGACAGCCCCCCACTCTCCACAGGGACGGTGAGAACACCGCACACGGGGACAGCCTCCCTCCACAGGATGCCGGGCTGACTTCCGGAAAGGCCAAGCTCACGTCCCCACGAGCCCCGCGAGCTCCGTCCACACGCTCGCCGAGATCTGGGCGCCCGCCCTCAAGCCCGCCCGCCGCCTCCGACTCAACTCCCAGAGTGCGGGAGTTCCCCTCACCTTTCAAGACCCCGCCGCCTGGCGTCCCGGGAGCCTCCATGAGAGACCCGCAACACGCGAACCCGCTGCACCTTCCCAGGCCGCGCTAGCCAAGAGCGGTGGCACTGAGCATGCGCAGGACTGACGCGCGCCCCTCCCCTCCGGCTCTGAGGATATCTGCTAATCCGCGTTTTCTAAACAGCCCGGGGAGGAGGAGCGTTGGTAAAGTCCCAGCTCGCGTTAAAGGAGACCGAGGGGCTTTTCCAGCGCCCAGACTCGGATTCGTCCAGCAGCCTAATAACGCTGGTCAGCGTCCCGCTCTGCGAGTCTTTCGGTCCTCTCGGAAATTACGAGGACGGGTGTCCCCAAAAATCCCCGAATCAAACCCTTCTGTCTCCGTAAGGACACTTGGAAGCTTCCCGGAGCCACATCTGGCGCACCAGGGAGCGGCGGACGCTTAGGAGGCACAGTCCTAGGTCGCAGGCCGGATGGGACTTCCGAGAGATAACGGCTCAGAATCTCCTACAGCGAAGTCTCACCCTCACCCCGCGCGCACCGAGTCCTCGTGTGCCGCCCTGTAGTCGGCGCACGGAGTTCCGGTTCGGAGAGCCAGACCTCTACTCCTCCGCGTGCGCGAGAGCTCGTGGGGCCAGGGGCACCTCTAGAGACCCCGGGCCTCGGATCCCGCGGTGGGGGGGGGGGGGGGGGACCCCGGGCCTCAGATCCTATCGGGGGGAATCCTGGACCTCAGATCCTGCGTGGGCTTGGAGGGCGAAGGGGAACCGGGTCTCAGACTCCAGTAGGGCGATACCTCAGATCTTGAGTGGGGTGGGAGGGGGGTGAAGGGGATCGGGGTCTCAGACCCCGCTAGGGGGATCCCGGACCTCAGATCTCGCAGGACTAGACCTCAGGCCCTGCGGGGGGGGTGTGGTTTCAGACCTCGCTGGGGGGTGGGGGAACCCCAGACTTAAGATGCCCACTTGGGAGAGGGGAGAGAGCCAAGTCTCAGGCTCCACCGGGATGACGCTGGGACTCAAATCCCGCGGGGAGGCGGGGCGACAGGGATCCGGGTCTCAGACCCCTCGGCGGGGGGGGCCCAGACCTCAGATGCCTGCCGGAGGTACGCTGGACCTCAGACCCTGCGGGGGCGGGGAGAGCCGAGTCTCAGACCCCGCTGGGGGGACCTCGGACCTCAGATCCCACGGGGGCACGCTTGACCTCAGATCTTGTGGGAGGCGGGGGAGCCAGGTTTCAGACCCCGCGGGGGGCTATGGGGACCCAGGGTCCCAGATCCTTTGTGGGGCAAGGGGAGCCTGGTCTCACCCGTCTATGGGGACCCCGCTCATCGACCCAGCGAGAGGATGTGGGACCCCGGACCGCAGATCCCGGCTAGGGATGTACCCTAAACCTCTGACTACCAAGGCGGGGTGAGGGCGCGGGGAGCCTTGCCGGGCCGTCCCACTCGCGTTTTGCCGCCCGCAAATCCCGGAGCGGACTTCTCCGGGCGGGATCGGGCGAACCTGGGAGGGAGCGGGGAAGACCAGCGTTGGTGAACAGCCCTGTAGCAGCGCGGTTGAGCCTCCCCGGGATTCAAACCTCCCGCCCTCTGGGCTCCGCCCACTCCCGCAGGGTCCACCCCGGGCACTGTGCGCACGCGTGCTGCTGGTGGCTTCTGGCTTTGGCTGGGCTGCGCGAGCTCCTACGTGTTCCTGGGGAGGACTTTTAGGGCCGGGAAGGGCTTGCTTGGTTTGTGTTTAATCTCCCTGAAACACTAAATCAGTTAAAGGGTCCATGCCGTCTATATTAAAGGATGAACCACCGAATGTATAAAAACCTTCATTTCCAATGATTTCATCCCCATCTTTGTGTTTTATCCTGTAGAACATATCCCATTCCGGAGCTAAGTGGAAAACAATTTTAAAGTTAAAGGGACTTCCTTGTAACCTAATGATTAGAGTACGGGCTCCATTTTGGAGTCAGACTGGACTTGGACTTTGGAGACTACTATCCACCACTTACTAGCTGTGAGGTACTGATGTGAGTCACTGAAACTTTTCAAGTTTCATTCTCCTGTTAAACGAACAAAAAAAAAACCCACCTTAATAGTAGAAATAGTAGCTGACGTTTGTTGAGCCCTTTATCATGGGCTCTAGAGGTATCAAAATTAATCTTACCTAGGAGGTGAAGGTTCTTATTCAATTTACAAAGCATATATAAATTATTTCCTCCTAGATTCTCACTAAAATTCTGTAATTTTAGAGGTGTTCATTATCGTACCGTGGGGGCAACAGTGGACTGATTCTCCCCCTCCCCACCCCTATTCCTTTACAATTAAAAAAGCTTTGTCTTATTCTACGTTGGATCATTTTATGCTCACAGAAGCTCTGTTAGAAAAAGTAAGCAATATTATCTCACTTACACAAATAAGCAACCAGGTTCAAGGGAAGTTATCTGACCAGTCCAAGGCAACATAGTAACTAGTGGTGTCAGTTGAAACTGGAAACCACACATGTTTAGGACTTTTCTACTAAATCCAGTGGCAGGGTATATGTACGTATATGGACCACCATCCTCTCCAGTCTTCCTTTCATCTATCCATTCATTCATCCCCATTTGTTATAGCAGCTGTTAATAGGATCCAACCAGCACACACGTTCTAAAGAATTACCTTGAGCACATGCATACCTTGAGCCAAAACCCCACTTCCTAGACTCAAATCTCTGATCCATAATCACATCATTATCACAAATGGTTGGCCTAACAAACTGAAGAAATGGTAACACCTTTACTTGGGAGTGTGAGCTCAACTCAGTATTGAAGATAAAGTTATTGTCCTCACCAAGTAAGTGACAGTGAATGCTAAGAAGATTTAGAATCACATAATGGCATGATAAAACAGATAAAACCAATCACCTTTGCCATACAAAAAGTGGTATAAAGGGGCACCTGGGTGGCTCAGTCAGTTGGGCCCTTGGTTTTGGCTCAGGTCATGATCTCACATTTTGTGGGTTCAATCCTGCATGGATGGAGCTCTGTGCTAACTGTGGAACCTGGTTAGGATTCTCTCTCTCTCCCTGTTTCTCTGTCCCTCCTTTGCTCATGCTCTCCCTCTCTCAAAACAAATAAACATTTTTTTAAATGAAAATAAAAATTTTAAATGGTGGTATACAAGTTCAGTATTTAGTAGATTCTTCAGCTTTAAGGTCACAAATATCTTCTCCTATGATTTCTTTTAGAAATGTTATAGTTTTAGGCTTTATCCTTAGTTTTAGGATCAATTTTGAGTTAATTTTTGTATATGGTAAGGATAGGGCCCTAAGTTTGTCTTGCATATAGATATCCAAATGCTCCAGCATCATTTCTTGATAAGCTATTTTCTCCACTGCATTCATGCCTTTGTACCTGAGTCAAAATCAGTTGTGCATATATGTATGGTTTATTTTTGGACTTTCTGTTTCATTGAGCTATTTGTCTAACTTCATACGAATATTGTATTTTGATTACTGTGGTTTTATAAATAAGTTATAAAATCAGATAATGTAAGCCCCAAAACTTTGTTCTTTGTCAAAATTGTTTGATGTATTCTAGATCTTTTGTATTTCCACATGAATCTTAAAATCATCTTGTCATTTTCTACCAAAAAAAGAATAAAATACCCTGCTTGGATTTTGATTGAAATTATGTTGAATTTCAGATCTATTTGAAGGAGAATTGACATCTTAAAAATATTAACTCTTTTGATCCATTAACATTTATTTAGGTCTTCTGTAATTTCTCTCATCAATGTTTTGTATTATTGAGATGAGTCTTTTTACAACTTTTGTCAAATTTCAAATCCCAAGGTAAGTATTACCATTTTTTACGATACTGTAAATAATTTTTACAATTTCCATTTCTGTTAATATATGGGAATATAATTGGAGGGGAGGTGGGTGGATGGATGGGTTAAATAGGTGATGGGGATTAAGGAATGCAGTTGTGATGAACACAGGTGTTGTATGTAAGTGATGATTCACTAAATTGTACACCTGAAACTAATATTACAATTTATGTTAACTATATGGAATTTAAATAAAAATTTAAAAAAGAAAAAAATAGTTCTAATAGCTTTTGTACATTCCCTGTGAAGTTCTGCAGATAGCCACGTTGTCTGTTTTAGGAAGAAAGCTTTTCTTCTTCCAACTTGGGTCCAATGGGGGGGGGGCTGCAATTAACAGTAGATTAACAGGAGGGTGGTGCCTGGGTGTCTAGGTCAGTTAAGCATCCAACTTCAGTTCAAGTCATGATCTCACGGTTTGTGAGTTCCAGCCCCAGCTTCAGGCTCCGTGCCGACAGCTCAGAACCAGGAGCTTGCTTCGGATTCTGTGTCTCCCTCTTTCTCTGTGCCCCTTCCCCACTCATGCTCTGTCTCTCTCTCAAAAATAAATAAACATTAAATTTTTTTTTTAATTAACAGATTAACAGGAGGAAAAATAAGGCTTGTTTTCATGTGTTGTCTGTACACGCGGAAGTACTCAGTAGTGCGTAATTCACTAAACAGCTAGAGATGAAAGGTTCATACCAAACCTAATGAAGTAGGGCGGGAGTTTGGGGCTTTATGGGAAAGTTCTACTGGGCTTTGTGATGCTCATGGGAATTGGGGCAGTCTGTTTCCCTGGCAGCTGAATTCTTAGGAAACTCCCAGAAAGGAGTGCTTAATGGCGGCTGTATTTTCTGGAGGCTCTGTTTTCAGGTAAGGAGAGTTCAGATAAGATTTGTTCCTGCATCTTCTTTAGCTTGAATGTTTTCACTTTAATCTTTATACCAATTCTGGGCATCCAAGGGAGTCCCCACATCTGCAAATCAAGGCAGCATTGCTTCGCGCTTTTCAGTCTGGGTGTCTTTGCTTTCTTTTTCCTGCCTGCTTACACAGGCCAGAGCCCAGTCCATTGGTTCTCCATCAAGGGGCAGTTTTGTGCCAGGGAGACATTTTTGGCTGTCACGATTCGGGAGGGGGGATTACTACCAGCATCTAATGGGTAGAGATCAGGGATGCTGCTAAATACCTTCTAGTGCACAGGACAGCCTCCAAACCAAAGAATTACCCAGGCGAAAATGTCAATGTTGCCAAGGTTGAGAAACCCTACTCCCAGCAGAATGTTGGATGGAAGTGGTAAGAGCCATCTTCCTTGTCTGGTTCTGCATTTCAGGGAGAAGCATCTGGTCCCTCAATATTAGCTGTGACGTTAGCTGTGGGTCTTTTCACAGATGCCCTTTACAAGGTTGAGGAAGTTCCTTTGACTTCCTACTTTGCAGGAGTTGTCCATTTTTTAATTTGGGAATTTTTGGAACCAGGATGTTTGATTTTGTTAAGTGTGTGTATTTTTAATCTACTGAGAGAGATGATCATATGGGTTTTTTTCTAGTTTGTGGGCAGTGAGCTACACTGACTAATTTTTGAATGTTGAAATAACCTTGCATTTCTAGGATAAACCCTCCTTACTCATGATGTCTTATCTCTTTACTATATTGTCTGATCTGTTTTGGTCAACTTTGTTTAGAATTTTGTACATGCCTTTTGCTCTGTTTGTGACAGATGTGAGTCCTTGGTTTTCTTGGAGCAGGATTCTCACACAGAATGTGGTAACACTGAGGCTTTTCTTTCCAGGAAGCTGCTTTTATTCTTTTGGATTTGTACCCAAAGAACTGAGTCCTGAACATCCCGTAGCATAGTTTTTTTATACATTTTCTCTTTCTTTGTCTCCCATATATGGTAACACACACAAACATGTAGTCTGATTAAGTAGTCTCGGTTTACAAGGTCATGAGGGATGTTGTCACGTAGGCACATAGGCAGGTTACCTTGAAGTTGTTGTTTTTTTTTTTTCTTTTCTCTCTTTTTCTTTTCTCCTTAGGGAGGAGACCCTACCACATTCTTGTGATGGAAACTTGGATATACAGGAAGGAAAAAAACCCAAAAAGTGTTAAAATGTGGGGTAAATTTAAATGAATGTTGATTGTACAAATAAAAAAGAACATAAACGTTGATTCTATAAACCATCAATAATAGTCTTCTGACATTAAAATACAGTGTGTATCCAGCAATGATGCCTGACAGTAGTGATGTATCAGTCAGGAAGCTCAGATAGTGAAAGTACTCTCAGGCCCTTTCATTTTACAGGAAGAAGTGAAAGTACTCATTTTTATTACAGTGTGATAAGGCAGGGATGTCTTTGCAATCTCTAGGGAAATCAATAAGAAATTAAATATTGTATAACTATCAAAATAATAAAAGAGGAAATGAAATAATAAAACATAATCCATACAAAAAAAAAAGGAAAAAACATGTAGCAAGCAGGAAAATGTTCATAAGACACGGTAGATTTAAATCCAAATTTGTCAATAATTAAGTAAAGCACCCATACCTGATGGAAACACTCAAGAGAATAGAATTTTTTATTTTTTTTTAGTATATATGCATACAACCAAAGCCAAGATCTTATTCAATGGGGAAATACTACAGGCATTTCTACTAGATTCAAAAGAAGGCAAAAATGCCCTCTGTGTACACAATTATCCCACGTTATATGGTGGACATATTAGCTACTCTAGTTAGACAGAGACGTCAATAAGTGGCTAAAAATTTTAAAAATAAAACTATTTTTATTGCAGAGAAAGTAATAGTACTTTGGAAAACCCGTGGAATCACTGATAAAACTAAAATAATAAATTCAGCAAAGATCCAGAAATAACATACAGTTAGAGGCTGCACAGGTAGAGAAAACTCCATGGGCAAAAACAAAAATAAAGAATAAACTTTAGAGGAAAATGTGCAAAACCTATATGAGAATAACTTCACAACACTCCTGTAAAACACAATAGTGGCTTTGAACAAATGAAGAGACATCCCTTGTTCTTAGATTGAGTGCTTAACATCATAATGATGTCTGCTCTAACTGAACGCAATACCAATTAAAAAATATCAGTAAAGGTTTTGATGGAGCTGGACAAGTTGATGCAAAAACCCACGTGGAAAAGCAAATATATCAGACTAGGAACTCCCTGGAAAAGAAAAGCTACAAAGGGACCAACACAGCAGACGTAGCTGTCATTAAAACTGTGGTCCTGGCACATGACCAGACAAACGGGCCAGTGGTGAGGGTCCAGAAACACACCCAAGTTCATGTGGACATTTGCTATATTGTTAAGGTAGTGTCGCAAATCACTGCATCAAAGATAAATTTTTGGTGTCATCGGGAAAAATATGTATAAAATTAAGTCAATATTTCCTACCATACGTAAAACTAAACCTAAAATGGATTGGGGATCTGAATGTAAAAAAAATGTAAACACAAGAACACACTATTCACATGGGTGAAGGGTGGAGTGGTGAATTCCAGTATAACCTGGGTGTAGGGAAAAAGCTTTGTAACTGTAGCTCAAACAAAACCAGATGCAACATAAGAATGGTTAAAAACAGAAAGCAACATACCATGAACAAATGCAAAAGGCAAGGACAGAGATAGGAGTCAGAGAGATTTGAAAGTACTGTGAAGGATGGGAGGAGGGGAGGGGCCAAGGAACTCAGCAGCCTGGAAGGACTGGAAGAGGTCAGGAAACAAACCCTGCTCCAGAGCACAGTCCGCAGGCACTGTGACTCAGTCCAGTGAGACTCACCACAGACTTCTCATTTCCAGAACAGCAAGGTAATAAATTTACTTGTTTGGAAGAAAAAAAAAAAAAATTGGGGGGAGGGAGGAGGCAACTGAAAAACTGGGAAAACATAATATTTCTAGCATATTTTTTTAAAACTCTTAAAAGCTTAAGAAGAAAGACCAAATATTATATAGAAAAATGGGCCAAGGGGGGGGTGCCTGGGTGGCTCAGTCGGTTGGGCGTCCGACTTCGGCTCAGGTCATGATCTCACGGTCCATGAGTTCGAGCCCCGCGTCGGGCTCTGTGCTGACAGCTCAGAGCCTGGAGCCCGTTTCGGATTCTGTGTCTCCCTCTCTCTCTGCCCCTCCCCTGTTCATGCTCTGTCTGTCTCTGTCTCAAAAATAAATAAACATTAAAAAAAATAAAAAAATTAAAAAAAAGAAAAAAAAATGGGCCAAGGAAAAGATTGCCAACCTTACTCATAACTAAAGAAATGTAATCTAAAACTACAGGGAGGTGTCATTTTCCCTTCAGATTGTCAAAAACAGGGGCCCCTGGGTGGCTCAGTTGGTTAGGCCTCTGACTTTGGCTCAGGTCATGATCTCGCAGTTTGTGAATTCGAGCCCTGCGTCAGGCTCCGTGCTGATAGTGTGGAGCCTGCTTGGGATTCTCTCCCTCTCTCTTTTCCCCACACATGCGCTCACATCTGCACACACACTCTCTGTCTCTCAAAATAATAAGTAACCTTAAAAAAAAAAAAAAAACAGAAAAGCTAGACAATAGGTTCTATTGGAAATGCCATGGGTAAATAATGCTATACACACTAATGGAAATCAAGATTTTTTACAACTTTTTGGAGGGGAGTTTGGTAATGTCTAACAAAGGTACATGTGCTTCTACTTTCTGACCCATCAATTTTATTTCTAGGAATTTGAAGATATTCTTCTGCAATGTGAAATGCACATACACAATCCTATCACTGCAGCATTGTGTGTAACTGCAAAATATTTGAAACCGTTTAACTGCTCTTTGGAAGAGCAGTTGAGTAAATTATGTTCTATCTACACAATGCAACACTGCATCTGTGAATAAAAAACAAAAAAGAGTGAAGAAGATTCCTATGAGCTGATATGGAACAATTTGCAGGTTATATCATTAAGTGACAAAAAGCAAGTACAAAAACACATTCATAGTATGTGTTATGGGTTGACTTGTGTCCTTCCAAAGTTCCTAGGTGGAAGTCCTAACCCCCAGAACTGCAGAACATGACCGTATTTGGAAATACTCATTGCAGCTACATTTGGTTAAGATAAAGTCATACTATGGGCGCCTGGGTTGGCTCAGTCCTTTAAGCATCCGACTCCAGCTCAGGTCATGATTTCACAGTTCACGGGTTCAAGCCCCACATCAGGCTCTGTACTGACACCTTGGAACCTGCCTGGGATTCTCTTCCTCCCTCTCTATCTGCCCCTCCCTGCTCTCTCTCTCTCTCAAAAATAGTTAAATATTAAAAAAAGATGAAGTCATACTAGAGTAAGGCGTGTCCTAGAAAATGAGAAAATTTGGACTGAGGTGCACATAGGAGAATGCTGTGTGAAGACTGGAACTCTGTGGCCACAAGCCAGGAAGCCACCAGGAGCTGGGAGAGAGGCCTGAATCATATCCTTCCCTAGTGCCTTTGTTATGCCCAGAATTCATGATCCCCAAAGACCACCAGGGAGCCGAGTCCGATGCAAAAGCAAAAGAGCCTTTATTCGAGCTAGCTCGAGCTCAATCCCCTACCTGCACCGACGCAGCGGTGAGATACCGGGGGAGAGAGAGCGAGTTTCAAAAGCACAAAGGTTTTCAACGTTTATTTATTTTTGGGACAGAGAGAGACAGAGCATGAACGGGGGAGGGGCAGAGAGAGAGGGAGACACAGAATCAGAAACAGGCCCCAGGCTCCGAGCCATCAGTCCAGAGCCCGACGCGGGGCTCTAACTCACGGACCGCGAGATCGTGACCTGGCTGAAGGCGGACGCTTAACCGACTGCGCCACCCAGGCGCCCCTCAAAAGCACAAAGGTTTTATAGGGGTCTAGGGGCAGCCGATTGGCTGGGGAAGGGTCCTGGCCTCGGCCGATTGGCTGGGGAAGGGTCAGAGTCCTGTTACACAGGTCGCTGGGCGGGTTTTGATCAGGAAGTTTGAACGGGTGAGCCGGAGGTTACTCAAGGGGAGGAGGCGAGATCTGAGGTTTCTGCGATTTTCCCGGAAAAGGGGTCATGTCGGGGACATAGTCACTCAAGGTGGAGAACACAGAACAAGATGGAGTCGGCCGGCGTAGGCCCGCCCTTTCACCTTCATAGGGAGTGTAGCCCTCCACCACCTTGACCTGGACTTCCTAGCCTCAAGATCTGTGAGACAAAAAGTGTCCGTTTTTCAAGCCACTTGGTTTGTGGTGCTTTGTTATGACAACTTTGGGAAAATAATCAGTATGCTGCCTTTCATGTAAAAAGCAAAAAGAGGGGCGGCCAGGTGGCTCAGTCAGTTAAGCGTCTGACTTTGGCTCAGGTCATGATCTCACGGTTTGTGAGTTCGAGCCCCGCATCTGGCTCTGTGTGGACTGGTTGGAGCCTGTAGCCTGCTTTGGATTCTGTGTCTCCCTCTCTCTCTGCCCCTCCCCTAACTCGTGCTCTGTGTCTCTCTCAAAAATAAATAAAAATTAAAAAAAAAAGAAGGTTAGATAAATGTGAATCCCTTACTTTGGATTATTGTACTATGGAAATACACACTAAAGGGTTTAGGGTAAAGGAATGTCACGTTTACAACTTCCTGTCACATTTTTCAGGGAAAAAACCCAGGCACACACATATCCATTCATATAGGTAGAGAGGAAATGATAAATGTGGTAAATGTTAACATTTCGGGAATCTGGGAATGGCTAGTAGGAATTCCTTGTACTATTTTTGTACTTTTTTATAAGCCTGAAATTCTTATTTTTAAATTTTTATAATGTTTACTTATTTTTGAGAGAGAGTGCGCACTTGCGTGCCCAGTGGGGGAGGGGCAGAGAGAGGGAGGGAAGGGGAGAGAGAGAATCCCAAGCAGGCTCTGGGCTGATAGGGTGGAGCCTGACGCAGGGGCTCGATCTCACGAACTCTGAGATCATGACCTGAGCTGAAATCAAGAGTCGATGCTTCACTGACTGAGCCACACAGGTGCCCCTAAGCCTGAAATTCTTTAAAACATAAAAAGGTTACAACAATTGTGGAGGAAAAGTAGCTGACTGGGCTAGACTGTGCTCACCCCCATGGTCCTAATCCCTCAAGGGAAAAGACAAATACTGGCCTCGAGTAAGTGGTGCCCAGTGTGGTTCCAAGCAGCTAGACTCTTCTTGCTTAGCAAATAAGGGATCTGAGAATACTCAAGCAAGGAATCAACGTAATCATTTAATATAGCTAACCCTATCATTCGAAAAGCAGGAGTACGTGGGTGGTTCAGTCATTTGCGTGTCTGACTCTTGATATCCGCTCAGGTCATGATCTCTCATTCGGGAGATCAAGCCGCTCATCGGATTCTGTGCTGAGCCTGGAGCCTGCTTGGGATTGTCTCTCCCTCTCTCTCTGCCCCACCCAGCTTGTGCTCTCTTTCACAATAAATAAACATTAAAAAAAAAAAAAAAAGAAAAAGTAGCTACGCTATACCATTGACGATCATTTGTGCAGAGTTCAGGATTATTTTAGTATAGAATTAAAAGGTCTAGAAAAATACTGACTTAAAATACTATATCAAAAAAAACAAACACACACACACACACACACACACAAAAAACCTATTCCTTATATGAACCATAAACTGAAAAGATATTTACTCTGTCCAGGGAAGAGTCTCAAGTGTAGAGGTGTTTTGATTTAGCACACTATTTCAAGGGCGGCCTCAGAGCTGTCACAAAAGCCTTGTTCAAATAAATACATAAATAAAAGGCTTAAGCCAGCAACCCATCCCTGACACACAGAAAAATACTGAAGTTAACCGATGTCATCATCCAATCCAGTGCTATTTGTTTTTCAGATTAGAGAAATAAATTTGAATCAGCCTTAGAACTCAGGTCTTTTGACACATTCGAAAGAAAACCACAGCCCCAAAAGGAGTCACTTGGGTTAAGGCCCCAAATCAGTAGTCCAAGCCTTAACATCTAACCTAACTGCAGTTCCAAACCTTGGAAAGGTAACCTTCAACCAGTCCGCAGAACTTCCTGGTCATGACAGGACGTTTGTTGGTGTTAGGACCTTAAAGGAAAGGGAGAGACCGCTTTGCTCCCCTTAGGAGGGCAACTTTGCCTAAACAGTGTAGTCTATGCTAATACATTCTTTTCTTCCCTTTTTTGTGCCCTCTCTCTGCCTTTGAAAACCTTTCTTTTGTTTAGCTCCGCGGACCCCCCCTTTCTAGTTAGTAGAAGGAATGCTGTCTCATTCATGAATTGTTTAATAAAGCTAATTAGACCTGCAAATTTACTCAGTTACCTTTTTTTTTTTTTTAAACAGATGACAGTTGTGGTGTTCTCAGGTTTTTAATTCTCATTTCTCTCCGCAGGTATTTATTGAGCATCTTGTCTGTACCAGGAATTGCATAAGGCTTTAAGCCTATGGTAATGAGCCTCTTGCCGGATTCACTACCTCTTCTTATCAGAGGGAGAATCTAGCATCGAAGCTGAGGACTGCACATCGCATTATCAAGGACAAAGTTAATTAAAACTAACGCGCTCCAAGAAACGTGACCTCTGTACGCATAGGCTGTGCTTTTATTTTTCTGCCACTGCGTTTCTATTCAGGGTTTTTAATAAAATAATATAATCTAAAGAAAGGATCTGCTGAAGTCTAAAACAAGTTGTCTGTGCTTCTTCATTCTACTCTCCGCAGAAGGATAAACGATGAAAGCCACTTTTCTCTGCCAACACTCACCCTCAATAAAAGGGGTATATACTAGAAAGCCCTTTTATACACACTGAGGACAAAGGAAGAGTGGAAAATATTGACTTTTGTGGGGCTCACACTTGAGCTCAGCTCAGCAGGTTTCTTCCAGACAACCTGACAATGCCTGGACATGAATCGAGACGTGTGCATCTCCGGGAAGTCCGGGCTGCAGAGTCGATAAAAGGCCTCGTGCTTCAGAAGGGAACCCTCGTTCCCCAGAGTCTCAAGTTCCCTCTGGAATGGTCCGTGCTCAACAGCACGGCATAAACATTTACGGCAGAATCGGGTCTGGGTTTCATAGCAGTTCATGAATTTCAAAGGCCAAGTGGAGACCACTGAGTTACAGTTCCCTCTGTGGGGTCCTACAAAACCCAAAAAAAAGAAGGACAGTGGAGAGAAACTTGACTAGCCCACACAAATCTAATAGAAAACTATAATTTTCTAGGGAAAACAGAACTCAAGTTATTAATAGTAGAAGAAATATGGCATTTTCTTGAACAATAATAGCAAAATAGCTCCTTTCAAACTTAAAATATTTAAAAATAAACGTTTCACAGGGTTTTTTTTTTTTCTTTCAAATTTTTATTTAAAGTCAGGGCACCTGGGTGGCTCCGTTGGTTAAGCATCCGACTTCGGCTCAGGTCATGATCTCAGGGCTTCTGGGTTCAAGCCCCATGTCGGGCTCTGTGCTGACAGCTCAGAGCCTGGAGCCTGCTTCAGATTCTGTGTTCTGTCTCTCTCTTCCCCTGTTTCCCCTCCCCCCAAAAATACACATTTAAAAAAATATAAAAAATAAAGTTATGGATTTCCTAGGAGGCAAGTTTTACCTAGACCGAGCATTTATTTAAGTGCCAAGATACACACACACATTATCTTCGTTCCTACCAAGATCTACACGGAACTCAAGCAGAAAGCCGGAAACCACTGCCCTTTTGTGTGTTGATCAGATGAAAAATTGTAGGACAGCCCACCGGGGAATACCTCCGTGCAGCTCCTAGTCCTTTTTATAGTCCTTTGAGTTACTTACGCAAGTAATCGGAAAATGAAAAGTACAAATTAGTTCTTCTCCCCACCCTTATTGTTTTGACTACGTTAGCGTCGACCTCTTTCTTCATTGATTCAACGGGTATTTATTTCCCGTGTCCAGTACTCCAGGCACGATGGAAAGATGTAAAGTGCAGCAGTGAACCAAACAGACGTATAAAAGGGAGAACACACGGTTAGGGAGCAGGTTGTTCAGAAGAATTTTCTGTAGCCTGAAGAGTCCCTCCACGCTCTAATTCTGGCTCAAAACTAAACAGCCTCCAATCTTTTCTGGAAGCAGAGAGATAAACACAGAAAGTGCCCAATGTGGGAAAATGCTCATAATATACTGTTAAACTGAAGAAAGTGGGGCAGCAAATGATGTATGCTATGGCCTCAGAGTTGTTAAAGACGCTCTACTCCAGGTGATGTATTCAAGCCAGGACCCATTGGTCCCTGAATACTGGAATACAGCTGGATCAGGTTTGTCGCCTCTCCCCTCTCTCCCCACCACTGCTCCCCGCTTTGCCGCCTTGCTTCCCGGGCCCAGCTGGCCTGAAGATCTGCTCTAGACCCCAGCTGAACTCCATTCTCTTTGGCTGCTGCCTATGCTATACTGGCTGTTAAATATTTCATATATATATATATGTATATATATATATATATAGCGCCTCTTTGCAGAAATAAGATTTTTTTTATAAATTAAAAAAAATAATGTTTATTTATTTTTGAGAGAGAGAGACAGAGTGCAAGCAGGGGAGGGGCAGAGAGAGAGGGAGACACAGAATCTGAATCAAGCTCCAGGCTCTGAGCTGTCAGCACAGAGCCCAGTGTGGGACTTGAACTCATGAACCATGCATGAGATCATGACCTGGGCCAAAGTTGGCTGCTTAACCGACTGAGCCACACAGGTGCCCCAGAAATAAGATTTTTCTAATACCCAACCTGACAGCAATTATTCATGCTTCCTAAGACAGATTTTAATTTTTCTGCAGAGTGAAAATGCTTTTGTTCATTCACTCTGTCCCTCCCTTAAATCTCGTGTGAGGGCAGCCAGGGAGAATCCTCCTGGAAGGACAGAACCTTGTGCACAGGAGGAGCCAACACAGAGCCTGGAGAGTGAGAGCCCCAAGAAGGCCAGTGCGGGGGATGGAGGCGTTGGCTGAGCATGAAGAGTTCGGCAAGGTCAGACCACTAGGCTTCTTGTGAGGCAGGGTGAGGAGTTTGGGATTCATTAAGGACAATGGGCATCCAGTGAAAGATTTAAATCCCAGGGCCCAGACTAAATTCAGTGCAAGAGATCATTATGGATGCTGCATGGAGATTGGAAGGCAGTTAAGAGTGGAAGTGGAAGATGAATTAGGTGTTATTTCCATGTCATGGACAAGAGCTGTTGGTGTCTGGGAATCAGGTGGTGTCAAGGGAAGGTGGCAGATTCCCTTTCACTGTGTGGTTGCTGTGCCCATTCCCTGCTACCACAGGTGCTGAGGCTAATGGCTGCCATGTGCCATCTGCTCCCAGGAGATTGCCCTTGGGCAACTGACGCCCTGACTGGGACTTGTACCATCTTCAGTACCCACCCCTTGGCCAATGACTGCTTCTTGGGTAGGGGAGGTTGAATGCCAAAGTCATGCTCCCTTGTTCTGAGGCAATTCGGAGAATCACAGAACAGTTTCCACTTAAGAGCTCTCTGCGGAGTTGGGCTGGACTAGGCTTCACCTGCGCATTCTGGCTTAGCTCCCTTCCCGATCCTGCCTCCTTCCTTCCCTGCTCCTACCATGTATTTCTGTGTGACAAACAATCTCTGATCTCCGTGACTCAAAACAACACTTTACTACGACATCTGATGGTTTTCACAGTGGACTGGGCTCAGCCTCATCATTCTTATTGGGTTTCTCTAACGCAGTTACCCTCACATGGTGGCTGGGGCTGAATTCATCGGAACCGTTTGAAGGATTGTCCACTCACACGACTGGCATCTAAGCTTCAATGGGCTCTGGTCTGGCATCTCTTTCCCCACTCAGCCACTCCACGTGGCTGGCTTAGGGCCCTCTCAAAGGTAGTTGGTCTTCTTGTCCCCTAGAGCAGGTGTTCTAACCCCCCTGCCCCCGGGGCAGAAGCTACAAGGTATCTTTTGACCTAGTCTCAGAAGACACATAGTGTCACTGCCACCACATTTTACTGGCCAGCAATGACTCACAGGGCCAGCCCAGATTCAAGAGGAGAACGGCACAGGGGTGTGGACACCTGATGGGGAAAGAGTGGGGTCTGAAATTTGGGATGGCAATGTCTGAGTAGATGAATGCTCTGGGCCTGTGTCCAGAACTGTGTAGGGTCTGGAATTTTATTTTAATTTTTGCAAGTTAGCCTCAACCGTTTCATTGGTGCTGGGAGAAGACTCTTGGGTCAGAGACATAGGACTTTATTAGTCACTACAAAAGCACCAGCCAAAGCTCCTCTTTGGTTGGGGACCAGCTCCACATGCTCTTTGATTCCCACGGCAGGGATGCAAAGGATCCACGATGGGTGGTCTGCACATGCAGTAGGTTGGGTGTTAAGAGAGGAACACTGAGTAATTGTGATAGTTCTCCTGTAATCTAATATTCTGCTTGCTCTATCGGGTCCTGAGAAGGATATATGCAAATCTCCAACCCTGGTTGTTAATTTATTTTTCCTTTAGTTTTGTGAATTGTTGCTTTGAGTGTTTTGAAGCATATATGCTCATGGAAAGTTATCCATTCTATTTGAAGTCTTCAGTTGGTTAACCCCTATTGACTTATATCCTGTGCAAAATAAGCCTGGCCAAGATCCTACCGGTCTTCTGGCACAAGTTGTCCCAAATGATCAGGTAGCAGCCATAGTTTACAGTTTAGCATAACTCTTCCTGTGCCCCTATTTGGAAACATCTTCCCTGTGGAAGCCAAGACCTCTAGACCCATCGAACCTAGAACCGTGTGGGATGGAAAGAACACACAGATTCCCTAGCGCATCCCTGGGAGTGGTGGTGAACATGGCCACTCCTGCTTTGACCCCTTGGTCCTCAAATCCATGTATTGTATCAAAACATAGCCTCGCAGGGGACATGTGCCACAACAAAGCCATTAATTCAAGATGTATGGTGCATCCTAAAAATGGTGCCTGTGGCGGCCACAGGAATGTGCTTCACAAGCCTTCGCTCACATGGAGCATAACTGACCAAGGGCTCTAGCTGCTGACGTCTGGAATCCACCAGCACATCTATACCAGGACATGCCCGTAGCCCGTGACTCCTGCCAGGGACTCCACGTGGCAACAAAAATTCCCACGACACTGAGCCAACCACTAGCAAAGGAGAAAATCACAATGCTGCAGTACTTGTTCTGGTAAGTACATACTTGTGCACACGTGGGAGATACTTTTGTAGATACCATGTCTCGAGATGGATTTGCAGATTTCTAATTTAATGCAAGGGTCAAGAAATAGGAAAATAATGAGAAACCATCTAAACGACCATGAATGGGAGATCTATTAAATCAAGTGTAGTTTGTACAGGATGGAAACTATCCAGCAGTAGCAATGAAAACACAAAACAAGAAATAACATTTTAATGTTGATGATAAAAGTTGCACAGTGTTACATATCCATGAAACAATATTTAATGCTATATTTGAGACTTTCTTGGGTGTTCCTTTAATACCACAAAAGAAGATATATTCTCAATTAAGTTAAGGTTGTTGACTATGTTGTAAGTGAAACTATTCTTATCACTTTTTGGTCTGCTTAAACTCTTCATTTCGGATACAGATGAGTTAAATTCTCCCACTATGTTTTCTCTTAATAATTCTGTCAGTGTTTGCTTTATATATTTCCCCAACTCATTCTTTATGAATAGAGTCTTCAATCTATATATCATCAGTTTTATTTTAATTTCTATGATTATATTTTTATTCCTAAAATTTCAGTGTGTTTTATATACCTTTTTTAAAATTTGGAATAATTAAAGATGTACAGAGAAATTGCAGAGATAATACAGAGTTCACAAACACCCTCCACCCAGTTTCCCCTACTGGGATGTCTTCTAGAAGTGGGGTAAGTTTATCCAAACTAAGAAATTAGGGGCACCTGGGTGACTCAGTTGGTTAAGTGTCTGACTCTTGGTTTCAGCTCAGGTCATGATCTCACAACTCATGGGTTCGAGCCCCACATCAAGCTCTGCACTGATATTGCGGAGCCTGCTTGGGATTCTCTCTCCCCCTCTCTCTGCCCTTCCTTGGTGCTCTCTCTCTTTGTCTCTCTCAAAATGAATAAACTTAAAAAGAAAACTAAGTAATTAACATTGGTTCATTGCTATTAACTGACCTCATGACCTCATTTGGATTCCAATAGCTTTCCCCCTAGTGTCCTTCTGTGCCAGGATCCCATTTAGGACAACACACTGCCATGAGTTATCATGTCTCCTGGGCCCTGCCTGTTTTCGAAGGTTCCTCATCCTCCCCTAATTTTCCATGATCTTGACAGTTTTGAGGCATACTAACTAGGTATTTTGTAGAATATTCCTCCACTTGAGGTTGTCTGAGGTCTTTCTCATGATTGGCCTGGTGTTTTAAGTTTTGGGGAAGAATACCACAGAGTTCGTTCAAAAATGGGTTAATTTGTACTGTTTGTTATAGTATATTCTGATTCTTCCTTATAGAACTTGTTTCCTCCTATGTTTATTGATTTAAAAAAAACCAGTAAACTATTTCTTTTCCTTAAAAAATTATTTGCCCACATTCTTGGAGACCTCTAATAATGTGTGTGCCCCAGGGTCTGTATTTGTTTTTGTTAAGTGCCTGGGTGTACCATCAGTCTCAGAAAACTTTAAATAAATACATAGGTTGCTGTGTTTTGGAGTGCGCATGTAATGCAGATTTGCAAAGAAATCTGTGTGATTATAGCTTCTCAGAGACAGATTTCTGTTTTCCAGACGGATTTATTTTAAGCCCAGGTAATGATCCTTGGAGTGCCCTAAAGCGTGAGGTGAGGTAAATTCACTTTGGGTAGAACGCTATGAGGTTTCGATTTTATGGGATGGGACAGAATCTCTTATTAAAGTCTCTACTTTGGATCAGGCGAGGTACACTGACACTCAAGGACCAGATCCATGCAGTAAATGATATTGGTGGAAGCTTCCAGATGCCGCCTACAGGGATTTCTCTCTCTTGGGTTCTCACCAACTTTCCAGCTCCTCACAGGGTTGTTTTAAGGTTTTGGACTGCATTTTCAGTCCCTCTTCACCAGGATGGTTGGCCTACATTGGAAACAGAATAAGTTATTATAATTACTCTGTTGTTCATAAATAGCAAGTAATTAAAGATAAAGTGATTATTCCAGCCTAAAACTGTATCCAGGTATTTTGTTTTAGCTTGAAACCATATCCAAGTGTCTAATTTCATTGGAAACAGGATGGGACTACTCCAGGAAATTCAGACTCATTTTAGGATCTGGATTAAACACAATGCCACATCTAGAAAAACACGAGCATAGCCAGCACACTAGGAGTGGGGAGGGTGTCCCAGACAGACCAGGCTTGGCCACTCGCTGATGACAAAATCCAGAGGCAGAGAGACAGGGGTGGTGGAACAAGAAAGGAATTTATTTCAGTGAGGACAACACTGGAAAGATGGCCAACTAGCATCTGAAAGACTGTCTCCAAGATGCTGAAAATACTTGAAAGTTTATGTAAGGAAAGTATGGGGCAAAGGTGGGTGGGTACATGCAGGTGGTCAGTGAAGGCCAACTCGACCTCTGTCTCGGCACTATCAGCAATAGCCAAATTACGGAAAGAGCCCAAATGTCCATCGATAGATGAATGGATAAAGAAGATGTGGTACACACACACACACACACACACACACACACACACACGCAATGGAGTACTACACAGCAATCAAAAAGAATGACATCTTGCCATTTGCAACAACGTGGTTGGATCTAGAGTGTATTATCCTAAGTGAAATAAAGCAGAGAAAGACAAATATCATATGATTTCACTCATATGTGGAATTTAAGAAACAAAACAGATGAGCATTAGGGGAAGAGAAGGAAAAGTAAAATAAAAATGGAGAGGAAGGCACACCATAAGAGACAAATGCAAAGAACAAACTGAGGGCTGCTGGTGGGGTGTTGGATGGGGGGATGGGCTAGATGGGGGCTGGGCATTAAGGAGGGCACTTGTTGAGACGAGCACTGGGTGTGTATATAAGTGACGAATCACTAAATAACGCTCCTGAAATCACTGTTACACTTTATGTTAAACTAATTTGGATTTAAATCAAATTTAAACATTAAAAAAAATAATACTAAAAGTTACGGAGCTGAAAAAAACTTGATCTCTGTCTTGGAGCTGATCTTGCTGGCTCAGGCCAGTCCTTACTGCTTGAGGGGATGCTTTTGTTTCCCTTCAGGGGATACTTTGCCCTCAGGGTCTTCCTCTTGAGCCAAGAGACCAGCTGGAAAGAACCCAACTAGAAAGTTTGAAGTCAAAATGGGGGCAGCTGCAGTCTTCTCTCATGAGCAGCTGCCACAAAGTATCCAAGATGATTTAAGTCTCAGACCCACCCCAGAGGTCCTGGGGATGGGACTGAAAGTTCAAACCTCTAATCACATTTGGCTCACTGGTAACCAGCCCCTAGCCTTAGGTCTAAAAGTCCCCCCAGGAATGCAACAAAAGGCACCTTTATTGCTCTCATCACAGGAGATTCCAAGGTTTTTAGGGGCTTTGTGCCAGAAATGGGAGAAAGACAAAATACATATCTCTTAGTATAACTCACACTGCCGATCACAAGCGGTGATGCAGTGACACAGTTCAGCGGTGGTAAGTGCATTCACACTGCTGTGCAAGATACACTGTAACATATATTCCCATTTTCCCTTTCCAACACTGAACCTCTGTCCCCATTAAGCACTAACTCCCCAGGAGCACCTGGCTGGCTCAGTCCGTTGAGCGCGGTCACGATCAGGGTTCCTGAGTTCGAGCCCCACACGGGGCAATCTGCTGTCTGTGCTGAGCCCTCACTTCAGATCTCCTGTCCACCTTTCTCTCTGCCCTGCCTCTGCTCATGCTCTGTCTTTCGAAAAATAAATAAACATTAAAAAAACAAAACACGAACGCCCCACTCTCGCTCCCCCAGCCTCTAGCAACGGCCATTGTACTCGGTCTCTGTGAGGGTGACCACTCTAGGCACCTCAGGTAAGCAGAATCCTGGGGTATTTGCCCTTTTGTGATTGGCTGATTTCACTTAGCACCACGTCCCTGGAGTTCATCGGGTTGTAGTGGGTCAGAACTTCCTTCCGTTTTAGGGCTGAACTATATGCCATCGTCTGGATAGACCACATATTGTCCATTTATCCATCAGTGGACACTCTGGGATGTGCCGACCTCTTGGCTGCTGCCCTTGTGGACAAATATCTCTTCAAAATCCTGTTTTCAGTTCTTTTGGGGATATATACCCAGAAGCGGGATTGCTGGATCATATGGAAATTTGTCACCTCATCTTTTTTTTAAGTTTTATCTTATTTATGGGGGTGGAGGGGCAGAGAGAGAGGGAGAAGGAGAATCCCAAGCAGGCTCTGCACTGTCAGCTCAGAACCTGACGCGGGGCGCGATCTTGCGAACCCGTGAGATCATGACCTGAGCTGAGATCAAGAGTCAGAGCTTAACCAACTGCACCACCCAGGCGCCCCCTGTCACCTCATCTTTTAAAAAATGTAATTTTTGAGGGTATGTTCTGTATATATCTGAATTTCTCATGAAGAAAAGATCAGTTGGGTTAAAGGAAGAAACTTGGACGTATTATTTCCTGTAAATTCAAATCCCATTATTATATCCTGGTGTTCTTTCTTCCTTTCCTTTTGCAGTCACTATTCCTTCCCTCTTCACTTCTCAACGGCTCAGGAGCAGGGAGGCGTTGTGATAAGTCAGCCGGGCGAGAGCAGCATGAACACGACCCCTCGGAGAGCACTATTTGAGGTCACAGCTGGGAAGAACGGAAAGCGACCAAATAAAAAGTGAACCGCGTAGGAAAGTGTTATGTACGCATGTTCCTATTTAAACGTTTAGGTGACTTTTCACCTAGGATCTGGATTACAAAAGCTGTATAAAAGTGCTTTTACAAAACCCCCTCCCCCACGCACCTGCGGGAACGCAGCTGTGCCCACGACCCCGGCGACAACGCGCCCCCCCCAAGCCCTTGAGGGAAACGCCCGCAGAAACAGCCGTCTCATTTTCTCTTCTGGGACGGGAACACCGAGCAGTTTTGTGTCGGTATATATTTTTTTACTCTTTTCTTTTAATTTCAATTTCGTTTGCTAATATTCTCACTTGTGTTTTCTAGAAGGGAAATGACTTAGATGATTCATACTTCAATAGCAGTCCTTTAAGAAAAATTCCACTTGGAAGACGCATAAATACAGAGAACAAGCTGATGGGTGCCAGAGGGAGGGGGCTGGGGGGGGGGGGCTGGGCAAAGTCAGTGAAGGGGAGACAGAGATAGGGACCTCCAGTAATGTAAGGAGTAAGTCATGGTGACACAGGGACACTGAAGGGACCCCGTGAAAGATTGATTCCTTGGCTCCCTTCCCTGTTTCTGTTCTTGCTGGTACCCTCTCCCCCCATGTTACCCGTGCCTTATAGAACAGATGGGGTTGTATGTCCTTCTTGTAAAGGTTAAGGTCTTAAGGATTTCTTTGGAGTGTTCCAGTACAGTAGGTAACATCTAAGGAGTGACTGGGCAGGGCCATTGTAAATGTTTTCCAAGACCATTGACTCATCAAGACCCCTGACTCCAAGGCATAAGTGACTTACCTAAGCCCTCGACTTTTGTCCTGGGCACCTGAGAAGACATGAGCAGTAGACCACCATGCTCAATAAAAATCCCAAGTGAAGACACGACCCACTCTCCTTTCCTTTCTAAATCTCCTGGATGCTTTGTCTGTATCTGTACTCTCTCTATGCCTCCAATAAACTCTGCTCTCACTTCTCAGCTCGCTTTTGATTTCTAGCCTGCTGGAAGCCAGGGATCCTCTCAGCTGGTCCTGAAGGACCCCCTTTGGGTCCTTGGACCCAGCCAGCCTGCATCATTGGGAATAAAAGGCACAGCATAAGGAATACAGTCTATGATATTGTAATAGTGATGTATGGTGGCAGGTGGTAGTTTTCTTGTGGTCAGCACTGTTGCATCCACACGACTCCTGAAACAGAATGCTACAGGCACCAGTGACAGTCACAACAAAGTTTATTGCATTGAGAGGCCAAACAAACCGATTGATCAGGACCGACACTGTTGACCAGAGTGCGGTCTCGAACAGCCGGGGTACAGAGTTTTTATAGCCGACCACATGGTCTATTATCACCTGGGAACAGAACAAAGGAATAGTTCCCAGGTGGAAACGGTTCAAACAGGCCCTTGCCCCAATCCAATCAAGCGCTAATCCATCCCTTGATTGATAGGATAAGGCTGTTATCTCTTAACCTATAGTGTGAAAACAAAGATGTTATCTCTTAAGGCTACAGGTTAGCCCTACCCTTACAAGAACAGCATAATGTACACAGAAATTGAATCACTATGTTGTATGCCTAAAACTAATGTAATGTTTGTGTCAACTATACTGAAATTAAAAAAAAAATTGAATTATGATTGGAGAATCAGGGCAACAAACATATCATTGGTTTTAATAAATAGTGTGATCAGAAACATTGCTCACTGATTATGAAATTAGTGAAGGAAACATCAGAATGGGGACTTTGAAAACCCAAGCCAATCAGGTTCTGAGAGCATCAGACCCTATTTTCTGCAACCCAATGCCTGCCTAGGATGGGGGGTTAGACTGCAGACAGAAAATGCATGATGGCGTGTTGAATGCTATCTGAAAGTAAAGGTCAAGGTTCCTGCAACTTGGGATCAGACCATGATGTGGGGATCCCAGAGCTACTCATTAGGACAGAACCCCTTTTCATCCTGCAGTCACACAGCTCAAGTGTGGAGATATGTGTTGATTACAGAGTAGCGGCCCTCAGCAGAATGGCTGGATGGGACTATGGGCTGTGTCCTCTCAAAATCCATATGTTGAGGTCCTAACCGTGGCCTTTAGGGAGGTAATTCAGATTAAATGAGGTTACAAGGGTGGGGCCCTAATCCAACAGGACTGATATCTTTATACGGAGAGACATCAGAGATCTCTCTCTGTGCCTGCACAGAGAAGAGGCCGTGTGAGGACATGATGAGACGACAGTCATCTGCAAGCTAGGAAACTGATCTCCCCAGAAACTGAAGCTGCTGGCACGTTGATCTGGGGATTCTGTCCTCCAGGGCTGTGAGAAAATAAATTTCTGTTGTTGAATACTTGTCTGTATTTCGCCATGGCCACAGGAACAGACTAACACAGCAGGCTGCCTAGTCCATACCATTTCCTTTCACAAGATCCACCATAGATTTGAAGCAGGAGGTTTTTAAAATACTTGGGACTCCCAAAACAAATTTCTGTGATAATTCCAATAGGACTCCACCAGCGTAGCTACAACTGTCCTCTGCAATGGTAGGTTTATATTTACAGTGACATCATCATATGGAAATAGATGGTCCCAAACATCCTGGTGATGCACCTTCACACGGAAATGTATAGAAAAGGGTCCAGATTGATTCTCACTTCTGGAGAGAGGAATGGCTTCGTAGTGGAGAGTCGGGGAAGATGTTCACTTTTCATTCCATGTCCTTAAAATCATTTTCAGCGAGCATACATTCATGTGTTGAGGGAGTACGAAGATAATGTTGGTAGCTGTGTTGGAGAAGAGCAATAATGACATAAGAGCACATTTTTTGAGACCGTAGAGGTAAGACAGACCAAAAATGATGGTGGTTTTCCCAAAGCCCATCCCGTCTATTCTTATCACTGCGGCCAGTGTGGTTTTATACAAACACAAATAAGATCGTGTCGCTGTGTTGCTTAAAGCCCTTCAATGACCTTGCTATCCTTAAGGAACAGTAAAAAGCGTTAACACAGCCTGTAGGACAAGCATGGTTTTCCCTCACCTGTTTTCCAGCCTCTGCCTCTGGTTCTACCCTTTCCTGAGCTTCTCAGAAAAGCCTGGCTCTTACCAGCTCCCAGCCTTCTTACCCACTGCTTCCTTCGCCAGGACAATTCCTTCAGTCCCTCTAGATGACTTCTACTCACCTGTCTTTCTTTATTTTTAATTTTTAAAAGTTCGTTTATTTACTTTTGAGAGCGAGACAGAGAGGGGGAGGGGGAGGGGCAGAGAGAGAATTCCCAAGCATGCTCTGCAAGCATGCAGCCCGAGGCGGGGCTTGATCTCATGAACCATGAGATCATGACCTGAGCTGAAACCAAGAGTCTGACGCTTAACTGACTGAGCCACTGAGGAGCCCCTTCTACTCATCTTTAAACGTCACCTTAAATGTTACCTCCCCAGGAAAATTTCCCTAGGGCGGTCCTCCCACGCCATCTCCATCCAAGGCTGTGCCCATTCTCTTGGCTACATCTCCCCATGACACCCCTCCGCCAAACTGCTCCTTTGGAGAACTTTCTCGGCCCAAGAGCTTGCACACCACAGAGGTTTAATAAACATGTGTGAAATGAATAAACAGATTAATGAAGGAAGGACAGGACAGAGCAACTTGGAAGAAAGCTCGGAAGAGCCCCAGCATTTAAAAGTGAAGTATAGCAGGGGTGCCTGGGGGGCTCACTCCATTAAGCATCTGACTCTGGCTCAGGCCATGATCTCATAGTTTTTGAGTGTGAGCCCCACGTCGGGCTCTGTGCTGACAGCACAGAGCCTGCCTGGGATTCTCTTTCTCCCTCTCTGACCCTCCCCTGCCCTCTCTCTCTCTCTCTCTCTCTCTCTCAAAATAAATAAATAAACATTAAAAAAAAAAAAGAGTGGAGTAGAGGAGGTGCAGGTGGCATAGGACACGAGCGAGGGTGACCCCGCGGGTAGGAAGCAAGCGGAAGAGTGTCGCTGCCCAGGGAGGTGAGAGTAGGAGCTGTTTCGTCAACGGACAGCCGTTCGCCTGGTCAAATGTAGAAGTGTCAGCTCAGACAAGGATGGAGTGTCTATTTTAAATTTGGTGGCAGGGAGACCGCTGGGGACTCTACTGAAAGCAGTTCCAGGGAAGTGAGAGGTGTAGAAGGCAAATCGGATCCTCCTATTTTGGTGGGGAGGTGAATGAGAGTGAACACAAGCTTGGGCTTAGCTTCAGACCTCAGCCCTGCCATTTACCCAGCACGGGCTTCGGCGGCGTACTTGATCTCCGTGTGACTCATCTGTGACACAGACACAAGAATGATACCCACCCGCTGGGGTGTCGGAACCTGAGGAATAATGAATGCCTCAGATCTGGCTCCAGGAGATCCTCGATAAATGCTAGCAGTGGTTACAATCTAGTTCAGCTTCTGCATTTAAACTCACTCTTCTGTCAAAACAGATCGAACTAAACAGGTAGAGGCAAAGGTGTTTTATGTTTTTTTATTCGTTTGACTTTTTAAAATACTTACTTTTGAGAGAGACAGGGAGAGAGGATGAGGGAGGGACAAAGAGAGGGAGACAGGGGATTCCAAGCACGCTCCATGCTGTCAGCCCAGAGCCTGATGTGGGGCTCGAACTCACGGACCATGAAATCATGACCTGAGCCAAAGGTGGATGCTTAACCAACTGAGCCGCCCAGGTGCCCCTCCATTTTTTAAAAAAGGTAATCAAATGTAGCTACATTATAATCAAGTCACGTTACTGTCAACTCATCTGCTTATCTTACAGGTAGAACGGGAGAGAAAACACAGACAATATGTGCATGTGTGTTTTATACAGCAAATACAGTGCAATTCTAACTATATTAGTAATGCGTAGCTCATAAGATATTCTTAGCATCATGTTTAAGTCTAAATTAAACACGCAAAAACCTTCTTGCAATTATAGCCCTGAAACAAAAAACAAGGAATAAAAAATTCTGACTCTAGGCAAAAATACTTGAACCAGATTAGCACATTGCCATAATTATTTTCTCTACTTGCGAGTTTTTATGAAAGTCCTCAGTGGGTAAACTTATAAATTTCTTCTTCGACGACTTGAAATCACTTGTTGTGCATATCATGGTTTCTGAAAGAAATGTTTACATTAGACTATGAATATGGCAATGTCTTTTGTTCAATATCAAAATTCGACAAGTATATTCAGTTTATGTTAGCACTTTTTTATGCTTGGGGTGCCTGGGTGGCTCAGTCGGCTAAGCATCTGACTCTTGATTTCGGCTCAGGCCATGATCTTACGGTTCCTGAGTTCGAGCCCTGCATTGGGTTCTGTGCTGACAGCAATGAGCCTGCTTGGGATTCTCTCTCTCTCTCTCTCTCTCTCTTTCTCTCTCTCAAAATAAATAAATAAATAAACACACAAAAAAAACATAGAAAAATTGGCTTCCCCCCCAATTTTTGCATATATTACAGTATGTGTGGGGTAAGATTTGGATAGCAGCAGACTTGAACAGAGAAGGAAACAACGTGAAAGCTGATTGGTTCCAGCAGCCAAGTTGAAAGAATGATGCGCTCATTTATTATGTAAATACTTTTGGTGAGCCTGTTATGTACCAGCCTGTTTCTCAGAACTCTGATAATACATTAGTTAACCAAACAATCGGTAATTTCTATCCTCGTGGAACTTATATTTTAGCTGAGGGGAGACATAATCAAACTAAATAAGAAAAACAGACTATGTTAGATGGTGATAAACCCTGGGGCAAACATTTCAGCAGAGAAGAGGGATAAGAAATGTTTATGGTGAAAGAGGGGAGGTAGGTCTGCAATTTTAAAAGGGCGGTAAGGGTGGGCCTCACGGGGCAGGGGACACTTGAGCACAAACTTGAAAAAGATGCAGAAATTAACCTTGAAGGAGGAGTGGGCGTTAAGCAGAGGAAGGGCGGTCGAAGGTCTTGCAAACAGACCCTGCAAAGTCCCTAAGAGCAAAGCTGGGGTTGCTCTGGGATCGATCACCAGGGGGCAGACAGGTGGCGTGGCCAAGGGGCCACATTGTGGAAGAACAGGGCAGCAGGGAACAGAAGCCCCTACTTGGGAGAACTGGAAGACCACTGTGGGACTTGGAACAGAGAAGCCGCAAGATCTGACATGAGTTTTCATAGGCTCGTTGTCTGTTATTTTGAGAACAGGCCACGAGGTGTATGTGGGGAAGCACGGAAGGCAGATATCATGACGTTGCCGCTATTCTTGGAAGAATGACAGTGGCTCAGGCCGTGGCGGTAGCACCGAACAGAGGATTGGTTCAGATTTCGGTAGTGATAGGAACAAATGCCTATTTATTGAGCATTTATTGTGTGCCAGGAATCCTGGCCAGCACCTTGCATATGTTAACTCATGTAACTCCTCAGCAAACTTATAGGGTAAGCATTAGCCTCGCCTTTAAATAGGTGATGAGCTGAAGCCAAAAGGGTCAGGTAATTTGACTAAGATTGCACGCTTGGGCCAGAGTTCAGTTGAATCTGCTTGACTCCAGGACCCGCACCTGCGGTATATTGAATCCCATGGAACTGAAGGAAATTTGTGGATTGCACTGAGCGATGTAACAGTGTGGCTAAAGTAGGACGGCAGGAACTAATATCTATGTGTAATTTTGTTAAATTATCCTGTCTACATGTGTGAACTCGGCTTTTTTGAAATCTGTAAAGGCTATAGCCATAATGGCAGTAAATCACCTCGTGGCCAGTCTTCCCTAAAATGTTTTCTGTATGCGTTTTTAGTATATTGGGATAGGGACAGTGGTAGGTAAAAAAATGCGTCCTCTTACTCCCACAAAGAGATTCACTTCCCCATTCCTGAAACACGAATGTCGCACCTTATGTGGCAGAAAGGCTTTGCAGATGTGATTAAGTCAAGGATCCTGAGACCAGGAGATTAAGCTGGGTTATCCAAGGGGAAATCAAGGTAATCCCAAGGACCTTCACACGAGGGAGGCAGCGGGTCAGAGTCAGACACAAGAGGTGACAGTGGAGACAGAGGTTGGGGTGATGTGTGGCCCATGAGCTAAGGAAGGCAGTGGCCTCCAGAAGCTGAAGGCAAGGGACAGATTCTCCCCTAGGGCCTCCACAAGGCATGCAGCCCTCCCGATACCTTGGACTTCAGATGTCTGCTCTCCAGAGCTGTCAGATAATAAATTTATGTTTTTCTAAGCCACTAAGAATCTGATAATTTGTTATAGTAGCAATAGGAAACGAATAGACCTTAAAACAGACTAAGATATTCTCGCTAGGAGAGCAAACCTTGCACCATGGTATATAATGGTATGCTTGTATATCATATAATTATTATACAGTATAACTATTAAAAGCATAATATAATTATTATGATATATGATGGTTATTGTATAAAACAGCAATAATAATTATATAACATGATTAAATAATTGCTGTAATTACATAACATATAGTATGTGTATGTATCCATATGTATATATATCCAGAAATGGAAGGCTGCTACCTTTCCGGCTTTGTATTCGAGCCATGGCAGTGGTAGGACTGGAGCCCTCCATTCATGAGCACTTATTTAAGCATCCATCCAGGGGCACCTGGGTGGCTCAGTTGGTTAAGCATCTCCCTTCGGCTCAGCTCATGATCTCACAGTTTGTGAGTTCGAGCTCCACATTAGGCTCTCTGCTATCCACTCAGAGCCCTCTTCAGATCCTCTGTCCCCCTCTCTCGCTGCTCCTTCCCTGCTTGTGCTCTCTCTCACTCTCTCAATAAGTAAATACATAAATAAAAATAGACCTCCATCCAGACATCATGTGCAATATTAAGCTCAAATACAAAGATGAATACAACCACAGTTCAAACACCTAAAGCATAGTTTTCAAAAGGTAATATCATGGAAATATAAAATTTGAACACATGTCAGAGGTTATGTTCAATTTATCGATTAATAAAAGAGTTGGTAAGATATTAAGACCAATTCAAAGACCATTTGAAGAGCTTCGTATATGTAGGGACGATTTGACAGAGGCATGTTAGGGTCAGACTGGCTAATGTCCTACAGGGCAATGAACTGTGCCATTTTGGGGGTTACCTCTACCACTGGACTTTTGCACTTATTTTCATCTGTATCAGGAAAAAAAGCCTATACGTTAACATGTATCTTCACCAAATCTGGCAACCTGAATCAGTAGTAAACAATTAAAGTAATCCTGTGCGCCTTCCCTCGAGGGAAGGATGTGCCACTCACCTTTTTGCCTTATATCTCAGTTTTGAATAATTTTTCTTAACACTGCCATCAGTCTGGTGACTTCCAGACCCTAACCCAGGGGGAAATGTAGAGAAAAAGTAATTACAGTCCAATATGGCAAATGAACAGAGAAGTATAGCACCCTGCTGTGGTACGACCTGAACAGGAATAAGAGTGGCCATCGTTCTTTGGAAATAATGAAATAATAGTCAAGAGAGATTTTGAGCAGACAGAATGCTGGATGAAACCCATCCCACTATTGCTGCTTTTGTTGTAGAAACAACATAGCAAAATAGTAAGAGTAGAAAATTGTGGCTAAGAATCTGAAAGAATCAGGAAACTGATCAAAATAAAGCCACTACTCTTGGCAAGTTGTATAACTTCACAAAAAGCAGCTTGACAGCCCACATTAGGGATTATCTGTCACATTAAAAAAATTTTTTTAATGTTTATTTAGTTTTAAGAGAAAGAAAGAGAGAAGGCACAAGCAGGGGAGGGGCAGAGAGAGGAGGAGACATAGAATCTGAAGCAGGTTCCAGGCTCTGAGCTGTCAGCACAGAGCCCGATGCGGGGCTCGAACTCGTGAGCCGTGAGATCATGACCCGAGCAGAAGTTGGACGTCCGACCGACTGAGCCACCCAGGCGCCCCAGTTATCTGTCACATTTAAAAACTTTTCCAGAAATATGTCACTTGTTACACTACCAGAAAATGTCTGTTTCGGAGCGCCTGAGTGGCTCAGTCGGTTAAGCCTCCGACTTCGGCTCAGGTCACGATCTCGCAGTAAGTGAGTTCGAGCCCCGCATCAGGCTTTAGGCTGACAGCTCAGAGCCTGGAGCCTGCTTCAGATTCTGTGTCTTCCTCTCTCTCTGCTCCTCCCCTACTCATGCTCTGTCTTTCTCTGTCTCTCAAAGATGAATACATGTTTAAAAAAATTAAAAAAAAGAGAAAATGTCTGTTTCAACAAAGCATTAATATATAACATTTTATTCCCAGAGCCTATCCAGCTAAGAATTTCTAAAAACTCATGAAGAGATAAGTAATAAGACAATCAATACAGTGATGGGTTTTGCAGGTATCAGTAATTTGCAAAATAATTGAAGATGGACAAGTGAGTTACAGACTAGGAGTCGCTCTGTGATGTAAACCTATTTAAAAAAAAAAGCATACCTTTCATCATTACCATGCGTCCATCTTTTGGCAAAAAGTGTCTGATTTTGCTAACATAATCCGATAATTTGTAAAAAGATTTGAAAAGTTACCAAGAATGTTTATAGGAAATAGTCTGTATGTGCTACTACTTAGGAAGGGTGTTGGGGTTCTGAAATTTTGGTGATCGTTCGTAAGGCTTGTATCACTAACGGGAACACAAATTTGACCCCACAATGGTCTTGGAAACAAAAGGAAATCAGGACTCAGGACTCCCTGCGGGCGTTGGGAACACCAACTCTGAGAAGGAAAAAGAGGCGGCGGTTCTGGTTTGCACGACTAGATGGCGCTGCTGAGCTTTGAAAACTCTAAGTGTCACAAGCCCGGGAAAACCCAGCAGGAGTTCATCAGGGAAGAGCCCTTTACCTGTGACCCATGTATTCGACTCTGTTTGCGCTTGACAACAGTGTGCGTGTTACACTTAAGATGATCATTGTGGAAAAGTGTCTCACAACCATGTATTTCAACCTCCAACATTCTGCACACAAATAGTCCCGTGCCATATACATGTTAGAGACGAACATGTTAGGACGTATACAAGACTTAGTAAAATTAACTGAGATGAAACAAGAAAATTTTGAATCACATAAATTTGCTTTAAAATATCATGCAAATGATGTAGGCTCAACGTAGGAACACTAGCTAACACAGATAATTAAAAGTAACAATAAAATTACTTACCTGTCAACTCAGCTTTTATAAAAAGCAGAGCTATCGGTTCTTGTGATAAGTGGCTATCTGGGAAACCAGAAAAGACATCAACGCTGGATGTTTTCAACCCCTCTAGTCCTTTGTATTGTCCTGTGGCAGTACTAGTCTAATTGTTCCCCTTACTTCTGCGGTAAATACTGGTTTTCATGGATTCTGCGATGCATGCACACTTCCTGGTGTGCATTTCTGAAACCGAGATATCGTCTAAGAGTCGACGTTGCGTTACCGCCTCCGAGGGCCAGGTGGCAGTGGCGGTGTGGCTATCGCTGTCTCGGCCTGGGAGAGCCCCAGCAACAATGTTGGCTGGAAAGGAAATTGGCCAGCCAAGCGCTCCACTGGTCACTTCCAGAAACCAAATGTCTGCGGGAGAAGGTAGGAAAGGTGTTGAAGCAGGTGTATTGACCCACATTCCCGAGGCGGGATCCCGGGTAGACCGGTCAGTATTCCAGGATTGCAAAGCAGCCTTCAAAGCCCAGAAACAATAGCTTTTAGTTGAATTATGCATTTCTTTAAGAGGTGCTGTGTCACCAACACCTTAAGGGGTAAAAAAGATGATTTTTATTAAAAAAAAAAAAAAAAGTGGACATTGGTATCTCCGGGACAGAAACTGTTTCAGAAGACTCACACTTGAACATGAAAGTTTTCTAAAACTCTTAGCCATATGTTTTGCTTATATTTTCCCTTTCTGTACATGTAAAATTAATAGATGAAACAAATCATGGTCTAATTAAGTCTAAATGACTTACTTCAAGAATTATATGCAGGGGCGCCTGGGTGATGCAGTTGGTTGAGCATCAGACTCTTGATCTCGGCTCAGGTGATGATCTCACGGTTTGTGGGTTTAAGCCCTGTGTGGGGCTCTGCACTGACAGCCTGAAGCCTGCTTGGGATTCCGTCTCCCTCTCTCTCTGCCCTTCCCCTGCTTGCTCTCTGTATCTTTCTCAAAAATAAAAATAAACTGTACTAAAAAATTTTTTAATGTTTATTTTCGAGAGAGAGAGAGAGAGAGAGCGAGCAGAGGAGGGGCAGAGAGAGAAAGGGAAACACAGAATGTGAAGCAGGCTCCAAGCTCTGAGCTGTCAGCACAGACCCCATGCGGGGCTTGAACTCACTAACCGTGAGATCATCACCTGAGCCAAAGTCAGAGGCTTAACCTACGCACCCCTAAAAGTCAACTTAAAAAAAAGAATCATATGTAAATATTCTGAGCAATAATTATGTCACAGTTGAATTGGAAAGATTTCTTTGTTTCTTAGTGGAGCATAAGACAATGGAGCACGTCAGGACCAATGACATCTTGGATTAGACAGAATCCAGGTGGCAGTGTCACCTACTGATTCTTGTACTGTGGTAGTATGTGCAGTGGTGAAATGCCACCAGCATTACGTGCAAACTCGTAACTGTGGTAGAACATTATTTAACCTCTAATGCTGAATTGTCTTACGTGTAAAAAAGGGGATGACGATCGTATCTACCTTCTCAGGAGACACGTGTCATTCCATTGTCATTGTTTCCGGCACGAAGTAGGCAACCTGTAAGTGCCAACAATTCGTTGATAATTAGACATCATAGTGAGTGGGCATCATGAGACATGGTTGTTGGCGGTCATGATTTATTCTACAATTTTTAACTTCCTTCCGTAAGACACCCGTAGTTGACTTATACAAAAATCTTATTTCTCTTCTCCAAATCTTGACCCCAGAAGATTGGTTCTCTATCAACATTCTCATCTTAGATGATTCCATCCATTCCCAGGGACTCAAATACCGTCTAATAGCTGACATCCTCACGTTTACCCCTTCACCCTGGACCTTGCCCCTGAGTTCCCGTGTTACATATCAAACTACTTATTCAGAAGCTATGTTTAAACATCTCTGAAGTACCTTAAGCCTCATGGAGTCCAAACAGATTGGATTTATTTTCATTTCCCTTTCCCAAGTCCGATTCCACATACACAGACACTTCGCAGCAGATGGCAGTGCTGTCCACACGCTCAGGAGACACTCTCTCCCTTTCCCCAATATCCCATCTGGAAATACGTCTTGATGGCTCAGCCTTCTAAATATGTATTGACTCTAACCCTTCTCCACATCTACTCTACTGAAGCACTGGTTACACCGCCAGCATTTCTCACCTGCCTGCTCCGAGAGCCTCCTACACAGTCCACCTGGCTTCACTCTGCGCCCTTACCTGGTCTCACACCCCACAGAGTGGCCAGGAGTGATCACCCCAAGGTGTAAATCAGACCATCTTTACCCTGCTTGAAATCCTCCAACAGCTTCTCCTTACTCCCAGAACAAAGTGCAAAGACTGTGGCAGGGCCTGTGAGGTCCAATGTACCCCTCCCTCAAACATCCTTCCGTTTTCCCTCATTTACAACAGTATCCTAGCCTTTCTGCATCCTCAATACGCTGCTCTGAGCTCCATATCTGTGTTGTGCCCTTGGCTCTTGGCTGACTCTTTATCATGTTAGTCTCCACTGAGATGACACTTTGTCATGAGAAGGCAGTGGTCCTTCGTCATCCTTCCACGGTATTACCTCATTTAATCTTTCTCGGAGAACTTGTCAGTGTCCGCAATGATCCGTCTCTCTTTTTTTTCTAGCTCTCCATCTGTCTATCCATTGTGTGTTTATTTTCTGCCTCCTTCTGTTAGAAAACATGCTCCTTAAGAACAGAGGTCTCCCGGTGCCTGGGTAGCTCAATCAGTTCAGTGTCCATCTCCTGGTTTGGGCTCAGGTCATGATCTCAGAGTTCATGGGTTCGAGCCCCAAGTCAGGTTCTGCACTGAGCATGGAGTCTGTTTGGCATTCTCTCTGCCCCTTCCTACTCACTTGTTCTCTCTCTCTCTCTATCAAAATAAATAAACAAACATATTATTTAAAAAAATTTTTTTTAATGTTTATTTATTTTTGAGACAGAGAGAGACAGAGCATGAATGGGGGAGGGGCAGAGAGAGAGGGAGACACAGAATCTGAAGCAGGCTCCAGGCTCTGAGCTATCAGCCCAGAGCCTGACGCGGGGCTCGAACTCACGAACTGTGAGATCATGACCTGAGCTGAAGTCGGACACTTAACCGACTGAGCCACCCAGGCGCCCCAATAAACAAACATATTAAAAAAAAAAGAAGAGAGGCCTCCCTCTACTTTCCTCACCATTCTACCCTCAGCCCCTGCAATGGTGCTGGAAGGTGGTGGGGACTTCACAAATCTGTACTCACGGGTCAAACATGGGGTGTCATATTGTGTTTAGCATGCAATCAAGGAAAAAGAATGGATTTTGGAATTAGAAACCCACGTTGAGTCTTACAGCTCTGCTTCCTAGTTGTTGGCTACTGTTCTGCAAGCTTTTTGGGAAGCTGCTCCAAGACTCTCCAGAAGACTGGGAATATAAACAAACAGACAAGTGAAGGGAACGGAGTGTGAACCAGGGTAAGTCATTTCATTTCCAGCTAAGAAAATACCAATCTACGGATATACGATCAACGCATTTTCAATAAGGAGTCTGGAAAGGATAGTGTTAAAAGCAAAATGTGCCGGAACACCGGGTATCCTTGCCCATGTCATACACAAAAATTTCCCTCCTAGGCGTTTACCGAAGAGACAACAAAACTTGTTAATCCAAAGATTTGTTCATGAGTGCTTAGAGTATGTTAACTTGCAAGAGTTCCAAACTGGAAACAACCCAGATGTCCATCAGCATGTGAATGCTTAAATAAACTATAGTATATCTGCATAATGCACCCAGTGGAATATTACTCAGCAATCAAAATAAATAAATGATGTACTGATACACTTGTACCAACATGGTGGACCTTGAAATCACTACAGTGAGTGAAAGACACCAGATACAAATGTGTACACACCATACCGATTCATTGATATAAAATTCATTGATACACACCATCAATCGATCATCGATTCATTTCTAGCAAAGGTAGAAATAATTGATAGCATCCTAAAGCACCTCCGTGGTGACCTGGGGTTGGGATGAGAGCAACTTTATGGGTTGATGCAAATATTCTGTATCTTGCTGAACTGGTAGTCGTGTTTGTCAAAAGACTTCAAGCCGGATGCTTAAAGTGGGTGTGTTTTATTGTACATGAATCATACCTCAATACAGATGATTTAAAAAGAAAAAAAAAAATAGGGAGTAGTCATCATTCAAAATTATTATCAGAACATCTGTAAGATTCTGGCTTTTAAAAATGCTTAGCAAACATGGCTGATTCTGAATCTAATTGGGCTAATATTTGCTCTCCGTGTGGAGAGAGCAGTCACCTCAATTGGCTTTCTCTTTCTCAGGGTATGAGGAAATGGCTTTGGATTCTGGAAGCTGAAAGTTCACTGGGCAAAAGGGCCGACATATCCCATTGCTCTGAGTAAGGATCTGGGCACTCGCCTTGGCCTCTGGAGCCCAGGAAGGAGGTGCGAGGGTGGGGGCTCTTTGACATCTCACTACAAAGAAAGGGTTCCTTGGCCACGCACTCTTTTCCCTTTGGAGATTATAGAATCATAAATTGCTGAGTGTGAAGAAACTTTGGAAATTTCCCAGCTTAACTCCCCAATGCTTCCTCATTGCCGTCATCTCTGACTCGCTTTTACGCCATCACCTCTCTTGAATCTCAAGAACCCTGGTTCTTTCTTTTTTCAAGTCTTCCAGGAGTTTGGCAAGGGCTTACACATTGGGTTTCCCCTTTTCTGAACACACACTTTATTCCACTGCTTTGACTTTTGTAGCTAAATTCACGTACCTCTCATGGAAGGTGAAAATTCATTATGCAGTCAAGTAAATCTCAACCAAAGACACAATGTAAATCAAGCTTGTTCATTACCAGCTCTATAAACGCATACATTAGGGGATGGGGGAAGTGTCAATCTCTCCGCAGTGGGCTTGATGATGTTACTGGACTAATTTACTTCTCAGGAATCTCTTTTAGCTTAATGATGGTGACTTCCTTCACAGAGTCAGTGAGCAGGCAGCCGCTCTGGGTCAAGTTCTCTGTTTTTAACAGTAGTGGGATGGGGCTGGTCTTGGCCAAGCTACTTAACTTCTCTGAGCCTCTAAAACCTCAAGGGAGAGTAATAACCACCCCGTGAAAGGGCGGGCCTACGCCAGCCGACTCCATCTTGTTCTGTGTCCTTCACCTTGACCACACCTCCTCCCCTTGAGTAACCCCCCCCCCCCACCTGCCTAACAGGACTCGACCCTTCCCCAGGACCCTTCCCCAGCCAATCGGCTGAGGCCATAGCCATTACCTCACCAACTGCCCCCAGGCCCCAATAAAACCTTTGTCCTTTTGAAACTCGCTCTCTTTCCCTGGTATCTCACCGCTGCATCGGTGCAGGTAGGGGATTGAGCTCGAGCTAGCTCGAATAAAGGCTCTTTGCTTTTGCATCGGACTCGGCTCCCTAGTGGTCTTTGGGGATCACGAATTCTGGGCATAACACCCGGTAGAAGGATTTGCTTTCTTTGTTGCAAATTAGAGAACCTAGAAACAATTTGGCACATAGCAAACATTGCCCCAGCTTAGTTTCTTCCTTTCTTATCTCCCCCAGATTCACTGCTTCCCAGGCAGTCAGAGGCTGGTAGAGGAGTTTGACAAAGCAGAAAATTTCTGGTGTCTTTCCAAACAGGCCTGATATAAAATTTGTAAACAATTATGTAAATTTTGTGAAGTATGTATCCAATCTCTAGTTTAGATGAGGAGCCTAGCCCCAGCCGCTGGCTACTAAGTAACAACCTCTTTTCCAGCTTTCATATCAGAGGTTCCTGGGTGCAGAGGGGACATTGCAGAGCACCTGTTTTCTCTTTACTCAAAGCGGTTGACGGAGGAGACCCATGCTTTTCCTCCTGGGTACCCAGGGCAAGTCCTTTCGGCCTTTGCCTGCCTGTTTGCGTCTGCATAGAATGAGAAAGACTCAGGCTGACTGTATCCACTCACCTTCAATGACCCGGAGCAGCCAAATTCATAGAGACAGGAAGTGCAGTGGTCCTTTCCAGGGCTGGGGAGAGGGGACAAGGAGCTTTGTTTCAGTGACAGTTTCAGTCTGGGGTGCACATTGTGGGGGGTGGATAGCAGTAATAGTTATACAACAACGTACTTAAAGCCACTGCAGTGCAAACTTTAAAAATGGTTAGGGGCGCCTGGGTGGCTCAGTCCGTTGAGCATCTGACTTCGGCTCAGGTCATGATCTCACGGTTCGTGGGTTCGAGCCCCGCGTCCGGCTCTGTGCTGACAGCTCAGAGCCTGGAGCCTGCTTCAGATTCTGTGTCTCTTCTCTCTGCTCCTCTCCCGCTCGCGTTCTGTCTCTCTCTGTCTCTCAAAAACAAGTAAATGTAAGAAAAAAAAAGGTTAGAAAGTTAAAGCATGTGTTATGTGCATTTTACAATAAAACAAAAGTTTAAAAAATGGGGATAATGATATCTACTACCAGGATTAATTGAGCTACTTAAAGGGCCTAGCAGGTGCTCAAGAAAATGTTAATGCCCCTCATCCTTTCCCAGTGATAAAACCTGGAGATCCAGCTTCTCCAGAAAAAGGATAGTCTTTCTCTTAGAGTTTGGGGTGTGAACCCCCACTCTACAACCAACCATAGGACAGAAGCTTCTTCCTAAAAAATCCCTTGGGATCTTTGGTGGGGGTGGGTGGAGGTGTGAGGGGCGTATATGCACCAGAGCATCACAGGAAGTCCTATGTATCTGTGCAGTCTCAGCTCCCTTGCGTACATCATAGAGGACATCGGAGCACATTTGGCATGGGCGGAGGAGAACTTCTGCAGAATGGTGGAGTTTGAGCAGGGAGGGAAGGCATTCCAGAATAAAGGAGCGTGACCCAAGACACAAAGTATCAGGGCCACATTTTATCATCCTATCCTCCCACTTAGATAGGAGCCGACAAAGAAATGATGGCTCCTATGTATCTGTGAAGAAATGCATTTGAGCAAACGCAGGTGCCTGAAGGTGAGCCCGTGAAGGGCAGGTTGACAGGGCAGAGAGTTCTAGGCTGGCGCCCCTGCTGACGATGCTGCCTTGGGGTCTGGTGGGCTGGCAGGGAGGTGCTGCTGGGAGAGGAGCCAATAAGAAAAGGCATTTGAATCTCATCTGCAAGCAGATCAGAAGCCACGATACATCTTTTGTTTATTTGCTATTTTTAGCGACAGGGTGGGAGGGAGAGCTTTTCTTTGGGGGGCTCTCTTCTCACTGCCCAAGGGTCAAAATGAGACCCACTGCTCCCGTTCAGATTTCACAGGAGGTAACAAGTTTCTCAGACATTCGCCTCCCTAAGGGCTCCCGTTCACTTCTTTCCCATTTTGCGCACGTGGGTGTTTTGAGGTTGTACGGAAAGGCAGGAGAAAGGCTTGGGTGTCTCTGAGGCAGAAAGCTTGCACATTAGCAAACCGTAACGACGAACGTGGCATAATTCCGGAGCTTGGGGGAAATGCTGGAGAGTGGGCAATTGACAGAACGGAGACCTGGAAACACCCAAGAACAGGGAATCCAAGTTTTCTCTTTGGCTTCTGATTTTTAAGTTTTTCATTCGTGACGAAGTTTTGTTTTATTTTATCGCATTTGTGAGGATTTAGCATTAACTTGTAGTTCAAAGGCAGATTGTTCAGCAGTATATCTGAATGTGCTTTAATTTTCTGCCACGACTAGGATTTGACGTACTTAAGAAGCCACTGACTGTCTAAGCAGGCTTTGGCTAAGTTAACTGCTTTTCCGTGTGCACGGCTTGCCGTGGGCAAGTGTGTTTTTAATCTAGCTGGTGCTGCCCTGGTTCTCCTCGAAAGAATCTTGTAAGTCAGTGGCCCTCACACAATTAAACCTCAGAGGTTGAAAGGAGATTTAAAGTATGAAGTGTGCATGCGATAGAGAAAAGATATTTTCCAAGGTTATTTTCAAGATGAAACATCAGTGGTGGAAAATGATCACTTTGGCAGAGATATTACTTAAAATAACACTTGGATTCCCAAATTGGAGAACATCAACAGGAAAATTCATAAATGTGCTCATTTCCTCCTTGCTGGTTATTAGCCAGGAGTATCACACAGCATATGGCTTATTATTCTGAGAGTGAGAACAGAATTAAATGCTGAGATAAAGAACTGTTTTCTTATCCAGCTCCCAGTGCTTGTACCTTTCCAGGAACTGGGTAGTTAGGCTGTGGGGTTTGGCTGTGAGACCGAGGGCCAGGTTATGGGAGGGGGAAGGAAGCAGCCATGGGGTGGCCTTCCCGGCAGGTGGGGCATGAGCTGGACGCAGCCTTCAACCCTGACCAAGCAGAGTCTCCAAAGGACAGGCTGGGTTTTGGGCTGATGTGTGGTGAATGGCAGTGAGAGAAGTACATGATTCTTCCTGTTAAGTCTACTAAAAATGGCATTATCTATAAAATAACGATAAGACTCTGAAAGGTGAGGAGAAGGCATACTGGCGAGGACCTCAGAAAGGAGGGGCCACATGGTGCCACAGTGGTACCAGCCAAAGCCCAGTGGCTGGGAGCTGGACCTCACTCTCCTACCCAGGAATAAGGAGGGGTGCCTCCCGCCTTGGGGTGTCAACAGAGGCTGGGTGGGAACCCAGATTTCTACCTCCCCTCCCCTTGACACGGGGTTTACATTTGCTCCGTGTGGCAGCCTTAGATTGTGTTAGGGTGACTTAACTGGATGTCCCTACATTCTGTTCTACCACAGAACCGACCTCTGGATTTCTTCAGATGATCTTTGATCTTGTGATGAGAAGCTGCGAGCTCCTATACTCCACCGCGGTTTCTGTAAGGGCAGTGATTCCCCGACTCATCTTTGAATTATAATGTAAACTGCTCTTTGCATTTAGTAGGGTGTGTGGGCACAAAGGTACTTGATAAATAAATATTAGTTGAATTTTTTACAGAGCTATTGAAAGTGTGTTGCTTAAGCATTGGGGGGATAGGACTTTGTACTACTTGGGTATACCTTATAGAAACCAACCTGGACCAAGAGGCTGGATTGTTCTATTACGGGAACTGGAATTGGCTGCAGGACAATGAGATACCTGCCACAGAGAAGCTCTCATAGACCCAGAAGCTACATTTGTTGGGGAACTCAGAGTCAGGAAAATGACTCTTGGTGGTCCAACTAGCAAAACACGTGGTGGATAAACCAGAATGAGCACTTACTCATTCACCACTTAGCAGAAGTGCTAAAGGGATGGGCACCCCTCCGTCTGGAAAGGAGCGCATGGGGGACCTATGTGAAAGCAGAGGTTTGCTCGATGTCAGAGGAATCTGAGGTACGATGACCCCACCGGCTAATGGCTTCCAAGCTGGGGTATCCTGACAACTCCCAATTTCGCCATAAAGAATAACCTTATGAAGGAAACAGAATCCACAACTGAGACCTTACTCTTCCCTGGATAGGTTTGGAGATATTCAAATTCTTACTTGTCTGTTGAAAGATTATGGAATTTGGAGTCAGACATTGATTCAGATTTCAGTTCTGTTCTCCTGGGCAAATGATGTAGCTTTCTTGCACTTCAGTACTCTTACCTGTAAACTAGAGTTCTTCCCAAGTTGTGGAAATGCAATGAAAAAGATTATATAAAAACTCCCCCGTGGTGGCTGATACCTACATTTGCCTAACTGTTCCTCGTAAACTTCACTATTCTCCAAACTGGGTCCAATGAGCTGTGAGCTTTCTTTAATAGTAAGCAAGATCTTGGGGTGCCTGGGTGACTCCGTCAGTCAAGCATCTGACTCCTGATTTTGGCTCAGGTCATGATCTTACAGTTCGTGGGTTCGAGCCCCATGCTGGGCTCTGTGCTGATAGTGTGACGTCTGCTTGGGATTCTCTCTCTGTCTCTCTCTCTCTCTCTCTCTCTCTCTCTCTCCCTCTCTCTCTGCCCATCCCCTGCTTGCAGTCTCTCTCTCTCTCTCTCTCTCTCAAAATAAATAAACATAAAAAAATAATAAGCAATACCTTCCAGTGACTACAAATGAGCACTTAGGACAGGTGATGCCTTTGAGAGATGGCTGGGCTTACATATTGTAAGTCTTTCCTACTGCTTTTATCAGAGAAGATAGTTTTAAACCTCCAGTTCCCATTTGAGGATGCCTTGCTATATACCACATAACCTATCTACAGAGATATAATTTGAAATACATAGCTAACGTTCCTATGGACATGTCCACCATTGACCTGCCTTTATCTCAATTAATGTGTAAAAGCAATAAAAAGTAGCAAAGTCCATTTGGAAGATAATGTACCTCCTAATATCAAGAAGAGCTCTTCTCACAGCATGCTCATGACACTTTTACCGGGATGCAGGTTTTCATGTGAGGTCAGCCAGTCCTTGTCCTCATATATTTATCTCTGTGGCTAGAGGATTCCTTGTTTCTTATCCAGCTTCTTAATGTAAAGGCCTGGAGTTAAGACAGATGACTTTGTAAGGTATAAGTAACCACCCTTAGGAGAAAAAAAGGCAGCTGATAAATGAGGTGAATATGGGAACTGAATGACCGCCATCCGTTAGCCAACTCGTACCCAACAGTAAAGGCAAAGAGAAAGCCTTTTCAGTGTTTAGAATGACAGGGGTCAAGTTTACTAATGCCAGCCGGTGATGTGCTGGAAAGAACACAGACTTTGGTCTTGGACCTGCCTTAGGATTTCAGCTTCGACACGTACAAGCTTTTCTACCTTGGGCAAATTACTTATTCTCTCAGAGCCTCAATTTCCTTGTGAAAAAACAAAAACATGGCCAAGATTTGTTGATGCCTATTATGTGCCAGGAGTTGCAATTTATAACTTGCATAGAGCGTCACGTTCGTTTCGCACGAAGTCCAAACTTGGGATTAGGTTAGCCCATTTTTCACGTGAGGACACTAAGATCCAGTGAGATCAAGCAACTCACCCAAGGTCTCAGAAGTTGTACATTTTAGAATCTGCACTGGGGCCCAGGTCTGTCTGGCTCTGAACTGTACCTTTAAAAATGCATTCTGCTTCATTTGCAAAACTGAGAAAAATAAGATCAACCTTGAATGGATTTTAGATAATGAGATCATATATATAAAATTTCCAGAGTAGTGTCTAGCCCCAGGGTGTGTGCTTGATAAAGGTAATGGTTATTATATTATTCAGAAAAATCATGAAGAGGAGTAGCACACGATATTTAAGAAAACCATGATTGCTGTTTATTAAGCATAACACATGCCAAGCTTTTTAAGGGAATATGTGCACAAAGACAATTACTATTGGTGAAAACTCTATTATTTAGGTTTTTAAAAATTATCTTCCCTTGATATACGAGAACATTAGGGCTCAGGGAGATCAAATGTTTTTGTACAAAGAACCGAGACCAAGGCCACTGATTTCAAAGCCATTTTGTTGTTGTTGTTGTTAGTTTTTATTTTTAATCACCTTACCCTGTGGTCTGTGGTGTTCCTAAAGAAGAGGAACTTCCGACCCTCCACATGAAACTGTATTTTGGAAGAGTTATGTATGAATTTGTGTTAGAGGGACCGTTTTAGGTAGACGCCCTTGGTAATAGCAGTGGAATGAAAAACAGAATTTCAGACCATCAGAAAGCTGAGCGAGAAAGGAAGTATTTTAAACCAGAAAATGGTGAATTAATTTATCTGGGGGAAAAATAACCTCAAACATACATTTGATGAAAAACAAAAGCTTGGAAGGAGAAGAGTGAATCTTGTTAAAAAGATTGATTTTTGGCTTCCTCCTGTTCTGTTCATTACACCTGAATAATCACTACAATCTAATCCATAAATGGTAAAATTCCTCAATCAGATGGGACCTAGATCTCCATTTTGTAAACCCCGAATTAATTCTGCGAGACACTGTGGTGCCATGCAAAGTTATTGACGTTGTATCTAATTCTATTTGGTCTTTCCATCAACCATAGCATTTCGCTGGCTTCCCGAGAGCCCATTGTACAACATTAGAAATTCTATAATGTTTCATTTTGGATTTCACTTGAGGCCTGCTGCCTCACCACCAACCCCATGCGATGCTCTGGTGTGGCCTACTATCTCTCCTAGTCATTGCACCTCCTTGGCCCTTGGCGTGGGTCCTGAAATGCCCCCACATCCTCCTGCCTCACTCAGTCACTGGAAGTTTCCCGTTACCTGCTCTCGGGGCAGAGCCCACGACGTGATTACATAACATGCACTGTAACCACGCTTGATGTCTATTTTCCCTGCTAGAATTTCCCTGTCTGTATTCTCCAGACAGCCTTATTTAAGTTGCAACATATGAAATATCCAATGATTGACTGGTTCTAACCCACAGAAATGGCAACTTCATATGGTTCAACCAAATTCCTATACATAATAAGTGCTCTATGCATATTTTATGGATGTTGAAATGTCTGCAGCAACTCTTTTAAAATTCAAGTCTGCTGGCTTCCAGCCCTACTTCCTATTTCTTAGAGAGGATGGTGGAGGTTGGGGGTCGGGAGGGGTTAGGCTTTAGAGGACTATGGTCTCCCTTGTAACAATACCTTCGAAAGTAATTTCCAGGTTCTGGAACGAAACATCTAAGGGCAGGGGATTTTGGCAAGTCCCAGGGCTATCAGTCAAATTGACCTGAACCAGGAGCCAGTGCAAGTGACTCATTAAAGCACAAAAAAGATTAACTGACATCGGGTTAAACTGTGAACTGCTCTGTACTAACTAGAATAGTAAACAGCTGAATGCATGGCACTCTTTCCCTCAATATGTTGGCAAGAAAAAGAAATAGCTAATTATTGACTCTTTCCCCCCGAAATTTCATGGATCGATAGAAGCTTGAGCAATACCCACTGAGTGATTTGCTATGAGTGGCATCGACAGGCAGTAGATTCCACCATAATGCTTCAAACCAAGGAGAAAAGATCCCAAATGAGAAATTACTGAAGGTCACATCCAGGTTGCAGGTGCATGAGAAATGAAGATCTAGTCATGATTTCAAGGGTGATGGGTTGTAGTTGATTCTGGGCATTGGAAAGCTAGGGTTGCCTGATTTTTTTGGGGAAAAATAAAACAGATGAATTTAATCTCCAAAGTGGCCAGATATTCTGAAAGTAGACTTGCCAAAGTCAATCAAATAAAACCCAGAAATTTTCCATTGTAAAAAAGAGACATCAAATGAGGGAATATCTTTAGAGAAAAAAAAAAAATCTTCCCAGTCAGGTAACTATAATGGAAGGCAGACACATTTATAAGAAATAAATCTATCTCATTAAGCTTTCATGGCCCAGCAGTCTGAAATCTTCCACATGTTGACATTTTATGCGTGCATTGAGAGTATCGCTATTTGACTTTTATTTTTAGTTTTTTATTATTATTGTTTAATGTTTATTTGTTTATTTTTGAGAAAGGCAGAGGCAGAGAAAGAAGGAGGAGAGAATCCCAAGAGTCTCCACGCTGTCAGCACAGAGCCCGACACGGGGCTTGAACTCATGAACCGTGAGATCATGACTTGAGCCACAATCAAAAGTCAGCTGCTTAACAAACTGAGACAGCCAGGCACCTCACTATTTGACCTTTACATCTAGATGATGATGTTGGTTATTATGATGATGATAGTTCCATTCAGGGAAATAATCAACAAAAGCATACTGTCTTTTCTGTTTCTTGTCTATGTAAAATGCTCCAAACACTGTTAACCCCAAGTGTTGCATTTGTTTATTTGTTTATGGTCCTCCGGGCTTTTCCCCCTTCCCAGCCACACTCAATTTCCCTTTTGGATTACTATTTCACATTTTGTACAGTCATGGGAGAGAATAAGTCTGGCTGCCTTTCTCCACTCTCAAAGCTGAAATGGCCACCTCCTTTCTCCCCACACTGTGTACGGCTAGACAGGAGTGGTCAGCTGGCAGTTTGGACCATCTCCCAGAGTTTGGTCTGAAAGAAGGGCTCAGGATGAAAGAAATCACTGCAGTGGACTCATCCCACATGGGTGACCCATTCGTTCCACTTTTGCTGTGAGATGCTGGCTGTGACTCCCGCATCATAGCTTTCCTTGGTAGAATGCTATTTATTCAGCCTCTCGAAGATTTTACGGAGTTTTAGCATGCTTATGATACATGGCCTTTGTTTAAGTCTGCTTCTGTTGCTTGTTACCAAGGAGTCCTAAGTGAAACACTGCTTTATGCCCCTGAAGCACAAGGTAGAGGATGGTTTCAAAAGGCAAATGTTATCCTTGAAGGAAGAACTAAGGCCCCATCTTCACAGAGGCTGGGTGCAATTCTCACCTGTGCCAATTAATAACTGTACGTCCCTGGGTAGGTCTCATGATGTTTCTAAACTTCGTTTTAGAAGTTGTACAAAAATGGCCATAACTGTGCTTCTTCTGTCTAGGGTTGTTAGAAAGACTCAGTGGGTTGAGGCCTATGAAAGAGCATTAGAGGCACTGACTCCTGTCAATAGTTACCTATCATTACAGAGTGGAAGACCCAATCACCTCTTCAGCCCTCCTCTACAGCCCCGGGGACTCCAGAAAGCCACAGACCGCAGTAACTTGTTCAGCTCTTCAATCAACAGGTATTCATCAGCTGTCTCTTTGGGCCTGTAACTGTTCTAGGTGGTTGCAAGACAAAGAGAGGAGACAGGCTTGTCTTCAAAAAGATCAAACCCTAATAGAGCGGACAGAAATGTAAGAAGATGACTGCAATTTGCTGTGGCCAGTGCAGACTGAAGGTTTGCAGCACGAGCGTTGACAGGGGCATGGAAAAAAGAATGGTTTATTTGGCTTATAGGAATCAAGGAGCCCCTGGACTTGCTCTTGGAAGAAGACCAGATTTTCATCAGACAGACAGCAGGGATGGATATTGCAGGCAGAGCGAACCGCGTGGCACATTGCATTCTGGGGGTGCCTGGTGAGCTGATACGACAGAAGTGTGAAGTGCACTGGGGGACTGCAGGAGACGGGGCTTTGAAGGACTCTTTGACCCTCAAGGTAGCATGCGGGTCCAGGGCTCCGTGGATGAGGGAGTAAGGGATCCTGAATAAATAGGTGACCGGGAGAGCTGTCCCGTGGCTCTGCCCATTCTGCCTCACCCTGTGTTCCTCTATCTCTGCGCAAATGCTTAGGCCCTGTGAACACCCCCATGGGGAGCGTGGATGTCCCTTCCATCATTGACTTCCAGGAGCCCACCTATCGGAAGCAGATTAGGCTCACTCATAGAAGCTGTTCATATCCCTCATCTAGACGGAAGAGACACTTTGACGCACAATTTTGCTATCAGCAAGGATTGTTTTCATGCTGAGAATTCAATAAAACCAAATTCCACTGTAACAGCCTCAGCTAATCAGCAAACAAGCCTGAGATTAGAAGTGATTGGGATACACGGCATGGAGAAGGCTGGGGCACCTATGGAAACAGAAAAGAACAAACACAACAGCATAGAAGTATCAGCTCACCTGTCCTCATTTTTTGGTTTGTTTTTCCTTCTATTCTTATCATTTACTTTCTTGGGGTTATTTCTATTTCCCATTTCCCCCCCCATAGGTTCCGAGTTATCAGAAAAGAAGGGTCTCAGGCATGAGGACCCAGCTCTCTTCTACTTGGTTATGGATATTGAGTTGTGAGGACAAATGCTGGGCTTCCCCAGGGGGCCCTGTTTCTTCTGGAAGGTTCTTAAATAAGTCATAGCCTGGTTTGGAATTTCCCAAACTCTTTAGATTCCTGGATCCCTTAGTGACTCAGTAATCTCTTTTGTGGAGTCTCTGGGCTCAAAAATTGATCCAACAGAAGTAAACATGCTCTTACACAATCCAGCAATCACGCTCCTAGGTACTTACCCAAACGAGTTGAAAAGTTATGTCCATGCAAAAACTTGCACATGGATGTTTATGGCAGGTTTCTTCATAATTGCTCAAACTTGGAAGCAACCAAGATGTCCTTTAACTGGGTGATGGGTAAATACACTGTGGCCCATCCACACAATATTATTCAACACTAAAGAAAAGAAAATGAGTCACGAAGCCATGAAAAGATGTGGAGGAACCTTAAATGAATATCACCAAGCTGGTCTGAAAGGCTACATACTGTCTATTTGGCATTCCAGAAAAGGCGAAACTGTGGAGCAAATGAAAAGATCAGTGGTTGCTGGGGTGGGGTGCGGTTGGTGAGGGATGAATAGGAGGAGCACGGAGGATTTTTAAGGTGGTGACACTATTCTGTGAGAGCCCGATGTCAGCAAATATTTCTTCAAACCCCTAGAACGTGCGACACCAAGAGTGAACCCTAAAGGGAACCACGGACTTCGGGTGATGGCGATGTGTCAATGTAGGTTTATACTTGGTAAAAAAATGTACCGTTCTGATGAGTGAGGCAGATAATGGGGGAGGCTGGGTGTATAGACAGGTAGGGATTATATGGTAAATTCTGTGCCTTCCTCTCAATTTTGTTGTAAACCTAAAACCATTCTAAAAACAGAACTCAAGCCTTGAAAAAATACGTATCTAACAGTTCTGTTTATTACATACAGCGGTTCAAATAAATTAATGGGTATTTATGGCCTACCCATTCAGCAGCCATTTGAAAAAACACGTGAATGGGAGCACAAAATAATACACTTTATTCTCAAATAACCGCAAGTACTAATAGGATGCATGTGTCTGTTGGGCATTGCCTCTGCACAATATCTGAAATGTTAGAATCAGATTGGACACAGCCCTCATTTCCTATTCTGTATTGATTTTTCTATGGTGCTAGCTTTCTATCAGAACAACCACCCAAAACCCACTTTGGCCAGGATACAATGTCACATTATATCCTTTTAACTTTTGCTCACTCTTTGTTTTAATGCAGGTGTCAGTGAATTACAGTCTATGGACCAAATGCGGGTCACAACCATTTTTCTATGGCCCATGAGCTAAGCATGTCTTATATATTATTAAATGGTTGAAAAAAAATCTAAAAGAAGGATAATATTTTGTGACATGTGCAAATTATATACACTTCTAATTTCAGCATCCTTATATACAGTTTTATTGGAACATAACCATGTTCTTTCAGTTGTGCTCTGTGCTTGCTTTTGGGCAATGAGGGCAGAGTGTGGACACGGGGGCTTCTCAATAGTTTGTGGTGTCGTTGAACACACTGCAAATCACAGTGAGCTCAGTTATAACTCCAGGGTTTCATCCATGCCATGACATCGTATATAATGTTTTATTTCCCAAAGCAGACCCGTCATGTCAGAAAAAAAAAAAAAAAGGAAGGAAAAATACCACACGTCAAATACCACACTTGGAATATCACGCCTTTAAGGCACAACAGTGTGTCAATTACTTTGCTAATGATGTAGATGGCCAAGAATTGTATTTATCATCAGACTTCCGGCAAGAGTCATTGCTTGAAGACTTGAATTGAGTAGCACCATCAGTAATCAAAAAACAGAGCAGTGATTTCAAATAGTTTTCCTCAGCTCTTGATGAGCTGACAGATGTTAGCAATATTACTCAGCTGTTGTTTGTTTGAAGAGTCACTGTTGAGTATATAGTGACAAAGGATTAGCCTCTATGAAGAGTCTGTGTGTGAGGACTGCTCCTGAGAATACATTAAAAGAAATTTGGGAAACCCTAAGTATAACCTGAAGTGGAATCCCGTAAGACGTTTTGGAACTGATGCTGGTAAACCATGTGTGGGGCCGAAGATGTCTTAGTTGGACAAATCTACAAAGCTTGTGAAAATGCAAAGCATCTAAAGCCTCTGGTTATTTATTTTATTATTCTTTGACAGATAGTACACAGAAAATGTTTGGCTATGTCTTATGTTATCGAAACAGCAGTATCTGGTACATTTCATTTGCTTTCACAGACTTAACCATTGTCAGTTCTGGAAAATGTTATTAGAAATAAAAGCTGGATACCGTGATTTGTATTGCCACAGAACAGTTTGATGACTCAGCAGTGGTCGAGTTTGATTGTGATTTTTATAGCTTAGGGTCGACACTGAAATTCTTTTGAATGAGAACTATTCCCAACCACTGCTATGGAATACTGAATGGCTTTGGGAACCAGTTTTTGCTGCCGTCTTGACGACATTTTTAAATAATTCAGTCTCAAATTACAAGGCAAACTGTGCTTACACACAAAACTTACACGCTATAAAGTCAATGTTTGAGTCTCAAACACTGCCAAGCTACCTTAAACACTTGCAGTGTTATCAAAGGTTAAAGCAAGAGGCAAGATCTCTACTAGTCTTACGCAGCTTTGCAGTGGGTATAATGTTTAAGCTCACACAATGGTTCCAGTAGCATTTTTTGGACCCTAGGCAAAAGTAAAAGAAATTTCCATACTTCAAAATCCATTTAACTGGGCAGTTGAGTTTTCACCTAACCTTCAACTAGAAGCGATTCCTTCTTCGATGTAGTAAAATGCTAAAGCTATCAGGAAAAAAAATAAATAGAATTCTAAAAAATGGTTTTCAAGTGATGAGTATTTCAGTAAAGATCATATGTTCATGGGTTAACATCAGTCTTTGGCAGTTTCTATCTTTGTGAAAAGACATTTTCTATTTTTTTTTTTTTAGTTCTCTAAAAATTTCATTTTTTTTTTTATTGAGCTGTAATTGACCTACATTATAGTAGTGTCAGGTGTGCAACATAGTGATTCAACACGTATGTACTGCAAAATAATCACCATAAGTCCGGTTAATATCCATTACCACACTTAGTTACAGTTGTTTTCCTTGTGATGAGAACTTTTAAGATCTACTTCCTTAGCAACTTGAGAATATACAATACAGTATTATTATTTTTATTATTATTTTATCTTATTTTTAAAATACAATATTATTAACTATAGTCACCATGCTGTACATTACATCCCCATGACTTGTTTATTTTATAATTGGGAGCTTGTGCCTTTTGAACACCTTCGCCCATTCTCCCATGCATCTCCCACCTCCCGCCTCTGGCAATAGCCAATGTATTCTCAGTATTTCTGAGTTCTTGTTTTTGTTTTTTTTTCATTCCACATGTGAGATCATATGGTTTTCGTCTTTCTACGTCTGAGTGATTTCACTTAGCATTATGCTCTCAGGATCCATCCATGTTGTTGCAAATGACAGGATTTCCTTCTTCTTTATGGCTGAATAATATTTATATGTATATTTTCTTTATCTATTCATCCACTGACGGATACTTAGGTTGTTTCAAAGACTTGGCTATTGCAATGAACATAGGGTGCAGATATCTTTTTCAGTTAGTATTATTATTTCCCTATCCAGAAGTGGAATTGCTGGATCATACATTAGTTATTTTGTAAATTTTTTGAAGAACCTACATACTATTTTCCATAGTGGTAGCACTAACTTACATGTCTACTGACAGTGCACAAGTGTTTCTTTTCTCCACATTCTCACCAATGCTTGCTATTTCTTTGAAAAGACATTTTCCAACATGAATTACATGACGTTTCATTATAGATCAACATGAAGAGATGAGAATCGATTGTTGATTTTGATGATAGAAAATTTAATTGGGAATCAAAACACTAATTTTTATTCCCAATTAAGTGAGATGTTACTCAGTATTCAAAAAGCATTCCATTATTCTCAATAGGAGACATGTTTTAGAAAAAAAATATACTCAGGGATGCCTGGGGGCCTCAGTCAGTTGAGTATCTGAACATGTCTTGATTTTATATCTTGATTTTGGCTCTTATGGCTGTGGGATTGAGCCCCATGTTGAGCTCTGTGCAGACCATGGAGCCTTCTTGAGATTCTCTTTCTCATGAGAAAAAATGTACTCAATTATTATATTTTGAATTTCATCAGTAAAAAAAAATTGTAGAAATGTATTTTCCTATTCTATAATACCCACAAAATATCTTTGGTTTTTGTCTTTTGGCTTGAAAAATCTACTATTTACTATCTGGCCCTTTATAGCAGCTTGCCAACTCTTGTTTTAATGCATAAAGAGTATGAGAGAATGGGCCAGATATATTTGGCATTTTATTCTCACAGTGAATTGAAAAGCGACATTAGGAGGTTAATCACTTGATCATGAGTTAGTCACACCTTGCTAGAACACTCACAAACATTCATGTCAGGGCAGGACGACCAGGTTAGGGCAATGTGTGCTCCGAATCAGAAGTCAGACAGAGGGTCAGGAGGAGGGATGGGACAGTAACTGGACAACAGGGGTCAGAGACCCAAGGAGCAGGACCAGGCCACAGTGAATGAGAGAACCCAGCACAGGATGGCAGTAGGTATTAAACTGACACATTGCTTCATGACAGGAGCTGAACGGGTATGAAAAATCTATGGTTCATAGTTGGAGGTTGGCTAGGATCACTAGCTTGGGTGGGGAAGAATAACTGGAAATTAGGGGGCAGGAGAAGGGGAAATGGCTGCAGGGAAATGACAGGAAATGTATGTATCCAGTAGGGTCAAGTCAGACTCTAGCACTAGCTGATGGAGAGATGACCCAACATGAGTTCTGAATCTAATTATGTATATAATTTAAATTTTTTTTTCAACGTTTTTTATTTATTTTTGGGACAGAGAGAGACAGAGCATGAACGGGGGAGGGGCAGAGAGAGAGGGAGACACAGAATCGGAAACAGGCTCCAGGCTCCGAGCCATCAGCCCAGAGCCTGACGCAGGGCTCGAACTCACGGACCGCGAGATCGTGACCTGGCTGAAGTCGGACGCTTAACCGACTGCACCACCCAGGCGCCCCTATAATTTAGCTCAATAATGAGAAAGCCTGTCTGTCTGTCTCTCTCTGGTCCTATTCTCTGTTGGTTAAGGAGAACATTAGGACCAAGTTCTAGAAAACCAATGCCTTTTGTCATATCTCATTCTGTCATTCAGTTCACAATCTATCAAGGGTATTTCTACCATATTTGTTGAGCTTGGACCAGGCTGAGTGTCCTGAGTCACTCTTTTGAGGCCAAAGTCTGCCATCAGGATCAGATAACTGGGACAAGAGAAGGAGTTCTGCTACAGTCTAAATGTTGACGTCCCCCCATATTCATATGTTGAAACCTAGCCTCCAAGGTGATGGTGTTAGGAGGTGAGGACTTTGGAAGGTGGTTAGGTCATGAGACTGCAGAGCTCATAAATGGGACGAGAGCCCTTATAAAAGTGGCCTGCAAGAGATCCCTTGTGCCTTCTACCTTGTGAGGATACAGAGAAAAGTCACCATCTATTAACCAGAAGGCTCTCACCAGACACAGACGGTGCCGGTGCCTTGACCTTGGACTTCAAGGTTTCAGAATTGTGAGAAGCAAATCTGTATTGATGAGAAAACAGCCAGTTATGGCATTTGGCTACAGCAGCCCCAGCAGACAAGACATCTACTTGCTGGATCAAAGGACAGGACAGGACTTCAAGGACTGAGAGTGCAGTGTGACGTGAAAATTCTGACTCTGAGTAGGAGTCAAGCCACAGGCTAGGGAGAAGGTGCCAATCCACAAGTCAGGATGGGCAGAGACCAGAGAGACCGAGTAAGGGATTAGTAAGTTAGGGAAGCAGTGGTTCAAAGTGGTGATGGCTGGGGAGGAGGTGCAGGGAAAGTGAAGAGAGCACCACCTGAAGATGTGGCTGTCGGAGGGTGTGTGAGGCACACACAGCATTTCTGTTAGACTCGAACCCAGCTGCCCAGAATTCTTTTACTTCTCAAGCTCTCGTTTGTACTATAGGAATGAGGGACAACATGACAACACAACATCAAGCCCACATGCATTCATCTCTCGCATCTGAAGAGATAAAGAATGGGCCACATGTAGCTCCTGGTTTCCTTATTGAGAAAATAGAAGTGCAGATACTTCCTCAAACAAACTCAGCGAATTCATGGTTTTTGAACCAATCAAGCCTTCTGACCTATTATCCCTATTCTTCCCCAGTGAATATCTTTCAGGGCTCCTACTTCCTGTGTAGGAATGGCCCATTTTTTCTGGAAGGGAACTTGGCAACACGAAACCAAAGAGTTGAAAAGATGCAGGTCGCCCTACAGATTATTTTTCAGTTGTAAAGGGAAAAAGATACCTTTATAATTGGAGAAAAACCGACAGGCCTCATTCCCCAAATGACCACATTTAAGATCAACCATCATAGGACAAGGTGACATCATGATTCCCGATATGTTACCTTGAGGACACAACATCACTTATTAAATATTGCTGCTGGGAAAGGTTTAACCAGAATTGAATTACAAGCACACAATCAAACAAACCTAAATGGAGGGGACTTCTGAAAACCAGCAATCTCATGAAAAAAATATCTGGAGTAACTGATACGGGTTAGAGGAGATGCAAACACAATGCATGATCTTTGGTGGGCTTGCAGATAGGAAGAATATACAAGATATTTTTTACAACAACTGACAAAATTTGAACATGGTCGGCAAGTTACATAATCGTGTGGAATCAATGTTAATTTTCTCGAATATAATCATTTATTGCAGTTATGGAAGATATGTTTGTTCCTAAGAAAAAAAGTATTAATGTATATGGGTGTGAAATGTCAAGAAAGAGACAGAGACAAAGAGAGAGGGTGGTGGTGGGGGGAGTGGGAGAAAGGTAACTAATGAGGGAGAAGTACAGGTAAATGTGGGGCAATGTCAATATTAATGACTCTAGAAAAAAGGTATAAAAATATTTGTTATATTCTTACAACTTTTCTATAGGTTTGTTTTTTTGAAAAGCAAAACATGGGAAAAAAGGGAAGTTTCTGTAATTCTACGCCCATGAGTTTGTCTTAGGGAAATAATTATAAAATTGCATAAAGATGTATGTGTAAGTACATTTATCATAGCCTTGCTTATAAAACAAAACACTTTAAAACGTCTAAATTTCTAGCAATAGGGCATGGGTTAAGCAAATTATGGTGTTTTTGCCCCCAGAAATATATGGAAGAGAATATTATGCATTCATTACGATTATTTTAAAGGGTACTGTTTCTTGACATGGAAAAATATTAATAATATATTGCTAAGTAAAAAAAAGACAATTGGTAAAAACATGGTTGTATATCTCTAAAAGTACATACATGTATATAGTCACAGGCATTCATAAAGATATTTAAAATATTAAAAGGACGTACACTGAGATATTAAGGACATTTCCTTTCACGCTGAGATTATAAGTGATTTTGAGGGGAAGCGTTTCTCCGGGTTTATTATTATTTTTAAAAAGTGAACATTTATTGCTACTCAATTTAGGGAAAAAAAATTCTCCAAATATGGTTACAATCTATTTTCCAGGTTGTTGATAGCAAGCATCTCTCCATTGTTGACAGTTCCATTTTCTTTGCTATTTGGATATGCCATCGTTTTGTGTCAGACCTCCTAAAATGTTTATGAAGCATTATGCAGTTTTCTTACTTCCCCTTGCCCCCCCCCCCCCCACCCCTGGCTCTGTACCTTTTCCTGGAGGTCTTTATTTGGTGCCGTTGACCAAAGAAAGCACATATTGATACTTTGGTTTATTAGTGCTGACACACGGGGAAATAGAAATATAAAGTGGTGCTTAACACTTGACTAGCTCACACTTATCTACACTGAGGAGTTAGTGCCAAGAAGAGAAGATGTGACATATCCAAGTGAAATGGCTGAAACACCAAGACAGGCCCTACTCGCTGAAAAGAATGTTGCCCAGGATCTGGAGATTCCGATGGTTGAGAAGGAACCAGAGACCTTTCTGAGTCACCACCTTCATGAATGCCATTACAGCAGGAACTCTTCCCATAGTGCTCATGTACCTGTGAGCAGACCACAAAGCCTCTCTAGGATGTGACACAAATGGCAGAAGGTCCTAGAATGAAAACCTGGAAAAATATTCCTCTTTCTGGACCATATAGGATATTAATGATGCTAATATTAAATGAAAAAAGGGGGGCACCTCGGTGACTTAGTTAAGCATCTGACTTGAGCTCAGGTCATGATCTCAAGGTTCGTGGGTTCAAGCCCCGTCTCGGGGTCTGTACTGACAGCTCAGAGCCTGGAGTCTGCTTCGGATTCTGTGTCTCCCTCTCTCTCTGCCCCTCCCTGCTCATGCTATGTCTGTCTGTCTGTCTCTCTCTCAAATATAAACATTTAAAAAAATTTTAAATAAAAAAGGGAACGAGAACTTTGTACTCATTTAACCTCATTTGTCCTCTATGAAAACAAAGGTAATGTCAAGCAGACTCCACGCCCTGCCCCCACCCCACCCGCATAGGGGCGCCAAGAAAGAAAGGCTCTCGTCACCTTTAAAAGGAGAAGATGCTGCTGTGTGGGACATGCCCTTTCCAGGTCACTAACGCACATTTTGCATTAAGCCAGCTAACATTATTAATGAGGCTCCCTCATTAATGTGGCTTAAGGGAGAAAATATTTTGCACATTTCTTTTGGAGGAAACACCAAGCTCATATCCCATAGGAAGAATATCAAAGACCCCAATTTTATTTTATTTATTTTTTAACATTTATTTATTTTTGAGAGAGAGAGAGAGGGGGAGGGAGAGAGAGAGAAGGCAGGGGATGGGCAGAGAGCCACCGAATCCAAAGCAGTTTCCAGGGTCTGAGCTGTCAGCACAGGACCCTCTGTGGGGCTCAAACTCATGAACCTCGAACCTCGAGATCATGACCTGAGCTGAAGTCGGTTTCTTAACTGACTGAACCACCCAGGTGCCCCTCAAAGACCCAAATTTTAAGCAAGTGTCTCATCTACACATGGAAGCTTGAAAATAGCACTCAGGTGACACGCTGTCCCCTCCTCCATCACGTCCCTTCTTCAGAAGCCCTGGCGGCAGCCAGGTTCACCGCGCTCTGTGCAGACTGTGTATACAGCTGTCCCTGGGTGCTGGGAAGGTCCTCTTAGCCATATTCAGTGTGCTGTTTCTACTTATTCCTCCCACAGCACTTCCTGTTCTTCATTATAATTGATTTTTTTTCCTGGCTTGTCCTCCAAATGGATTGTCAAACACCCACTGCGGAGTGAGTGTGAAACAGGCCTTTCAACAATAGTGACTGAATGAATGAGCCCACCCCTTCCCAGTAATGCTCAAAAGTGGTCTTTCCCTCTATGTGCCCTGAGCCAAAAACACAGTCACTCAAGATCGAAGTACTGAAGTCTTTTTTTTTTTTTTTTAGTCGTGATAAAATACACAAAACAGGGAATTTACCGTTTTAACCATTTTAAGTGTGCACGGCAGTGGCATTACGTACATTCACATTGTTGCCCACTGTGCGTCTCCAGACGGGCTAAATTCCCCATCTGAAGTTCTATATCCACTGAACACCAACTCCTCATTCTTGCCTCCCCCAGCTCCTGGAAACCACCATTCTACCTTCTGTCTCACTGATTTTGACTATTCTAGAAAGAAACCTGTAACTATTTGTGTACTATTTATGCACTTCCATAGGGACACACACCATGTGCCGAATGGCCCACCTTTAGTGCACTGGTTATTAAGTCATACAATGAGTCTTAACCAATGGTCTTTTCTTGGATGAATGTTCATGGCGCTTAAAAGGAAACTTATTTTCTATAAATAGGGTATAGAATTTAAGATATATCAGGAAGATGTACCGTATTAATTAGTAGGAGTTTTTCTATATACATTATTATTATTGCTTGGTGTATTTGATTGGTTATGGACTGAGAAAGGCCAATGTAATGTATTCCACACCAAGGGAAGGACTTCCGGTTCCCAGTCTAGTGGTAAGAAGCTTAGAAGCCTTCGTCACATTCTCACAGAGTAAAAACCTGAACAAACTGAAAATCAGCAAAGTCAGCAACTCTTCTTGGATCCGGAAGGAAAGTGAGGGCACACTGCAAACCACAACCCCATATTTGGCAAGACCCGCAGGCAGCTGTGGAGAATCAGAACTCACTAGAGCAGAAATCCATGCGCTGGAGCCTCTGCGAGAGCAAGGGCTGGGTGGGAAAAACTAATGAATTGCTGAAGGCTCAGAGTTGACAGGAAACTCAGGGGGACCCAGTCACTGGGGAGCCCCCACACCTCTGTGAGTCTTGCTTTCTGGAGCTATACCAGGTTCTCACTGGGAATATCAGAGACAGGTCTCTTAATGCTTACGGCAGGAGGAGGGGGACAGGGACCACTTTGAAACATACCAGAAATTGCCTTCTTCTTAACAATGTCTGCCCCCAGGGGAATTCATTTAATCAGAGCCTAAATAATCTGGAGGAAGGATGCTTTCATCCTCTATGAAGCCCCTTCTAGCATCCTGTCCCACCTAAGGAGGGGAGCCCCCCATCCCAAACTGAGAAGCACATGTGAATTTCACAGTCCAGAAATTTCACAGTGCAGGCTCACTCAAGCCCTAATCCCAGAATGCTTCCCCTCCCCCAGACCTGACTGCCATATTACCAGGAGACTCTTTATAACAGTTCCATGTACCCAGTACACCTTGTCCAGCTATGAAGAAAAGCTCATAAGTCATCCTAAAAGGCAAAACACACAGTTTGAAGAGAGAGCAAGCCTCGTAACCAGACTCAGATATGGCAGAGATGTGGTGTTGGTATTATCAGACTGGGGATTTACAATAGCTATGTTTAATGCACCAAGAGCTCTAATGGATGAGGTAAGAGCATGATAGAGCAGATGGGCAGTGACGGCAATCTCAAGAAGGAACCAGAAAGGAATGCTGGAGATCAAAAACATAGTAACAGACATGAAGAGTGCCTTTGATGCGCTTATTAGTAGACAGGACACGGCCAAGGAAAGAGTGTCTGAGCTTGAGGATATGTCAATAGGATATGTCAACCTCCAAAACTGAAAAGAGGAAAAAGACTAAAAAAAAAAAAAAGAAAACTGGAACAGAGTATCCATTTGGGGACCACCACAAATGGTCTAGCATATACATAATGGGGTTACAAGAAGGAGGGAAAGACATTGAAGAAATATTTGAAACAACAATGATTGAGAATTTCCCCTAAACCACAGATCCAGGAAGTTCAGAGGACAGCCAGCACGAAAATTCTAGAGAAGCTACACCTAGGCACATACTTCTGAGACTGTGGGAAGTCAAAGATACAGTACCCCACACCTACTACTTCTGGGTCCTTTTTCTGGCCTCTCTTTACTTTTTTACTTTAGAGATCTTGCTGCTAATTATCTGGTAGGTAGACATTCACAACTGCTATTTCTTCACCATGCATTTTACCCTGTGCCTTTATAAAGTGCCTCCTTTGGACGGACGTTCCGTTCATAGTTTATCATTGTCCGAATGTTCTCTGGACTTTAGCATTGGGGATCTCTGCACGGCATTTGCTTGATGCAACGCTATTACCCAGAATGTTGTATTATAATCTGTCTCGGGTTTGCTCTGTGGTCCAATCTGAAACTCTGTTTCCCATAACAGCCCTTTTAAATCCATCGATATGAAAGTGGCCCTCGATCTTGGTTGTATCACATTACTTACTGTTTTGCTGGTTTTGTGCTTAAAAATATCATTAGGATGGTTTTACCGTTCCTTACAAAATTAAATACGCTCTTATTATATGATCTAGAAATTGGGCCCCTTGGTATTTCCTCAATGAGTTGATGCTGAGGTGCACCCCAAAACCAGCCTGTGAATGTTTATAGTGATTCATTTTTAGTTATAGTTATAGCTTTATTCATCATTGCCAAACCTTGGAAGCAATCAAGACGTCCTACGGTAGATGAATCGATAAATAAACTGTGGTCCGCCCAGGCGACGGAATATTATTCAGCACTAAAAAGAAAGGAGCCAGCAAGCCATGGAAAGCCATGGAGGAGACTTAAATGCATATCACTAAGTGAAAGAAGCCAATCTGAAAGGCTACGTACTGTGTGATTGCAACTACGTGGCATTCTAGAAAAGGCCACACTATGGAGACAATAAAAAGATCCGTGTTGGCCAGGAGTTAGGAGGGAGAGAGGCTGAGCAGAGCGGAATTTTAGGGCAGTGGAAATACCCTGTGTGGGGCTATGATGGTGGGTACATGTCATTATGTATTTGTTCAAAGAGCAAGAGTGAACTTCAAGGTAAACTATGGCCTTTGAGGGAGGATGAGGAGCAGTTTCACCAGTTGTAACAGAGGTACCCTCTGGGGACTGTGAGAAGACCGCCACTCTGATTCTGAGCACAGGTGAGGCTGTGCATGTGGGGCGCGGGGGTACATGGGAACTCTCTGTACCTTCCCTTCAATTTTGCTGTGAACACAAACTGCTCTAAAAATAAGGTCTATTAAAAATACATTATTAACTACGTGACCTGTTTGCTTTGTTTCTGGGCTTAGTATTTTGATAATTAGGAACGTCGGTATTTTTTTTTCAAAGATTTCTTTCCCACCGTTCTCTAACTGCCTCAAAACTCTATTTCCTCAAATAACATATATTAGTGCCCTTCTCAGAACAATGATAAAATTAGCTTGTTCGGCTCTGCCCCCCATTCCTACTCCTCCCCTGCTTATTTTCTATTTATTAATATTATTATTCATAGTTTTGTCTTGGTACTATTTTATGTTTTTATGCTTTAATTACTGTGTTAGCTGCAAGCAATATTTTAAAATTCCCAGCTATTAGAGGATTAACAATTCAATGAATTCCCTTTAATTCCCTATCTTCTGCTTTACTGCCACAATTCTACCAACTGAATCTTTTTGTCTGGTGTCTGGGGGGCAAATGACATATATATCATGGTCTGCCACCCTAGTCCTTCTATTTATGTCTTCATCCTGTATTGAAATTAAGCAGACTTTTTTGGCTGCTTTTCCCCTAATTTGTTTAGCTGAGATTGGGGTCTCTCTGCCTCCCAGTGTCACAAGGAAGTAAAAAAAAAATGGAGTCAGCAAAATGGCTTTGTTCTCCTTATGGCTTTTTTATGATTTCTAGGAGAGGAGAAAAATACTGACTCACAAAGCTTTGTGTACACCGATTCTCGGAAGCTTTTAGGTTCTAAATATATGGCTTTCTTTTTGTTTTACTTTTGGATATTTACTTCTAATTTTCTTGCTTTATGGTCAAAGAACACAGGCGGTACAATACTGATTCAATTCTATTGACTGAGAATTTCTGTGCAACTTGGGGCATAGTCATTTTTGGTAAAAATTCCACTTGCACTTGGAAAAAATGTATCTTCTAATTGTTGGGCTGGAGTTCAAGATATGCTGATGAGATTAAGCTTGTTTATTGCTTTGTTTATATTTTCCCTGTCCTTCAATTATTATTTTTCTTCTGCTTCTATCATTTGCTGAGAGGGGCATGTTGAAATCTTCATCATGACTATACATTGGACCATTTTCCCTTATTACTTTTTCGGTACCTATTTTCAAATACCTGTAGGTTTGGTATAGATTTTCGTATTTATATAAGGTTATGAGGCCATATGGTTTAGGCCACCCATTAAAGGTATTTCTTCTGCTTAGTATTATGCATACTTTATATATACTTTACCTCAACCTTTCACTTCACTTCAAACTTCCTTTGTCATTGTGTTTTATTTTAGGTGGCTTTTATATGACATAGAGCTGTTTTTTTCTTAAAATTTAAATTCCAGTTGTGTCTGTCACTGAAACTTGTAAGTAGAGTCCTATTACTGTGATAAATGTTTGGATTTATTTAAACTTCCTATTTATCATTCTTTTACTTTACTTCTTATATGTATTTTTCTTTTCTACTCGGTTGCATTTTCTTTATTTACCTCTTTTCACTGATTAATAGTGTACTTATTCCATTTCTATTATTTATTGTATTTTAAAATAGGCACACTGTATTTAACAAGGTCTAACGTTATTCAGCATTTCTATACTGCTGAACCATATAAAAACTTAAGAATATTTCACCCTGGTTTTTAATTTCTTGTCTTACATGTATTTTCTTCAATATTTCTGTTCCAGAATGTTTTTAATTTCCTGAAATGTTTTACTATCACTATTTCATTATTAGTTTAAAGTTTATTTCTTTATTTTGAAAGAGACAGAGATAGCATGAGTCGGGGAGGGGCAGAGAGAGAGAGGGAGACAGAGGATCCCAAGCAGGCTCTGTGCTGTCAGCAAGGAGCCCGATGCCAGGGTCAGTCCCGTGAACAGCAAGATTATGGCCTGAGACAAAACCAGGAATTGGACACTTAACGGACCAAGCCACCCAGGTGCCCCTACTACCGCCATTTTAAATAGACAATGTTTGTTTAAACTGACCCCCACATGCTTACCAATTCCTAACCCACCCTGATTTGTTTTACTCCTTCCCTTGAGTTCAGTGTCCTTCTTCTGGTTGTGCATCCTTTAGGATTCATTCAGCAAGGATGTCTGATTTGTAGATTGTTTCAGTCTTCCTCTGATATGCCTTTATTTCCCTTCATTCACTGATGATGGTACTGCTGTAGAGTTTTAGGTGGAGAATATTTTCTCTTTGCATTTAGTGCTCTGTCATCATCTGGCATGGGAATGTTAATATTGATTCTTCATACATGCTCTTTTTCTTCTTAGTTTTTTTTTTTAATACATTCTCTTTGTGTTCGCTGTGCCAAACTTCTGCTGTGAAGTGATCCAGTGAAGATTTATGTTTATTTATTAGGATGCATATTGGTTAGCCACCGTTGCATAACAAGCTACCCTAAAAGTTAGTGGCTTAAACAATGCACGTGTTTTCCCTCGCTATTTCTGCGAGTCAGGAATCCAGGCATTCCTTAGCTGGCTGCTGTGCTCCAGACTCCCTCCCAAGGCTGCGGGTCAAGGTGTTGGTTGGGACCACAGTCATCTCAAGGTCCAACTGGGTCAGAATGTGCTTCCCAGACCCTCATGGGAGGTTGGACTGAGGACCGCTCTTTCCTGCTGGCCATGGACCCAAGGCCACCCACAATTCCTTGTTAGACCTAAATCACACTCGAGGGTATGCTGTGACACAGGACATCAATACCAGGAGGTAGGTATCATGGGGAGCCAGTTTAGAATACAGAACACAGGACATGTGATTCCTAAATCTGAACATTCATGTTTTTAATCAATTTTGGGAAATATTGAGCACTAACTACTTTTTTCTTTTTGCTAATTTGCCTTTTGCTTTTTTTCATTCTCTCTTTTAGGGTAAGACAACTGTTGGAGCTTCTTTTTAAAGAAGTTTTTTAATGCTTATTTAAGAAAGAGACAGAGAGTGGGGGAGGGACAGAGAGAGAGGGAGACGCAAAATCCAAAGTGCAGGGCTCGAACTCATGTGCCATGAGACCATGACCTGTGCTGAAGTCAGACGCTCAACTGACTGGGCCACGCAGGCACCCCAACTGTTGGAGCTTCTTATTGTATTAATCCCTTTAGCCCAATCTCTCTTTTTTTTTCCTGTCTCTATAGGCTGCATTTTGAGTTATTTCTTCAATCCTACTTTCTATTTCACCACTTTGCTCTTAAGCGATCTGCTACTTAGTCGGTAACTTTTCAGTCATTTACCATGTATTTTTACGAAGTTTCTTGGTTCTTTTTGTAGCGTTTTTGCTTTTCAAGTTTTTGAAGGAGTCTTCAACTATTTTAATTCTATGGTAGTTTTAAGATTTGTTGTTGAGCTCTGAAGTTCCTGGGGATGTTAATTCTCCATCCATTGTGTCTTCTTGCTCCTGGGGATTCATGTTTTGCGAGCTTCGGTTGTATGTTGATGTTTAGACTTTGATCTGAGGGCATCTTACGTGGCATGGGTTGTGACTTTCCCTCCAGAATGATTTTGTCCTGGATACAGAGCTCCCATGCTCCCTCCTCATGGAGTCGGAGTGTTTTACCCTCCAGGAACATCAACGTGGTCTCGAACCAGGAAGTTCACTGGGCTTTGGTGTCCAAAGATTTTACTGGAATTTTATTAATTAAATCATTGGCCACGTGATTGAATTCAGTCTCCAGATCCTCTCTCTTCCCAGGAGGGTTGGGCAGCCCAAAGTTCCAGCCCTTTACTCAGGAGCTGGGTCTTTCTGGGGACCAACACCCAGGAGAATAACCTGAGTTGCCTTATTAACATAACAAAGACACAACTATTACTCAGGAAATTCCAAGGGTTTTTGAAGCACTGTGCTGGGCACAAGGGAAAAGACCAACTACGTTCTTTATTAGACCACAGCTCTTTTGGAGGATTTGTTTTGGACTTTCAGTTTGGATTTTCTCTCTCTGTGACACCACAGGGGCCAGGCCTTATTCTTAGTTGAGAGCTGACATCAACTTTCTCCACCTTCCTTAGGTGGCAAATAGAAAACAAAGGGGGAAGTCAAGGGAAAAGAGCCCACAGAAGGTCATTTATCTTCATTTTCCCTTCCTTTCATTCAGGCAAGAGTATTTTCTGATGCCTGAAATGGATTGACTCTGTTCACAGGGTAGAAAGCCAGAGAGCATGGGGTCAACGCGGGGGGTATCACTAGAGTGCTCAGGGGGGCCTCAACTTGCCTGTGTGCCCATGGGGATGCAGTAGGGAGGAGTGGAATGTGACCCGAGACTCAGGGATTTGACATCCAGGCACACTTCAGGAACTTAATGCACACACTGAGTCATTTATTTCCTCTTTCCCCATGTTCTTCCTTTCTTTCTAGCAGCTTCATTTCCACAGATTGGTCTATTTTTCTCCATTTCTATTGAAACTAATTTTCCTGTCCCAATTCTTGCCTTTGTCAGATTGTATCTCTCTTCGGTGTTTCTCTCCACGATCTTTGAAAGCCCCAAATAAAAGTGCATGTATTTATGTGGAGTGAATAATGCATGAATCCATTCCTTTCAAAGCATGAAATTGTGCTCCTTATAATGTCACTCATTAATCTATATGGCAAAAACAGTGGGAGAAGGTCGATATGGTTAAAGATAATTAGCAATTGATTAGCACCTGAGAAGCTAAATAAAAAGACACATTCCCCCCCCCCCCCCCCCCCCCCCCCATGGTTTGAGTTGATCACAACAAGAATTCTTGTTTGGGGCAAGTCATGGTGTTTGGGACTGGGAGGGAGAAAAATCTTTGCGTTAACATGAGCATGAATCAGGGTAAATATTTATTTGGGAAAAGAGACAGGAACCATTCCCAAGTATTCATTACCATGTATTTTGTTAAAGAATAGCTGTCACCAGAGGTCTAAAATCTTTATAAACATTTAGCGGTAAAAATTTGAAATACTGACATCGCAACAGCAATTAGGCCGACCGTTTTTCCCGACGTATTCAGTATTTTCAAGGAGGCTACTCCTCTTTGGAATCTTTTCAGGTAGACTCCTAAAAGCTGCCTGTGATAGGAAGTAGATCTGGGGGACGGCATGGCGCCAGAGCTTGGGGGTGGTGGTGGGGCTCAGACCCCAAGGGCATGCCTGTGTCCCTCAGCTGTCTTCCTAGGGACTTACACCTTCGAGAACACTAGAGGTGCAGGTACATCCTCAATGACAAGAACAGGCGCCCACCTTTTCAGGCAAGGTCAAGGGCTTCCCCTTGGGCTCGCTTCCTCTTCTGTGTCTTCCGTGCTTCCACACCTGCCACCTCCTATTCTCGCCTTTCTCCCTCCTTCTTCCTGCAGTAGGCATTTTGGGGGACCCATGCTGGCACCTCCTCCCAGTGGGTGAAACAGGAGGGCTGCGGGCCGTGGCTCTCCTTTGTCGGTGAGTCCCAGGGCCTTCTCCCAAACTGGGAAGCGCGGACGACAGGGGTGCTTCTGCCGAGGTCCCAGAGGGCATGAGGACTGGCAGGCAGGTGGATCCTGGGTCACAGGCTCCTCCCACTCGGGACCCCCTGGTCGCGGGCTCCGCCCACTACGCACCGGTTGCCAGGTGCTGGTCACACCATCAGGCACCTGGACGGCGTGACTGAAGCCCAGGAAGGCCTCTTCACAAGCTATTTTATATGTGAAAAGTATTACGTAAGTATAGGTGAGCTACAATGTCAATTCATTTCAGGTGCACAGCGGAGTGACTCCACGCGTGGGACCTGGGACGCTGGTCTGGTGCAGGAAGCGCCCCAGGTGAGCCCCCTTGCTTCCTCAACGTGCGCCAACTACCAGGTGTGGTCGCTGCTTTCTCCTCCCTTCTTCCCTCTGCGCACAGCGCGGCTGCCTCCAGGGAGCAGCACCTCCGTCACAACCTCAGGCTTTTTAGTACTTGGAAAGCGTGTCTTTGAGACTCAAGTGAAGGTGCAGAAATAAGCAGCAGACAGGAAAACACAGGAATGTCTGTGTCTTCTCACCCCCAGACTTCCCCCATCTCTGCCTTTGCCTGACTAATTTCTGAAGGTGGAATATCGTTAAATCACCGAACATTTAGTATGGATTGGCTTTGCGGATTCTCTTATTCCCTTTACGTAGACTTTTATTCATGAGAATATTTTCATCTTCTCCTAAAGATGAAAATCTTCCTTTGCTTTCTTCTCCTTTCATCATCTCCATTTCCATCACCTAAAAGATGGTCATCTTTTAGGAACTGGCCTCTGCTCTCCCTGCCCACCTCATCCAAAGTCCAGAGGCCTCCTTAGGAGTCAATTTCTGAAAGAATCATCTTTTTTTTTTTTTTTGGTTTCCCTTACAGGGGACACTTGGAGGACCAGGGCAGAAAACCCTGGTTCTTGCTACATAAACAGTTTTTATTTTGCTGCAGCCATCGAGGGACATCTTTCTGTAACAAGAAAAACGTAATTCGATCAAATAATACATAATGTCCCTTAATGAAAGTCCCAGTCACCCATTAGTCCTTCTGTTAATACTACACGTTGTTGTGGTTAAGTGTGGGGAAATCGGTTCTACTTACATAAATGGGTTAGAAAAAGGCTTAGGGTGGAAAGCTACCACCATGGGGTGAAAACGCCGGAGGTTAGCTAGCAAGATATTGTAATGGAATCATGAGTAACTTCTTATATCACCTGCAGGAAATTACTTACCATCTGAAACCAATATACTTTGATCACAAACTCCACTTGCCACCCAGACCCGTTGCTTCTTACATGCACAAGTTGATGATTACTATCTGATTGTTTTCTCCACATTCACGTGGGAAAGATCTTGTTCTCTTCACGTTCACCACAAGGGTAATAACTTGAGAGCTTAATAAATATGGAGACAAAACCCCTGTTCGGGGGTCTTGTCTCCTCCCGGACATTAGCTTCTCTTGTTTTCAACTCTGCATCCGTTCTCTTGCTGGACAAGAGAGAACTCCAGACTCATCGTCTGCGGCAGCTAATAAAATAAGACTCTAAGAAAAACTTACAGTCTGACAATGATGGTAAAATTACTATAGTGAACATACATCTTGTGATTCAATGACTGTATATGTACTTTGGGCCAACCGTTATCCTGACCAGAACGTTTGTATAGAAGCATATCACTGTTCCTTTTTGCAGAGGAGGGGCTGTGGCTCCAGGAGATGACACTGCCTAGGTTCCATAGCTAGTGATCACCGTGGCCAAGGTTGACCCTCAGGCACCCTGGACTCTAAACCCATCATCTTCACACGTCTGTCACCAGTTATTGCTTATCTTTACACCTTCAAGTTGAGGGACCTAGCTGGGGACTCCCACTGAAGAGTTAAGAAAAAAAGTCTTTATCACCATCCTTACTTAATAATCAAGCCAAGGATTGTCAGTGATCATTTTCCTCTGCTTAATATGCACATTAATCACAAACCTATTTTGGGAGAGATCTACCACCCATAACTTGGAATGATTCTGTTGGGAAGGATGCTGGAATCTCAGTGGAGGGGCTGATTAGGTACCCGTGGAGTGAGGGGAGCCCATGTGGTTACAGACATGCTTCCAATGTTGGTAGGCCAACCTGTGTCCAAAGGCCACAGGGTTATGCTCAATTTGGGTTTGGTCTATTTCGAAGGGGGTGTCGTGTGGCAGGGTTGATGTGGCGGTGCGTCTGAAAGCACACACACCTGAAAGCGCTGGGCAGTGATGATATTCGGGACGTGTGAGTTCTGCCTGGCTTATGGGGCCGTTAGAGGCAGGCTTAGCCCCATCTAAGAGGGACTTAGCCCCATCTTTTGAATTCAGGGTACTTGGGATGAGGAGTCGCTAGGCACATTCTAGTTGTTCGCAATACAAATCACTGTTCACAATTCCCCTGAAAGTGGAATAAAACGAGCTAGGTTCACGACACGGCTCCTCTCCCAGCGCCCTGTGCATAAGAGAAAAGAAAGATGTGTCTCTATCAGGGCTGAGCAAGTAGAACGGGGAAGGAGCGAAAACTGCTGTTCCACGGGCAAGTCTGTGCTCAGGAATTTCTCCTGCCAGCCCATTGCTGGCTCATCTCAGCAAGACCGGTTCTCAACACTCAGCTGCACGTGAGAAGGGGTCTCCTTACTGTGCTGGCTACATCCAGAAGCACCACAAGAGGGCTGAGTCCAGGCATGGAAGTCCCTGTTCACAGCCGTGTGGCAGGCCTGGAGAGAAAACCAGGGGTGCAGACTCCAGTCTTCCGAACGAGTCTGTGCGTCATCAGGAAAGCGAGCTCCCCCAGCAAGCCGCCGCTGGCCTTCCTTCTGCAATAAAACAAATCTAAACGTGGTGACCTGAGCACGCCAAGCTCGGGAAGCAGTCAAAACCCTATTAAAAACAACTGGTTCACGATATCTTCTTGGGAAAAGTCAGAATGCTTTTCTTTTTCCTAAGAGCTGTTGGTATTCCGCCCAGTTTTCCCTCTGAGTTCACTGTGTTCTCCTAGCCTATGAAGTAACAGTGAGTTTCCATCCCACTCATGAATCCTGAAACGCACAATGGGTAACTTCTCGTAGTCCGATCAAGATGAAGCCAACACAAGGGACTAGAAAATACTAGAAAATGCCATTTTTAAGTAGCACCTGGTTGTAGCTTTGTTTTTCTCTTTCTTTTCTTTTTAAAACAGGCGAAGTAGCTCTTGTCTGGGAGAGGTATGTGGTATCAGAGCCACACTCAATATATCAGCAGAGCCCAGAGACCATCCTGGCCCGCAGCGAGATGCTGCCTCTGTGAGCGTGTTTGTTGGTTCTGAGGGAGGAGCCAGGAGCTGGAGGATGATGGACCAGCGAAGACACAGCTGAGGTGTGTGGTGTACTGGTCAGAACGGCAGATCGGGGAGAGCGAGGGCAGGTCTGTGACTTATCCACCTTCATTACCCAGTGCTTACTTACCACGATGCTTGGCCCGTGACACGCGACTGATTCAACTTTATTCAACGAGTGAGCGAATTCAGGGACACAGGGCCACAATTCTAGAATGTTTCCTGTGATCTGGATGTTCCTTCTAACTGGCCTGGGATGGACCTGATATTTTGTAGTCTTCTCTGGAGTGTCTTGCCATTGATTTCTTTGGGTATTTATTCATTTATTTATTTTTAATGTTTATTTATTTTTGAGAGACAGAGAGAGAGAGAGAGAGAGTGGGCGATGGGCAGAGAGAGAGGGAGACACAGAATCCAAAGCGGGCTCCAGGCTCTGAGCTGTCAGCACAGAGCCTGACGCAGGCTCGAACTCATGAGCCACGAGATCGTGACTTGAGCGAAGTCAGACGCTTAACCGACTGAGCCATCCAGGTGCTCCTCCTTTGGGTATTTAAAAGTCTGATATCCCTTTGCAAAGCTGCAGGCATTTTCTGATACTTTGGAGCCAAAAGTTTTCTGTTTGTCTATTATTGTATACCAACCATCCCAAAACCTAGTGACTTAAAATAACTTTTATTATATCTAAAGATTTTATGGGCTAGGAACTTGGGCATGGCTCAGCTTGGGGATTCTTGGACTATGGATGCTCTGACTGGGCTCCTTCTACGTCTGGTGGCAGGGCTGGTTTGGAGGACTCCCAGTGTCTCTTCACGTGTCTGGTGCCTTGTCTGGGATGGCTGGAAAGCAGGGCTCGGCTGGCACTGTGGACAGGACACCTACATACATCATGTGGTCTCTGCAGCTTGCTAGTCCCAGAGTGAGCAGGACGAAGTCCTCCATTTTTTTCAGCCTGGGCACCCACGGTGGCACATTTCATTTCTGCTCTACTGTACCAGTGAAGCAGTTCTCGAGCCCATCCAGATTCCACGGCGGGGACCTCAACCCCACCTTCCCACGGAAAGAGTGTCTAAGAGTTTGTGACCATCTTCACTTCATTTCAAAGAGCCTCAAAAATGTGTCGCAGTAACCAAAAGGTAGAAGCCACGCAAACGCTCATCCATGAACGACCGGGTAAACAAAATGTGCTCTTTCCATGCAAAGGGGGCATTACTTAGTCGTAAAAAGAAGGGACATCCTGACACCTGCTATAGCATGGATGAGCCCTGAGGACCTTATGCTGAGTGAAGTAAGCCAGTCCCGGAAGGACAGTGCTGTATGATTCCTCTGAATGGTGATTGCCAGAGGCTGTTGAGGGGGGAGAAGTAGGGAGTGAGTGGTAATGGGGCCAGAGCCTCAGTTTGTGAAGATGAAGTTCTAGAGAGGGATGGTGGGGATGAGTGCCCAACGCAAATGTGCCTAATGCCGTCGGTTACACTTAAACATGGTTAATGACGGTAAATTTTATGTATGCAATGAATTGCATTGTGTGGTGAATTGTATTAAAATAAAAATTATAGTAAATTATATAAAATGTACTAAAACTATATTGAAGCAAGAAATATGTGTCAGGTCTCTGAACTGGAATGATCTTTCACTCCTCCATTAATGTTTGAGTTGAGGGACCCAATAACATTTTCTTGCAGGGCTGTATCTCCTTACCCTCCCTCTGAGGTTTGGGTACCTAACTTAATCTTCTTTTAATTAAAGAATGAAGGAGACCTGCCGAACTGAGTAGAGGCACAGATAGTTCCACTCCAGACACCAATTGAGAGAAAACGATTAGGTGATCTGTGAGTGTCATTTAAAAATTAAGTCCACTGAAGACTTTCTTATCCCCAGGAACGTTTGTTCCTAAATTATTAACGTTGTTTTGCCTTATTAAAACAAGGAAAGGTGAGATACCAAGAAGGCCTTTAACTCACCTGTCAGGCATCTATCAGCAGAATCAACACGTGATGCCTCACACACCTTGTCTGCGTATATGCAAATTAAGTCAATTTTACTCTGCAGTTGTTACTGTTCCACGGCAGCCTTACAGACCTAGTGAGCTTAATAGTAGTACGCCATCTTGACTTCAGATTTTCCTGTCTTTTTACCCCTAGTGACATAACATTTATTGCCCCGTATCTTCTATAATGTTTGTGTTGATAGTTTCGTGGAAAATCTAAGTGTAGCATATGTTCAGAAAGTGAACATGAAGTGAACCCACCCATGGGCTCTGCAACCACGTTCAGAAAAAGAGCCCTTCCGGAAGCCCCTTCCCCAAGGGGAGCCTTGCTCTTGACTTCTGCTACCTCGGATACGGTTTCCCTGCGTTTGAACTTGTTACAAATAGAATCACACAGTCGTTATTCTTTTGGTGTTGGCTTCTCTCAGGTTTACGTTTGTGAGATTCCTCCATGTGCAGTGTGGTTATAGATCCTTTTGTTTTCTTTGAAATATACCACGACTTATTTCTCCATTCTGCTCTTGGGCGTTTGGGTTATTTCCAGGTTTTTTGGATAATATGAAAAGTGCAGCTATCCACATTCTTCTGCAAATCTTTTGGTACAGATGTGCTGCCTATCTGTTGGATTTATATGGACAAGCTGAGTCACTATGTCACAGGGCACACAAATGGATACCTTTACTTGTACACACCAAACAGGTTTCTGAAACCACTTACGTCAATTTGTATTACCATTGTGTGAGAGAGTTTGCTTTGCTCTACACGCTCTCCAGACTCAGAATTGTTAGCCTTCTTCATTTTAACTATTCTGGTAGAGGGTAGAGTTATGCTCTCTGTTTGCCAGTTAGATTGCCACTTTGTGTCACGCCTGTTCAAGTGGTTGGTCCCTTTCTTTTTCTAATGGGTTATCTACCTTTTTCTTACTGATTCATAGACATTTAAAAAATATCTTCTGGATGTGAATACTTCATTGGATAGATTTACTGCAAGTGTATCCTTCCGTCCAGTGCATTGCCTTTGTGCTCTCTGAATTGTCTTTTGAGGAACAGAAATTCTTAATTTTAATGTAGAGTAGTATAAAATAACTTTAAATCTTTTTTCTTTTTGCATAACACTTTTTGTATGTGTGTGTCTTATTTAATATATTTCCCTATCCTAAGGGCAAGAATAGAGTGTCCTCTGTTTTTTTGAAAAAACTGTGTTGTCTTATCTTTTTTTAATGTTTATTTACTTATTTTGAGAGAGAGAGAAAGGCATGCATGTGTATGTGCATGAGAGTGGAAAAGGGGAAGAGAGAGAGAGAGAGAGGGAGAGAGAGAATCCCAAGCAGGTTATGCTGTCAGCACAGAGCCCTATGCAGGTCTCAGTCTCGTGAACTGTGAGATCATGACCTGAGCTGAAATCAAGAGTCTGACGCTTAAGGGACCGAGCCACCCAGGTGCCCCTGTACTGCTTTATCTTTGAAGTTTAGATCTGCGATATTGTGATATGTGATGGTTAATTTGTTCTTGAATGGGATTGATTTGTAAATCAGCAAACTTTGATTATGTTGATTGCTCTCTGGTGTGTGGGTGGGCCTCATCCAATCAGTTGAAGGCTGAATGGAACGAAAAGACCAGCCTCCTTGAGCAAGAGGGAATTTTCCAACAGACTACCTTCAGGCTTCATCTGTACCATTGGCTTTCTTGGGTCTTGAGCCATGTTGGCCCTGCAGAGTTTGGACTTACCAGCCTCCATCATCACATGAGCCAATTCCTAATAATGTCTTTCTACACAGCCACACGTCTTATTCTGTTTCTCTGGAGAACGTTGGCTAACACATGGAATGATGGAAGTCAGATATATTTTTAGTGCCTTGAAGCTCCTGAGTTTAACTCCAGGGATCCATGGGAACCCAGTTTAACGCTATTGGTCTAGAACTCCTGTCTGATGCCTTCTGTAGATGCACCATTTCCTGCCTGGATCCAGCTGCCCATTTTTCCTCGGAGACAATTTGGAGTCTCTGGAGGATAGGAATGAGTCTCGAAGTGGGAGAGACTGGCCTGTCCACCAGGCACAGAACAAAGGGGGCTGATATTGACGTCTGAGCAAGGATGCCTTGGGTGGAGCAGAGGTGGGCGTGTCAAGGTCAGAGGCAGTGGAAAGGACCAGCGTGAGAGGAGAGAGGTGAGCAGTGGCTAAGACCCCATGGAGGAGAGTCTGGAAAGCGTGGGCTGGGCTCCGTGGGGGCATCGCGGCCAGGCTGATGGGAGCCGTGAGCCAGCTTAGCTCAGGGCTGGCTAAGTGTTGTTGTCGTGGTGTCTCAGCCACACCCTCTGACTGTGCATCTGACCATGTAGCTCCGACTTTGCTTTACCTGGTTTTCCATGTTTACCTAGATGCTTGTTTCTGAGATATAATCTTTTTCATCTAGTGGTAACGCAGAGAGACATAGAGGAGGAGGCATTCAGAGTCCCTTGCACTCTTTGATATTTAATTATGTGCGCGCCTGCCCTTTAGGACCTGCAGGTCCCGCACGGAAAACTGTTCGATCAAGTATTGCATTTTCATTACCGCTTAGCTTACACCTGAGCCGCCTCAGTGAGTCTGCAGTTTGTTACGTAAGTTGCGTGGGCTCCTTTGGATTTCTTGCCTGGGAGGTTGGGGACTAGTAATCGCGTGGTGTGCACTATTGCATTTGCAGATCCATAACAGGCATTGGAATTCTGAACCGTGTTTCTTTTCGGCGTAATTCAGCCAAGGAGTATAGGTTAGTATCAATAAGGCCCTGGTGAAATTTCCCATCGAGGACAGGTTATGAAATACACTCTTACGTAAGATAACACGATTCATATAGGTACTTGAGTCCTAGAAAGGCAAGGACCCTGCAGGATTAGAATGTTAGTCAAATACCCTTTCTATAAATCCTCCCTCCCACCCCTCCTAAGTGATCCTATGATGAATCAGATCATGGAGAAGATGTTCAAATTGCATTATCTAACACTAGGTGTTATTTATATACGATGTGCATACAGCCAGACTTAGGAAAGGCACATTTATTTTTGGTTGCTTGTAGAAGACACTCAATACATATTTGTTAGCTGAATGAGCAAAACCCACAAATATTACTCTTAAAATAAGATCTCTCATTTAAATGCTGCATCATTCCCTGAGTGTTGACCCCTGGAAGAATGATCCCTTTTGTGAATATCTAATTATGCATGCTATGTTCTATCACTCTTGTAATCAATACACGTTTTTTAGGACAATTAACTGCTCATCCTAATGAAAATGTATCCAGTTGTTACTATAGCTACCAAAGTACAAGAAACAAAACAAAACAAACAAACGGAAAAATCTTTCTTGGTTGTGAAGACAAAAAAAAATGTCCGCATTGGAAAATCCTTGGAGCATTGAAATTCTATGGAAAGGAATCCATAGTTATTATTACAGAGGTCCTTTTCCTCTGACCTCCGGTCCTCAGAAGGACTACCAGATCGTTTGTTTCTAGGACATGCTGTTTCTGCATTACCGGATGGGAGAAGCTACCGAAAAGGCGGCCAGAATCTTGTGCCCAGGGAACCATCCACTTCTCAGTCCTACTGCCTCCTATTTGCACTCCCGTAAGGAACGGATTCGAAAATATCACTCGATGGCAGGTAGGAAGTATGCACACAACCGGAAAGTTCCATACAGTCGCGTGTCTCCTAGGAATTTGGTGTCATCCTGTTTTATGTGAGAGGAGTATCTGAGCGGAAACTGAGGCATGGCCGAGGTTACATACCTGAGGTGAAGGCAGGTGTCAGCACAAGGACAGACTGGGGACCGACTGGGGTCAGCTCTCCAGAAGACATACCATCTGCACAAAGATGTTAGCTGAGTTGCAGTCTAAGATTCGGGGCTGCAGGGTTGCCAGGAGCGCCTTGGCATCCCGAAGTGAAGCCATCCAGGAAGCGTGTGGCAGGACGTATTCGTGAAGGTTCTCCAGAGACCTAGAACTGGTAGGATGTCGGCACACGCACGCGCCTGTGCGCACACGCAGGCACAGAAAGAGGTTTAGCTAAGGAATTGGCCGACCAGGGTAATGTGCAGGGTGGGCTGGCAGGCGGGAGACCCAGGAAAGGCAATGTCCCAGTATGAATCTAAACTCTGCTGGGTGATCCTGTCTTAGGGGAGGGTGGATCTTTTCTTCTGTTTAGTCTTCAACTGATTGGTTGAGGCCCATCCGCACGAGGGCCTTCTCATTTAGTCAACGCCCACTGATTTAAATGTTAACCTCGTCCAAAAACACCTTCACTGAAACACCCAGCATAATGCCTGACAAACCATCTGGGTATCATGGCCCAGCCAAACAGATACTAACATTAACCATTATCTGGGTCTGGATAACAATTATTTTTGAAAGGCGGGGCCCTTCTTGCCTGGGTGTGGTTCATCCGGCAAGGTCTCACAAGAACGGTTGCCTGATCTGCGCGCCGTGCACTGCACCGGGAGCATTGCACTAGGTTCCAGGGGGGCACAGATCTCCCACCCCCCTGTTTGTAGAAGGGGGGAGTTGGGGAGAAAGACGCCGCCCTCCGTTTTTGGGCTGGGCGGTGGGCCTTGGCAATGTAAACTGTTAAAAGGGAAACGCTGAGGGAAGTGAAGAGCTTTTATGATCAGCGTTGAGCATGCAAATATATACCCCGGGAAGTCCGGTTTGATTGTGATCTCGACCTAGATAGACATAGGCTGTTTGCATATCACCGGTGCGTGGGCCTGACTGTTGCAGCCTCTGTCTCCCCAAGTTGTGAGTCTTCTGTGAGCGGGATGGGCGCCCCCAGCCCTGCAGGGGAGAGAGAACAAAGAGGCAGGGCCCTGCTTGCCTCTCGCCTCTCAGGCTGATCCAAATGCACAGCGGGGCGCTCACATCAAAGGGAACCGGGCTTCCGGGGGGGGGGGGGGGCAGTGGGCGTGGGGGAAGATCAGACACCGACACTTAGCGGTTTTCCTTTTATTTTCGCAGGCTTACCGATCCCTCGGCCCCCTGGAGTTGGATTCATTTCAACCTCAGCGGAGGCTCTGCTTCCAGAAGCGTTTCTGTTGGCACAGGACAGGAGCGAGTGGGAACGGGTGTGGAGACATTGATAGGCGTATCCAGATATCTTTCTGTAATCATCTGATTTTCTGGCTAGGAGGGAAAGCGTGTCCTTAGGAGAATGCATTGAAGAAACGGGAAATAATACAGGAAAAAATAAAAGCCACCCGACATTAGATAACTAATTAATTTTGGTTATTTGTCTTGTGCCAGGTACCAAGCTCCAAATAACTGCTAATGAGACGCAGGCGTTCCATGCGCTTCATGGAGATCCGTCGGGCTGAATCTCCATACGTATGCACCTGCATTATCCCCTCTGTCTCTTTTCATATATGAGTGTATATATTATATAGACGACTTATTGAAAGCGTGTCTGCGCAGGTACATATGTTTTTTAATTCAAAATGGAGGAATTATCTGTATGGCTCTGGATGTTGCCTTTTCACGTAAAAGTGACTTGCGAGCACTTCACGTCATTGGTATGGAGCCATGTCATTTACTGAATTCTTTTCTTCAGTGTTTAGGTTGGTTTTAATTTTTTTGCCATTATAAACAGTGTCATGGCCCTCCTGGCGTCTGCACCGCCACTTATTTTTTTTAGGACAAGTTCTCAGCCCCTTGATAGACAGCATCCAGGAGGATGGACAGTGTCAGCAGTGTTGTAGCCTATGTGGCCTGCTGCCACGTTGCTTCTTTGGAAGTGTGCACAGCGTAGAGTCCCTTCGGCGACGCGTGACGTCCTTCACGTCCTGCTCGTTGATTAGCATTGGCTGTCATTTCCAAAATTGCCTCATGAATAGAGAAATGAAGAAAACTCACTTTAAGTCGCATTTTGTGACGATTTGGAAAGACTACGGGCTCTGTCTGGGTGCCGGGTGGCCCTCCACCTGGGCTGACCTCCAGCCCCCCTGGAACCAGGCAGCCCAGATTGGCGGGGGTGTGCCCATTTAGAGAAGGTCTGTTCCCAGATTCTGTGGCGGGGAGAAAGTGAAACACAGGGCAGGGGGGAAGGAAGCTAAGTGCTAAGCAGGGAAATGGGCAGGGCAGAGGGTGACAGGAACGGGGTGACCAGTCACTAGGCAGAGGGACATCTGTCCTCTAGATGCTGCCGACCGGCTCGGAGATCAGAGGGCTGCGTTCGGGTACCCGTTTGACCCTGGAGCAGTTACTTAACCTTCCTGTGCCTCAGTGTATCACCCAGAAATGAGAGTGACAAGAATACTCACCTCCAAAAACTTGGAGAGGATCCAGTGACTGACACAGCAGACTTAGAATCCTTCCGACTTAGACTCCTGCCTGGCTCATGGTGGACACTCAGTAAATGCCCCCTGTTCCTCCATGCAGTCAGGCACGTATTGCGAAGGCCGGGTTCCCCAAGGGATCGTGCTGCCCTGGACACCAAGTTCTTCTGGCGTCATATTTCCAGAACTTGAATGGCTGTGCAATCTTTGTGTGTTGTCCTCACATGGATCTGCTTCTCTCGCTTCCCTCCCTCTGCCCTTCCTTTCATAAATATCTCTTGTGGACTTACGGCTGCCAGGCACTGTTCTAGACATACGGAATAGAGGGGTGTCTGGGCTGCTATAACCAAAATACCATAGACTGGGGGTTGAGGAGCGCCAAACATTTCCTTCTCCCAGTTCTTGAGTCTCGGCAGTCGAAGATGGTGACTTTGCGAGCTGGTGTTCGGTGGGAGCCTGCTTCCTCATAGATGGTCCCACTTCAGCCTCATGTAGTACAAAGGAGGAGCTAGCTCTTTGGGGTCCCTTTTATAAGGGCACTAATCCCAATCATGGGGGTGGTACCCTCATGACATCATCATCTCCCAAAGGACCCATCTCCTAACACCACCACATTGGGAGTTAGGGTTTCAACATACACGTTTCAGGGAGGACACACACATTCAGTCCGTAGTACGTGGTGAACGAACCAGACAAAAACCCCTGCTCTCATGGACCGTACGACCCAGTGGTCGTGTCTCGCGTGTGCTCTCTTCTTCCCTGAGGATGTGATTATTCACGTGCTCTCTTCTCTCGTCTTCACTATGCAGCCTTCTCCTTCTTTAATATCCAGCTCAAATTCTGCTTCCTTCTGCCAAATCATCCTTGACTCCTTCAGCTAGAATTCAGAGTCCCCCATGTATTGGGCATGGGGTCTACAGTAGGCACGAGGAATACTTTTCTTGAATATTTCAAACCCTTCTTTGCCTCTCTGCTAGCACTCATCACTGGTTATTTATGTTAGTGGCCTCTCTCTCCTGTGAAACTTAAAGCTTTTTGCAGATAACGTCCAGGACGTATCCATCTTTGTCTCCCTTGTGTGAGCAAGCACAGGTCCATGTGTGTAACTGATTAATACATGGTTTTTTAAAGAAAATAAGTGGAGGAGGGAGCTGGCATGATTCATGTTGTTTCATGTGGGCGACATCAGGCACCAACCAGCTGACAGAAGAAACAACATGCTGTCCTTAGTACAAACGGGTGTGAGTCCTTCCCGGTGAGTCCTGGGGACAGGCCAGTGTGGCAGCACCTGCTGGTGCCCAGGGACTCCTCACAGTAATGGCATTTCAGGCACAAAGGGTGAAATGTGAAATTCGATTGCCCCAAGTGCATTTTCCAAAGAATCGTTGTCCGGCCCATCTTCCTCGGACTCTCAGATATTGTATGAGTTTCTCTTGGCTGCTGTAACAAATTTCAAACTTAGTGGCTTCAAAGAACACACGTTTATTAGTTTACTGTTCGGGAGGTACCCAAGATGTGTTTCATTTGGCTCAAATCAAGAGGTCAGCAGAGCTGTTCCTTTGGAGGTTCTAGAGGAGAATCACTTCCTTGGTTTCTCCAGCATCTAGAGACAGCCCCATCCCTGGCTCATGGCCCCGTGTCACTCCAGCCTCTATTTCTTTCTTTCTTTCTTTCTTTCTTTCTTTCTTTCTTTCTTTCTTTCTTTCTTTCTTTCTTTCTTTCTTTCTTTCTTTCTCTAAATGTTTTTATTTATTTTTGAGACGGAGAAAGACAGAGCATGAGCAGGGGAGGGGCAGAGAGAGAGGGAGACACAGAATCCGAAGCAGGCTCCAGGCTCTGAGCTGTCAGCACAGAGCCTGACGCGGGGCTCAAACTCACGGACTGTGAGATCATGACCTGAGCTGAAATCGGACGCTTAACCGACTGAGCCACCCAGGCGCCTCATCCAGCCTCTGTTTCTGTTGTCACACCTCCCTCTCTGACTCTGACCCTCCTGTCTGCCTCCTGTGATGGACGTTGGGCCAACCCAGATAATCCAGGTTATCTCCCCATCTCGGAGCCCTAACTGTAACCATATGTGCAAAGTCCCTTTTGCTGTGTAAAGTACTGTACTCCCAAGTCCTGGGGATTAGGACCTGGACACCTTTGGGAAGATCATAATTCTGTACATCTTAGAAGTTATTGTCATCACTTCTTTGGTTTCCAGATCCTCCGTAGAGGGCTGGAATTGACAAGTGGAAGCAGCGTCTATGGTTGGTATTATAATCCAGTTACAGCATGAAGCCTATGGGCGTTCTGATTCCGAACGGCAGGTGCTAATGCCTGTAATGTACATCCTCCCTGATTTAGCATTCTGTCATTGACAGCACCCCTGCTTTGGGGACCTGCTTCCTGAGTGTTCTATCCTCTTTTCTGTACTTCTGTTCCCATAGCCTAGAACAATAGGGAAACAGAATGGTGAGCCTGAAAATCAGTTGGGATGGGTTTGAGGGCAGAGGTGGAGGAGAGTTGGAGACAGAAATGAGGGATGGTGAGTAATGCAGAATTACAATATTTTATTTTTTGTCAAGATGATGAAATACCTTATTAGGCTAGTTTGCCCCCCAAAATACTAAAAAAATATATTTTGCACATGGAGAATCTTGTGTTTTCTTAATACGATCATATTTTGATCCCACTGCATTTTGTTTTGTTTCGTTTTGTTTTGCCTGGACGCGTAAACCGTATTATTTGGAAAAGCAGTATGAGATCATCTATAGGGAAGTGTGTTCAAATAATAGTATTTTGAAAATCATACTGCAGTGGACTGAACGTGTCTTCCCAAAATTCATGTGTAGAAATTCTAACCCCCCAGGTGATGATGTTAGGAGGTGGGGCTTTGGGAGGTGGTTAGGTCATGAGGTTGGGGCCTCATGAGTGGGATTGGCGCCCTTGTAGAAAAGACCCCACAGAGCTCCTTCCTCTGGTTCCATGTGAGGACGTATGTGAAGTCTGCTGTCCTGCTTGCTCTTACCAGACGCCCAACCTGCTGGCACTTTGATGTGGGACTTCCCAGTATCCAGAACTGCGAGAGATAAATGTCTGTTATTTAAGCCCCCAGCCTATGATATTTTCGTTATAGCAGATGGAGCTAAGGCACATACATCAACACTGTGTGGTGACACTCTTTTATTTTTCTTTTGCTTTCCTCATATAGTTCTTTCCTGATTATAATTTGCAGCAGTATCTGCCATGTATGTGTGGACAGTCTCCCCCTACGAGGAGGTGACGTTACTGCTTTCATTTTGAACAATTAAATATGTTAAAAGTGAAATATCACACTGGCCCGTATGATTTATTCCTGTTTAGTGAATGGCTCTTTTTTGTCTGCATCATAAGATTATGGTCCTCTTGCTTCTTACCCCAATAACTAGTTTCTCTTGTGTGATACCAGCCTTTAATAACTTATTTATAAGCCTTTCCTCTGAGAAGCTAGTGATAGCCCAAGAAATATTATGCAAAGGTTATATGAGAAAGTTTGAGAGTTGTTTCATTGACATTCTCATGGAGCTGATTGGAAAGTTTGCAGACAATCAACTGAGAGGAGAGACATTGTCTACATATTACCCTGAGAACGTAAATAGCATTCTATTTCAGTTTTATTTTACAGAATATACAAAAGAAGGACATATTTGTTCCTCTTTAGATTTGTAGTCTGGGATAGTCTTAGAAGTTGAGGATAAGAAAAGAAAAATGAAAATGTGATAACTGTAGCTAATGCGTTAAGTGTCCAAAAGAAAATTTTGATTTCATGACTGTTTGGAAGTGAAACTCATTATACTCAGTAGGTATTTAATATCTGAATTAAAAACCAATTTGTAATATGAAATTCAATCCAGTTTGTTTACTTTAAATAGGTAATATGTATTATAAAGCAGAGGTATTATCCTGATGGAGACTTAGAACCATGGGCTCTATTTTTAGAAATCATCAGAGATTATTTTTCAACTCTGTATTTTCTTTAACCTTGAGAAATGTGTTATATTAAAGAACATATTTTTTCCTTGGTGGAGTATGTAGCCAAGTCATCTAAAATAATTTCACATACCTTCTCTACAAATGGAAAGTAACTGTAAAAATGTTGGCTTTTAATTTGTTTCTGACCTCTAGAAACCAATGACTTCCAGCTTCTTGGTTGAGCGGACTGGATTTTTTCTTGTTGGAGTCTTCAGTTTAAAATGGGTTGGGATCTAGAAGGTTGCCTGTAGGTCAGGTGTTGTATGCTTATGAACTGTCGTTGGATTCTGTAGAGCAGCCTGTTAAGGCAGTAGGTGCGAGGCATTTTCAGACGTGCCTGTGACAGGGGCACCTCCATTAATAAGGGCAGCACTAAGCAGCCCAGCTAATAAGACCACCTAATCAGCCAGTGGTCCTAGGACTATTCCCCAAATGGCTGCCCCTCTTCACTGTAAGTGAGTTCCTAATCACTGACGCTTGCGTCTATGCTCACCTCCATCTGGGCTCCACTTCCTGGCCGGCTCATGGTCCTTCCTGGAGACCTCCAGCTTCAACTCTGATGGGCTCCGGGCTTTGTCTCTTGGGGTGTTGACCAAACCTAACATCTACTCCATGCACTGGTTAACAGCCCCACAACCCTGGTTTTCATTATTCTATGTCCCATTGTCATGGGTGGGGTAAGACACCTATTTAGTGCATTATGTCTGAATTAGAGGAGAACCTAGAAGTGTGCAGCCAAAAGATACTTGAAGAAAATCAAATCCAAGTCTTGGGCTGATGAGGAAATTCCCAAGGGACCAGGGGCCATACTCAGTGGTTTACACACATCAGTTCCTTGACTATGCACAACAGATTTATGAGGCAAGCCTTGTTATCCCCATATTACAGCTGGACAAAACAAGGCTTACAGAGATGAAGCATTTTGCTCAGCTCCCAAGTGGTGGAGTTGGGATTGTAACCCAGGTCCTTGCTACCCATGTGCGTGCTCTTAATGGCAACAGCCACCACCGGCCTAGGGCTTTCTGTGTTCCAGCCATAATTCCGCACGCACGGTCTACATTATTAACTTGTTTTGTTCTCCCAGCACACCTGTAAGGTAGACACCATTATTATCACCATCATGTACTCCCATTTCAAGCAGGACAAAACAAGGCAAGTCTGTACTAAAAAGAAATGAGGTGTGAAGTCATGAAAAGGCATGGAAGCACCTTAAACGCTTGTTACTAAGAAGCCAGTCTGAAAGGGCTCGATGCTGTATGATTCCGACTCTTTGACATGCTGGAAAAGACAAAACTGTGGAGACAGTAAGATCAGTGGTTGGCAGAAATCAAAAGGAGTGGGGGGGGGGTTGGATAGGTGGATTACAAAGGGTTTGTAGGACATTAAAACCACTCTCTGTGACACTATGATGATGGACCCGTATCAGTATCCACTGGTCCAAACCTGTGGAAGGTGAAGCACCGACAGTGAACTCTCAGGTGAACTAGGGATTCTGCCTGGTTTTAACGTGTCAACGTAGGGTCGTCAGTTGTAACAAATGTGCCACCTGGTGGGGATGTGGATCCTGCCTGCGTGGGGGCAGGGGTATATTGGAAATCTCTGTACCTTTGCCTCAATTTTTCTGTGAAACCGAAAATGCTTTAAAATTCGTAATCTTGGGGCTCCTGGCTGGCTCAGTCTGTAGAGCGTGCGACTCTGATCTCAGAGTTGTAAGTTTGGGCCCCACGTTGGGTATAGAGATTATTTTTTTTAAATAAATAAAAAACAAAATATTTTTATGTTTATTTATTTATTTATTTGAGAGAGAGAGAGGCAGAGCATGAGTGGGGGAAGAGCAGAGAGAGAGAGAGAGAGAGAGACAGACAGACAGGCAGACAGAATCCGAAGCAGGCGCCAGGCTCTGGGCTGTCAGCACAGAGCCCGAGGCGGGGCTTGAACCCACGAACTGTGCGATCATGACCTGAGCTGAAGTCGGACACTCAACCGGTGGAGCCACCCAGGCGCCCCCAAAATTAAAAAAAAAAGTTTATTTAGTTTTGAGGGCAGGAGGGGCAGAGAGAGAGGAAGAGAGAGAATCCCAAGCAGGCTGTTAGCACAGAGCCTGACGTGGGGTTCCATCTCACAGCCCTGAGATTGTGACCCGAACTGAAATCAAGAGTCAGATCTTAACTGACTGAGCCACCCAGACACCTCAATAAAAAATAATGTCTTAAGAAAGTTTATGGAAAAGTAAAGAAAACAAGGCACAGAGAGGTTAAGTCATCATTGAAGTTGCCACAGCTAGCAAGTGGAAGAGATACGGTGGCCCAGAACCTGTGCTTGTAACCCCTGCAGCATGGGGTCCCTCAAAACCTACCTGTACTTAGCACTTCCCAATGTTAACTCATAAGTCTTCTGTGCTCTTGTCTTAGGGAGACCAGCTATCTTGGTCTGTTTGGACTGCGATCACAGATTCCCATAGGCTGCCGGGTGGCTTATAAGATGGCAGTTCTGGAGGCTGGACATCTTGGCCCAGGGTGCTGCACATTGGGTTCTGGTGGGGGACCTCCTCCTGGCATGAAGACAGCTGGTGCTCGGGTGGTGGGTGGTGTCTCCTCTTACAGCGGCTTGAACCCTACCAGGGAGGCTCACTTCCAAAGGCCCTGCCCCCACATATCAGGGAGTTAAGGTTTTAACCTGTGAATTTTGGAGGGACATGAGCGTTTAGTCCATAACACGAACGAACCGTATCCTGTGGCCGGTGTTTGGGTGTGGTGACCACCCATCTGGTTTGCCTCGGACTGAGGGAGCTCCCAGGATGGGGGACATAAGCACTAAGAACACAAGGGTCCCGGGCAAATCAGGACGGGACAGTCACCCTCACCTCACTGTGCTTACTTTCAGTCTAGTGATAGTTTTGTCATGCTATGTGGTTTCATTTGTCAGGTGACTCTTCTCTGTGTCCTGTGGGTGAATTGTACTCATTTCTCTGTGTGTGTGTGTGTGTGTGTGTGTTGTGTGTTGTTTTGCCTGCCCAGAATGTCCTTCATCTCCTTGTGTGCCCCCACTTTTTCAGTGCTAACACAGGTACCCTTCCCAGCATGGTCATGATGGTGGCCATCATGGTACCTCGTGGGACCTCAGGCTTTAGTGGGCTCACCAGGAACCTAAGGGTCGCAAGTGATACCAATTCTTGGCCCAATGCATTTCCTGGTGTTTCACTAGAATGGGATACTATGGAAATAAGCCTCCAGAAATGAGTGTTCCTCTTCCCAGTCCTTCCAACCCCCTGAGCACAGTGCCTGTGGTGGTGGACTCCACATCCGTGAGATGCGGGTCAGGTGACACTGTTAACATGACACATGGAGGCTGCCCCTTTACCTAGTTCTCCATGCCACCCTGCTGTGGCGGTAATGCTTTAGCTGAACGGGAAGATGGAGATCAATGTATGTACCTTATAGCTTGACCTTTTCCTTCCAGCAGGGCTACCTTGAACGTGTCCATGTGCCTATAGAGACCTAGTGCCAGGGCATAAAGAACCTATCCTGATACAGTCAATCTTCCTCCAACTCCTAGAAGCCAAGGAAAGGAGGACACTTGTCTACTTTCTACCATTGGTAGGGTGCGTTGTGAAAAATGTATAAAAAGAAATTTGATAACGACAAGGAAAATCAATAACACCCCAGATTCCCACAGTGTCACTCCCTGGGTGTTTTTAAAAATTACTTACAGGTGCTGGAAGGGATCTGCCACGATCTGAGTTCCTAAGTGGTATTTATAGCTCCCTGACCTAGGCAGAGATGAGTAGCATTCTGTCATGTCATTGTTCTGAAGACAGAGAGCAATCGGAAACTCACTCGTGTGCTCTGAGCACTGCTTGGATGAGGCTGGCAGACTCTATGTGTCTTTTAGTTGTAGAAAAGAAGTTGAGTTGTGAAGCCAGTGGAGATGCATAGTTGGGGGGGTGAGACAGCCATACATGCAAACGACAAGCAGCAGGTGTGCTGGAGCGTTTCTGGAAAGGGGGGTATATGGCTGGACTTGCATGTGGAAAGTGCTCTTTGCATGCAGTTACTTGTTTTTTGTGGTTGTTGTTTTGTGTTTGTCTGTTTGTTTTTGCAGTTATTTGAGTCAATTTCATTCGTGGATTGGGACCTTATGGGAGATGCATGGTGTTGTGGGTGCTCTGCCCTGACTTCCTTGGGTAGACTTGTTGTGACTACAAGTGTGTGTGCCTGTATGTATGTGTGTGCCTTTACGTGTGTGCCTGTGCATTAAAGCCTTGAGCGTGGCTTTGCTTTTAGCAGCAGCTCCCGGACGTACAGGCTTTTAGATCTGGCACTACCCATATATGCGGAGAGCTCCAAGGGCCCTCGGGTGGGCCATCACCAGTATCTGACAGGTGTGTGAGTATGGAAATCCGGCATCCTTGCCTTGGCTTGGGACATGCTGAGGTACCATGCTCCATGGACCAGGCTGGAGGCCCCTGTGTGGGCTTTGCTGAAGTCCCGCCCTCCTTCTGCTGCCTTCCTCTGGTTCTCCTGCATTCTTGCTTGTGACTGGTTTCCCCTGGGGGCATTTCCCTGACCAGATGTCAGGCTCTGCTTCTGGGAAACCTAACCTAAGACAGGACTAGAACTGATTGAAGAAGTTGTGGGTCCCCCGCAAAAGGATTATTCAACCATTAGAAGTGATGATTTAAAAGTATAATTTTGGATTCACAAAGGTTTGGTGGAAAACACAGTTGGCCATTGATGTATATGGTATTCAATTTTTGGAAGAAGAAGGTGAGGACAGTGTTATTGATGAGTGTCTGTCCCTCTAAAACTCATATGTTCAAGCCCTAAACCCTGATGTAATGTGTTAGGAAGGAGGGGCTTTTGGGAGGTGATTGGGGCATGAGGTTGGAGCCCCAACAAATGGGATTAATGCCCTTATAAGAGATAGCTCAGAGAGTTCCCTTGCCCCTTCTGCCATGCGAGGACACAGTGAGAAGGTAGCCATGTATGATTTGGGAAGCAGGTTCCCAGACACTGGAATTGCTGGCACTTTGATCTTGCATGTCCGGCCTTTAGAAATGTAAAGAATAAATGTCTGTTGTTTAAGCCACCCAGACAGTGGTATTTTGTTATAGCAACTCAGTCTAAAACAGATGGATAGACCTCAAAATGTGGAATGAGAATTATGTTCAGAATAAATACATAACATCAAATAGAGGTTTTAATTTTCTTCCACTAGCTTGCTTTACACTGCCTAATTTTTCTATATTAAAAATAGCAGGGGCACCTGTGTGGCTCAGTCAGGTAAGTGTCCAACTTCAGCTCAGGTCATGATATCACACTTCTTGAGTTCAAGCCCCGAATCGGGCTCTCTGCTGTCAGGGTGGAGCCTGCTTCAGATCCTCTGTCCCCCTTTCCCTGCCCCTCCCCTGGTTGCTTTCTCTCTGTCTCTCAAAAATAATAAATAAATATTTAAAAAATAACAGCTACCATTGATTGAATGCTTACTAGTGCAAAGATCTGTGATAGACAAGTTATATGCATTTCTTAATCGTTACAACAGCCCTAAAAGTAGACCTGATTATGAACTGTATGTTAGATTTGGCAACTAAGGCACAGGGAATTCAAGTAACCAACCTGAGGTCACACAGCTAGTAAGTGTGTGAGCTGACATTCATTCTGGTCTGACCTCAGCTCGTCTGAAACACTACTATCTACTGTCTTCCAAATGAGCTTCCATACCATGCTGTCAGCTTTTAAAAATTTAAAGTTAAAAAATGGACTCACGTTCATTACAACATCATTTATAATAGTTAAAAGGTGGAAACAACTCAAATGCACACCAGCAGATGAAGGGATAAACAAAATGCGGTCTATGCGTGCAATGGGATATTTTTCAGCCTTAAAAAGGAAGGACATTCTGACCCAGGCTATGACACGGATGGAACTTGAGGACATTATGTAAAGTCCATTCACAAAAGGACACGATTATAAGGGATCCCTAGGGTAGACAAATCCACGGAGACAGAGAGCAGAATGGTGGTTTTCAGAGCCCGGGGGAGGCGGGGGGAGAGTTAGAGGTAAAGAATATAGAGTTTCAGTGTTGCAAGATGGAGAAAGTTCTAGAGGTGGATAGTGGAGTTGGTTGCACAACACTGTGAATATGTGTAATCCATGTGAAAATGGTTAAAGTGGTAAAGTCTGTTTTATAGTTACGTGTATTTTACGACAATAAAGTCACAACTCCTAGGAATAAGGACTCTGGAGCAGGATGGCCCCCACGAGCCTTTCCAATCACTTTCAGTTTCTAGGGAAGATCTTAGCACATCACACCTGCCCCGTGACTCCCCCCGGCTCCAGCTGGGCCTGTCGTTTGCCAGGCACTGTGGTACGTTGCCCTGTTGATGGGAGACAGCTGTGGGGGCGAGAACGAGGGTGTCTGTTCGTGGTTCTCTGCGTGGTCCCAGGACCGTGGGCACGTCGGTGTGTTCCCAGAATGCTCAGCGTGGCTCCAGACTGACTTTATGTGTTGGGTTGACTGGGTCACGGGATGCTCGGGGAAGCGTTAGACGTTATCCTGGGTGTGTCTGTGACGGTGGCTCGTGATGACCGTAGCATTCGAACAGGTGTCTGGAGTAAAGCAGATTGCCCTCTGCAGCGTGGGTGGGCCTCCTCCCGTCCACTGAGGGCCTGGATGGAAGGCTGAGGCAGAGGAGGGGAGAGCTCACTCTCTCTGCCTGGCTGTTGAGCTGGAATGTCGGTCTTCTCCTGCCCTTGGCGAGGTCTTACACCGTCGCTCTCCCCCGTGCTCCCCCACGTGGACTGGAGCGACGCCACCCTCTTTCCTCGGCTTCCGTTTGCAGACGGCAGATTGTGGGACTTCTTGGCTCCCATAATCAGGTGAGTCACATCCTCCTAAGAAATCCCTCTCTCTCTGAATATGCTCCTGGTTCCGTTTCTCCGAGCCACCCTGACTCACACATACTGGCTTACTGCCGTTCCTGCATGTCTCACAGAAGGAAGGTGAGGGGAAGGGATTGGTCGTAGAGAATTCAAATATTAGAAAGGTGGCTTCAGAAGGAACAGCTTTAACCCTGTCTGTCTGTACTGAAGGTTGTTTGCTTACCTTTTTTCAGGACGGTGTTGGTAGCTCTGTATTCGTCTTCTGCTTTCTGGGTCTGGCTGTTCTTATTTAGGAAAAACAAAAACAAATGCTTGATATTATTAGTCTGATGTGTCTGTGGCCAGATGGCGTCAGGTCACTCCCAGCTGCACTGGCCATTCCTGACCACATACCCCATGCCACTAGATGATGAAATATTCCCTCGTGTGGTATGAGACTGTTGAATATCTCAAAGAGATATCCTTCTGGAAGGAGTGCTGCTGATAAATGCTCTGCTGAATGACCGTGCGACAGATTTTTCCTTATAGTAAATGTGTAATCTCATTTCCCATCCGTGTGAGGCTTCTGGTGTGCCCCCCGCCAGTCCCTGGATGTGAAATCGTCCTTGGAACCTGCATCAACTTATAAGTTAGGTGCAGGAAGCCCCAAACAACGAAAAGTAACAACTTAGAAGTGGGAAGGGCTAAGTGGGACCCAGCTGGGTTTTATGATCTTTGTAGATACTCATTTTGCCTTCTATTGTCCTGGGGTTCTTTTAGGGAGAGTGATGAGGGCTTTGATCCCACACAGCCAGTGCCACTTTGATGTACAAACTCTGGCAACAGAACCCCACTAAACGCACTTTTGGGGGAAAAAGATTCATTCCTGTGCACTCTGGACAGCGGGAGGAAAGGAGACATTTTGATGTCAGGGCTCAGACAATGGCCTTTTCTTGTGACGAGTGTAAGTTTTCACACTGATGCCTGAGCGTCTCTTGGACACAGTGACCGTACTTTCTCAACCATCACATTAGAATGTGTGGGGTTAGTCTGAATGATTTTGGATTTATGGTCACGAGTCCGGGCACAGCATCTGTTTTATACCTTGAATTCTCATTCGTAAACTTCCCTCTTGTCAGTGTTGCCTGAGAACTTGGAGAGTGTGCTTTTTTCCCAGCCATTAGAGTCCATAATCCTGGAGTTGTCCCAGATGTATTAGACTCATAGCCCATATGGTGGCAGAATTGGAGAGCACTCACATAGGGAATGTTCCAGGCTGTGCTGAACATTTCCTTGATCCTTCGGAAGGGTTGAGTACCTGGGTGCTAACTGCATTTGGGAACTGCTTGCCCTGGGGCCGAGGGAAGACACTTGGGAGAGGGTAGGAAGAACTTGTAAATTGTAATTGTGGCCTGAATATCTCATATGTAATTGCAACTTTGATTTCCTCAAAGCCCCACCAGTTTGTGCATACAAATAAGATATCGGTTTTAATATCTACCTCCCCGTGACTCATTGGACTCACCTGTCCACACAGAGGAAGGAGCAAAAGCAGGCATCCTCTATTTGTCTCATGAGTGGACACAGATTTGTTCACACTCTTCTGTTTTGTCCCTAGAGGAACGTCCCTGGCCGGCATGTCTTTCCAGGCAGGCGTTCTGGCCTGGATGGTTGTGCACGTGCCTCTGTGACAGTGTCACGTCCTCGTACGAGCTCAGTATTATCTGTCAGCGCCTCCTGGCCATGCCCCATGGAGACTGGGGGTGTGGGACCAGTGGCCTCTCCAGGCTTTGGGTGGTGGTGCCCATCCAGTCTCAAGTCCATTCCCTTGTCTTCCTTTTATCTCCCCCTATTTTCCTATTTTCCTCTCCAGCTTTAGCCAGAACAGAGACCCCCACTACCCCTCTTCAGGTGTGCCGACGCTTAGGAACACGTGGTCTCACACGGTGATCCCACTTGCCTTTCGTGAACTTCAAAACCCTGTAGGATAACTATTGTCTCCAGCTTAACAGGTGAGAAAAGTTGGCTTGGAAACACCAAGTGACTTAGGAAAGGTTCAACAACTAATGAACCTCGGAGATCAGAGTTGAACACAAGTTATTTTGACTCCAAATCATGGCCCTGGTGCCCAGTCTGAGCTCTAAGCCAGGCCAGGCTGAAGTCTGAGCTATGCGGGCCTCCTGAATCTGATTCACGTCAGACAGACGCTGCCTCTTTCAGTTTTGGTAGCTCAGGCCCTCCTACAGATTCTAGAAAAGGTAGCTGGTGCTTCAAGTAATCAACAGGCAGCACAGAAACATCCATCTTTACCGTATATATATTAATAAAGATAGCATACAAATACACAAAGAATATGAAATTGAATAATCTTATTCTGAATGTAAAGGAGGTATAGTAACCTAGTTGGACGTCGCAAGCTTGATGGCTAAAGTACTTCCCTTAGACCCAGGTGTCAGTAACTTTGTTTTCCTCTGTGCTGTATTCATTGTCCTGAGAGCAACACAGATACGAGGCTTCTTTGGGTCTGAGGTTTGCGTGCAGACATGTCCTTATAGGAACAGTGAACCATCAGGCTGTTCAACTTCTGCCAAGATTCATGGTCTCTCTCTAGATTCGTAAATGATGTTTTTCAGTCGGGAACTGTATCACATGCTGTGGTTGTCGGTGCAAAAGTTAAAAAAGAATAAATGAAACAGGAAACATTTCAGGAAAGGAAAAAGACAATTTCTGTCGTCAGACCTGCCAGGGAAAGTACCAGGCAAGCTTAGCTGATAAAGGAGCCAGAAAATAAGCATAAAAGAAACATTTTTTAGAAAACATTTACTTATTAGAATTTTTTTAATGTTTACTTCTTTTTGAGACCTAGACAGAGTGTGAGCTGGGGAAGGGGCAGAGAGAGGGGGAGACACAGAGTCCGAAGCAGGCTCCAGGATCTGAGCTGTCAGCATAGAGCCCTATGCGGGGCTCGAACTCATGAACTGTGAGATCGTGACCTGAGCCGAAGTCGGATGCTTAACCGACTGAGCCAGCCAGGCTCCCCAAAACATTTATTTACTTTAAGAGAGAGAGAGAGAGAAAGAATCCCAATCAGGCTGCATTCCGTCAGCACAGAGGCTGACCCGGGGCTCAATCTCACGAACTGTGGGATCATGACCTGAGCTGAAATCGAGTCACTTAACCCACTGAGCCACGCAGGTGCCCCAGGAAACCCTGTTCACTGCAGACTTGGCTAGAAAACAATTCTGCATCCCGTATTCTTCTGGGAGCAGTTGTGGTAACATCACACATAACCAGTATGGTGGATGGGCTCCTGGGAACTCCCTGGAATTCGGTTAACCATCTTCGCCTTCACATTTATTTTCTCGAAATCAATCGCCAGATACCGTGTTTGGTGTGCGAAGAAGGGAAGAACATAAAAATGTTGTGGCACGGAACGATATATACACAGGTATCCATAGCACACCCCCAAGTCTCTCCTCAGTTGCCTGCTGTCATCGGCAGGTTGGGCCCCCTCGATAGACAGCACGATCGACAGAGACCTTTCATTTGGGGTAGCACAGCTCTGCACAAATGGCGGAGGTGCGGCTGTCTCGGTACTTGGGCTACTGAGGCATCTTTAAACATGTGTCACCTTTCTTATTGCCATGTAGTACTCCATTGTGTATATAAACCACAATTTCTTATCCATTCATCAGTTGATGGACATTTAGGCTCTTTCCACAATTTGGCTATTGTTGAGAGTGCTGCTACAAACATTGGGGTATAAGTGCCCCTATGCATCAGTACTCCTGTATCCCTCGGGTAAATTCCTGGCAGTGCTATTGCTGGGTCATAGGGTAGGTCTATTTTTAATTTTTTGAGGAACCTCCACACTGTTTTCCAGAGCAGCTGCACCAGTTTGCATTCCCACCAACGGTGCAAGAGGGTTCCCGTTTCTCCACATCCTCCCCAGCATCTATAGTCTCCTGATTTGTTCATTTTGGCCACTCTGACTGGCGTGAGGTGATATCTGAGCAACGTGGATGGAACTGGAGAGTGTGATGCTAAGTGAAATAAGTCATACAGAGAAAGACAGATACCATATGTTTTCACTCTTATGTGGATCCTGAGAAACTTAACAGAAACCCATGGAGGAGGGGAAGGAAAAAGAAAAAAAAAAAAGAGGTTAGAGTGGGAGAGAGCCAAAGCATAAGAGACTCTTAAAAACTGAGAACAAACTGAGGGTTGATGGGGGGTGGGAGGGAGGGGAGGGTGGGTGATGGGTATCGAGGAGGGCACCTTTTGGGATGAGCACTGGGTGTTGTATGGAAACCAATTTGACAATAAATTTCATATATTGGAAAAAAAATAAACATGTGTCACCTTGAAATTCTGTGACATGCATGGATGCCTGCATGCTGTTTTGCTGGGGTCAACTGAGGCTGCAAAATGGAAACGTGCACGTGTTAATGCTGCCGTGGAAGGGGTGGGAGGAGGGCGGCTCGGGGCTCCATTTCTTGTCAGGACCCATGGCCCCGCCACGGACAAACCATGGGAAAGGCCGAGTCGGTGGCCCCCGCGTCATCTCGCATGGGCTGCCTGAAGAGACGTGGGATGGGAGTGGCTCACAAGGTGCCAGGAGTGGCTGCCGTCGACGTGCTTTCCGTGCGTGTCGAATACCTCACGGTGCCCAGATGCCTGTTTTTCTGGGACTCGTTCAAGTTCAGTAAGCGAAGTTCCAACCAGAGGCAACTTCTTCCTTCAGCACACGTGTCTGCAAATTGTTTTCCTGCCTTCACGTGGGTTTTTCTAACTCAGTAGACGGCTTCACTGCCTGTGGGGCTCACGTGGGCCCCCACCTTCCTTTGCATGCTCTTGCTCTGGTTCAAGGCACAGTCTGGATCACAGTTTTGTTTTTTTTTTAATTTTTTTAATGTTTATTTATTTTTGAGACAGAGAGAGACAAATCATGAGCAGGGGAGGGGCAGAGACAGAGGGAGACACAGAATCCAAAGCAGGCTCCAGGCTCTGAGCTGTCTGCACAGAGCCCGACGCGGGGCTCGAACTCATGGACCGTGAGATCATGACCTGAGCCGCAGTCGGATGCCTAACCGACTGAGCCACCCAGGTGCCCCGTGGATCACCGTTTTGATAGGAGCAGACGGTCACGCAGAATGAGGCTTTTGTGACTGTCCTCCTAGTTCTACATCATCAAGGCCACCCCTCCGTCACGCGGAGACTTTGTTAGGAACGCTAAACTGACCCTTCCCATTCTTTCCCCTAGAGACTGACGGAGCAAAAATCCACTTACCTATTTCTTTTCCTTCTTTAAAAGTGTTTTATTTATTTCTTTTGAGAGAGAGAGAGAGAATGAATGTGAATCCCAAGCAGGCTCCAGGCTGCCAGTGCAGAGCTTGATGCAAGGCTCCATCTCACAAAGTGTGAGATCATGACCCGAGCTGACATCGAGTCAGACGCTGAAGCGACTGAGCCGCCCAGGCGTCCCACCGAACAGGACACACGTCATTGTCACAGGAAACCACCCCAAAGGACGCTGCAAAGCTGTCTGATTGTCAAAACCCCCCTACATTCATTCTTTCTGACAGGATTCTTGGCTTTGGTTGTGCGGAACGTGTTGATGTCGTAACTGAGTTTTCCTCCGGTTTTGGACTTCCTTTATGTTTGTTAAATCAGAGGCACCTTCTGAACAGAATCTTTCTGTTGTGTATGATCAGCAGCTGGGTGACTGAATTAAAAGGAAGGTTCTTGAGGATGTTGATGTGAATCCAGCCATTATAGTGGAGGTAAAATGAACAGGGGTAGACAGTTACACTTCCTATTCTGTAAATTTCAGTGTTGTTCATTTATTTTTGCCACAAGGAGATGCCACATTTCTAAAACAAATGAAATATTTTTTTACAATGTACACAAATAGTTGCAAAGATGGTTAAACTGGCAAATCAAGATCAGTTATGCATCTCAGGTATCAGTCTCCTTTGAGCTATAGCTTAATTGAATCAAAGTCCAATTCAATGTTTTGATTTGTTTTCTGGGAGTCCTAATTTCTCTGTAATAGAATGGTTGTGAGATCCACTGGGAGTTCTTTTTTTTTTTTTTTTAGTATAAAACTTCAGGGAGTGGAAAAGAGCTATTCCTGCATCTGAATGCATTTGTTACACATGTTGAGAAATGAATTCTAAGACTTATTGAAATGGTGATATTCCTTCTGCTGTGTTTGAATGATTTTTAAGCAACAATCCACCTGAAAATTTTACATTTGCTATTGCTGTTTAATGTTTCTGTGTTTCTGTGGTGTGGTCTATTCACAGTAAAAACACACACACACAAAACACAAAAACCTCTATGTGAGGAGATACAAAGTTATGCTGCCATCAAAATAACCCTAACTTGAAGGGAAAATACCCCCTAAAAACTAACAATGAGAGTGGGGCACCTGGGTGAATCAGTCCATTAAGTGTCCGACGTCAGCTCAGGTCATGATCTCGCAGTTCATGGGTTCGAGCCCCACGTGCAAATCTGTTCTGACAGCTCAGAGCCTGGAGCCTGCTTCGGATTCTGTGTCTCCCTCTCTCTCTGCCCCTCCCCTACTTACACTCTGTTTCTCTCTCTCTCTCAAAAATAAATCACTATGAAAAAAATTAAAAACAAAACTAACAATGAGAGACTCTAGCCATATCTTTGTATAGATATTCCAAACATTTTGGTCAAGATGTGTTTTGGGGGCACAACTAAATAGATGGGAGGAATGGAAGTCTTTTGAGAGGCAGTGAACATTCTGGAAAATGTTTGATTCATTGAGTACACTCATTAGACTCTTTTGGTTAGAGGTGAGAGACATTCAAGTAGCTTACGTAGAAAAGGTAATATGTTTGCTCATGAAACTAAGTATGGTGTAGGGGGGGGTACGTGATGAGTTTTAGATGTGACTTGTTCCAGGGGCTCAAACAATACCATTGGGGCTCTATCTCCTTCTCTCCTCACGTTGGCTCTGTTTCTTTTATATGTTGGCTTCACTTTTAGGCATGTTGCCTCTTTGTGATGGGAAAGGTGACTACTGACCCAAACTTGCTCCAGGAGGAAGAGAAAGCTCCTCTTTCTCCTAGAGTCCATAAAGTAGATTCCAAAAGAGATTCTCATAGACCTGCTGAAATCATGTGTTCATCTTTGCCAGGGAGATGGAGCTCCTGACAAGACTGCATATTCCTACATTGGTGGCGTGGGGTGTGTGTGTGTGTGTGTGTGAGACTGTGATGGTGAATACCCACCAAGACAACATGGAGTGGAAAGGATGTTGTTCTCAAAAAGAAAAGTCATTGGATAGATATGGTAAGGTCCATCCATTGGATGGACAAGAAAGTCATTGGATGGACTTGGTATGGTACCCACCATGGAAGGCCCTTCCCCAGGATCTGGTAAATTCATCATCACCTAGGGACACTGCCTAAAGGAAATTCTACTTAGGCATCCGGTAATGAAGTGGATATTGTATCCTCCTAATCTTCAGTTCTAGCCAAGCAGTTGTAAACAATTACTTAGTCATGAATCACTTAGAAAACCTATCAAACACCATTGCTCAGGTCAGTTTATATCCAAGCTTCGTTGCAAATGTAGAATCTACATTCAGATCGTCTTGATGGCTGTTGCCTCAAAAACCTTTTTTCAATTCGGTAGAATCTCCCTTATCTAAACCACCTTACTTTCTCTCCTGAGAATCTAGGTCTGTCATGAAATAATTGAACTTCTGATGATGCTGGTAAGTGAGGTAAGTTTTAAAGTCCTCACTTTTGGAAAAAAGTATGTAGCGGGTAGCAGTTCAGACCAGATTGGTCTAGTTCTGGAGGCTGGCCTCTTCACTGCTGTATCACAGCCTCTCTGTGCTGCTGCCTGTCTACACAAGGGAAGTAGAAGCTGTTAAAGCAATTAAGGTGCTGAATGTGGAGGTGGGGAGAGTGGCTTTGTTTTGCAGGGAGAGATGATTTAAGGTCTTAAATGACTTAGGGGCATCATTACTGGCTTCATTTACTTGTTCTCATTCATATCCTCTTTATGCATCCAAATTTCACTCTGAGAATGGAACCACTTAATTTCCATATGTAAAATAGATAAAAATAATCCTTATTAAGGAGATTGTATCCTGGATGAAAACCAGTATCTTTCACCATTAATTGGTCCATTTAAGTTTTGGAAGGGTAAAATGATAATTTTTTGCACAGTGCTTCATAGTTTGCTTGTGATACAATGGGTCAGACACGGGCATCTCTCTTTTACTGATGAGAAATCTTAAATTTGGGGAGGATGTGTGATTTCCTCGCAGACTTCTGACTCCAAACCACATGCTCTAGCAATTAAAATTATTTAAAAAGCAATTGCATGGTGGTGGTAGGAAGGTGGGCACAGCTGTCCTGTAATCAAATAGAGGTGATCGTTTCTGGTGGAGGTAAAACTGTCCCGGGGAAGGAACTGCAATGGGTTATTCGACAACTATTAATGATTTCTAGGAAACAGTGGTTTTCAAATGTGTCTGCAGCTGTAGAATGGGTGTCATGGCCACGTTCACCTGTAGCACTCGTGTGCTGATTATTTCCTTCTCTGCTTTATCTGTTCGTTTCGTTAAGGTGTGTACCACGGCCCAGAATGTGGTCTGTCTTGGTGAATGTTCCATGGGAGCTTCTGAAAAACATATATTCTGCTCTTAGGTGAAGTAGCCTAGAGCTGTCCATGATCTCCAGTTGATTGGTGGTGTTGTTAACTATGGCCTTTCTGATTTTCTGCCTGCTGGATCTTGTAGATTTCTGTATCTCCACTGCTGATAGAGGGATGGTAAAGTCCACCTATGATGGTGGTTTCATCCTTTATTCTGTTAGTCTGGAGAATGTCTTTGCCCATTTTCTAATCTTAGCGCAATCTTGCCTTCCTGGAAAAACGCAACTTCATTGTTATGTATTACCATTATTATAAACTGCTGGCTTTGATTCACTATTACTTTATTATTTTGCACCTGAGAATTACTGGCCTGTAATTTTTCTTTCTTGCGAAGTCCTTAATAGGTTACAGAATCCAGGTTATGTTGGTCTCATCAAAAGAGTTGGCTTCTCGGAGCACCTGGATGGCTCAGTTGGTTAGCCTCCAACTTTGGCTTAGGTCATGATCTCTCGGTTTGTGAGTTCGAGCCCCACGTTGGTCTCCGTGCTGACCGCTCAGAGCGTGGAGCCTGCCTCAGATTCTGCGTCTCCCTCTCTGCTCCTCCCCTGCTCACACTCTGTCTCTCTTTCTCTCTCAAAAATAAACATCAGAAAAAAATTAAAAAAAAAGAGCTTCTCAACTCTTTCCTTTAAAAAAAATCCTCTGTAAAATAAGATTGGTGTCATTTCTTCCTTAAATGCTTAAAAGAGTAAACTGGTGAGGCCTCCTGGGTCTGCAATTTTCTCTTGGGGGGAGGTTTTAAATTTAAATTATTGAAATACATAATATAATTGACTTTTTTTCTTCTGTATCAGTTTTGGCAATTTGTATCATTCGAGGAATTAGTCCACTTTTTAATTTAATTTTTAAATTGATGTATAGTTGGCACACAATGTTCTCATTAGCTAGAAGTATGCAGTGTAGTGATCTGACAACTCTGTGTTACGCTATGCTTGGTACAAGTGTAGCCACCATCTGTCACATACAACGCTGTTACAGTGCCATTGACCACGCCGTGCCTTTCACCCCTGTGACTTATTCATTCTGCAACTGGAAGCCTGTATCTTGCATTCTCCTTCACCCATTTTCCCATTCTCCACCCTTCTCCCCTCTGCCAACCGTCAGTTTGTTCTCTGTATTTCTTGGTCTATTTCCGCTTTCTTCTTTTTTTTTTTTTTTTGACTCCACATGTAAGTGAAATCAAGTGGTATTTGTCTTTCTCTGACTGATTTCACATAACATAATACCCCCCAGGTCCATCCATGTTGTTGTAAATGGCAAGATCTTATTATTTTTTATGACTGCCTAACATTCCTGTGTGTGTGTGTGTGTGTGTATAACATCTTGATCCATTCATCTATCATTGGGTACTTGGGTTGCTTCTGTATCTTGGCAATTGTAAATAATGCTGCAATAAACATTAGGGTGCATATATCTTTTCAAATTAGTGTTTGCATCTTCTTCGGACAAATACCCAGGAGTGGAATTGCTGGGATTGAGGGTGTTTGTATTTTTAGTTTATGAGGAATTTCCATACTGTTTTCTAGAGTGGCTGCCCCAGTTTGCATTCCCATCAATAGTACACTAGGGTTCCTTTTTTCCCCCATGTCCTCACCAGCACAGGTTATTTCTTGTGTTTTTGATTCTAGCCATTCTGACAACCTTGAGGTGATATCTCATTGGGGTTTTGATTTGTATTTCCCTGTTGATGAGTGATGTGGAGCATTTTTTCATGTGTCTGTTGGCCACATGAAATGGCCACATGTATATCTTCTTTGGAAAGTGTCTGTTCATGTCCTCTACCTGTTTAAAATTGGATTATTTGTTTTCTGTGTGTGTGTGTGTGTGTGTGTTGAAGGAATTAGTTGATTACAATTTTTTTTCTAATTTAATGACATGAAATTGTTTATAATATCCTCTTTTCAAAAATTTTTTAATGTCTCTAAGATCCTAAGTGATATCTATCTTTTCATTCCTGGTATATGTAATTACTTATTTCTTTCTTAATTTTGATCAAATTACCAGGGTCTTTCAGTTTTTTGGTCTTTTCAAAAATTCGGTTCTTGGTTTTGTGATTTTTCTCAACTATGAAATTATTTTATTATGATTTTATTTTTCTTATTTTCTTTCTTCTAATATATTTCTGTTTAACTTTCGGTCCTTTTAATTTCTTTTGAGAAATACTTAGATCACTGATTTTTCAGCTTTCCTCTTTCATCAAATATACATTTTAAGGCAATAGATTTCACAGTGACTTCAGCTGCATTCTGCATTCTAGTTCTGAAATATTTTATTTTTGATATCATTAGGTTTAAAATATTTTCTAATTTGTGTTGTAAATTTTTTCTTTAATCCATGGGCCATATAGAAAAAATTGATTATCTGAAACATTTGTGAATTTGTTCAGTTATCTATTTGCTCATGATGTCCAGGCTAATTTCACTATAGTCAAAGAACAGGTTCTCTATCATTCAGTCCCTTGCTGTTTACTGAATCTTATTTTATGACTCATTATATAATCAGCTTTGGCAAATGTTCTCTGTGCATTCTAAATGTATGTGTAATCTGCAGTTACTAAGTACAATGTTAAATATATGTAGATTAGGCCAAATTTGTTAATTGTGTTGTTAAATAGTCCATGTCTGTCACCTTTTGTTTGACTTTTCTATCATTTACTGAAAGGGGATCATTAAAATCTCTAGTCTATTCATGGATTTTAATTTTTTTCAGCTTTTGAGCTATGTTGTTTAATTATAGTTAAATTAAAAATGATTTTATCTCTGGGAGATTAACTCTTTTATAATCTTGAAATATCTTTATTTTTATTAATGTTTCTTGTCTTAAAATCTAATTTGTTTGATACTAGTATAGTTATCTCTGCTCTTTTTTGGTTAATATTCAGATGATATATTGTTTTCAATTGTTTTACCTCCAAAAACTCCATGTTCTTAAATTTTCTATATTTTAATATGTAAGCATAATTTAGTTTTTAAAATATCTTCTACTAAAAAATGAAGTATAGTCCATTAATCTTTTTTCCTTTAATTGGATAATTTGGTACTTTTATGTTTATTGTTATTCCTACTTAGGCTCATTTACTTGTAATTGTTTATTTTTTTGGGGGGTTTAAATCTACAATATCTGTATTACATTTGTTCCATCTCTTTTTAATTTATTTTTCCTATTAAAATTGTTTTGAATTTGGAAACCTGATTTTTGTCACATCTTCACCCGTATGTCACAGATGTTTTATATATACCTCCAATTTCTTTAGCAAAAAAATTTTTTTTAATTAATTTATTTTGAGAGAGACAGAGACAGCTCAAATGAGGGGGGGCAGAGAGAGAGGAGAGAGAGAGAATCCCAAGCAGGCTCCACATCGTCAGCACAGACCCCGACTTGAAGCTTGAACCCACAAAGCCATGAGATCATGACCTGAGTTGAAACCAAGAGTCAGATGCTTAACTGACTGAGTCATCCAAGAACACCACATGTCTCCAATTTCTAAGACTTTCTGTGGTTATGAATGGCAATGTGAATTAGCAATAATAACAATACACATTTTATTCGTCCATTTCCTTTCTCAATTAGCTATTTTACATGCATTTATTATCTTGTGATTGTTTTAGAAATTAAAATATGCATTCTTTACCTTTAAATTTTTTTTTTAATGTTTACATACTTTTTTGAGAGCAAGAGAGAGAGAGAGAGAGTGAGCGATCACACACATAAGTGGGAGTGAGGCAGAGAGAGACAGAGCACAGAATCCAAAGCAGGCTCCAGGCTCTGAGCTGTCAGCACAAAGCCAGGCACAGGGCTTGAACTCACAAACTGTGAGATCATGACCTGCGCTGAAGTCGGATGCCTAACCAACTGAGCCACCCAGGCGCCCCTTGACCTTTTAAGGTATACTAAAAATTATGCTCTGAATGAAAATATTTTTCATTAAAAATTATTTTTAATTCCAGTTAGTTAACATAAGTGCTATGTTAATTTTAGGTGTACAATACAGTGATTCAACATGTCCATACATCACCTGGTGTTCATTGTGACAAGTGGACTCCTTAATCCCCATCACCTATTTCATCCATCCCCCCCACCTCCCTCTGGTAACCATCAGTTTGTTCTCTGGAGTTAAGAGTCTATTTCTTGGTTTGTCTCTCTCTTTTTTCCCCCTTTGCTCCTTTGTTTTGTTTCTTAAATTCCACACGTGAGTGAAGTCATATGGTATTTATCTTTCTCTGACTGACTTATTTCGCTTAGCCTTATACTCTCCAGCTCTATCCATGTCATAGCAAATGGCAAGATTTCATTCTTTTTTACGGCTGAATAATATTCCATTGTACATATACACCACATCTTCTTTATCCATTCATCAGTTGATTGACATGGGATGCTTCCATAGCTTGGCTATTATAAAGAATGATGCTATAAACACAGGGGTGCCTGTATCCCTTTGAATTAGTGTTTTTGTATTCTTTGCATAAATGTCCAGTAGTGGAATTGCTGGATCATAGGGTAATTCTACTTTAAATTTTTGAGGAACCTCCATACTGCTTTCCACAGTTGCTGCACCAGTTGGCATCCCACCAACAGTGTACAAAGATTTCTTTTTCTCTCCATCCTCACCAACACCTGTTGTTTGTTGTGTTTTTGATTTTAGCCATTCTGACTGGTGTGAGGTAATATCTCAGTATAGTTTTGATTTGAATTTCCTGATGATGTGTGATGTCGAGCATCTTTTCACATGTCTGTTAGCCATCTGGATGTTTTATTTGGAGAAATGTCTGTTCGTGTCTTCTGCATTTTAAGTGGATTATTTGTTTTTTGGGTGTTGATTTTTTAAAAGTTTATTTATTTTGAGAGAGAGAGAGAGAGAGAGAGAGGTGGGGAGGGGCAGAGGAAGAGGGAGGGAGAGAGAAGCCCAAGCAGGCTCCACACTGTCAGCACAAAGCCCTATGCAGGGCTTGAACTCCTGAACTGTGAGATCATGACCTGAGCTGAAACCAAGAGTCAGACACTTAACTGACTGAGTCACCCAGCCACGCCTAGGTGTTGAGTATAAGTTCTTTATATATTTTGGATACTAACCCTTTATTGGATATGTAATTTGCAAATATCTTCTCCCATTCTGTAGGTTGCCTTTTAGTTTTGCTGATTGTTTCCTTCATTGTGCAGAAGCCTTTCATTTTGATGTAGTCTCAACATTGTAATTTTGCTTTTGTTTCCCTTGCTTCAGGAGACACAGCTAGAAAAAAGCTGGTACAGCCAATGTCAGAGAAGTTACTGCTGGTATTCTCTTCTAGGATTTTTATGGTTTCAGGTCTCACATTTAGGTCTTTATGTCTTTCATCTTTTATTATTTCTGTACTCGATGAGGGTATTTTATTCGGATCTACTTTTTCACTACTGTTCTCATCTACTGGGTCTTTTCTGCTCTTCAACTTTTCTGCTTGATTCTTTATTTTAGCTACTACATTTCATTCGTAGAATTTTTATTTCATTTTTTAAAGACTACATTTCTGTTCTCTGGCAACATTCTTCTTGTCATGTATTTCATCAAAGACATTAATCACAATTATTTAAAAATCCATATCTAATATCTGTGTGCTTCTCTTATTTTCTTTTTCTTGACTTTCAATAATTTTTATGGAATGCAAGACATTGCATGTACAAAGATGAAGAAGTCTCTGGATGATGTGATTTTGCTCCAGGAAGGTGTTAGTTTCCTTCTGGCAGGCATTTGGAGGAGGCGGAGCTCCCTTGACCCAGTCAGGGGCTGAGTTAAGTGGAAAAGGTTTTGATCCTTGTGGGATGTGCTCTCTTGCTCTGTGACCCTACTCCTAGAGCACAACCTGGGGTGTTTGCCAGGGCTGGTCTTCCTTGGCTGGCCTTAAACTGCAGGGGTTCAACATAAAAGGCTTCTGACCTGCCATTTTTCTTTTTAGTCTTTTTGGTTTCTGCTTTTTAAGTCTAGAGGAATATTGTAAGTAATTTGCTATAAGTCTCCTTTCCCCCACCAAGACCTTCCTCACTAAAATCCTGGCTCTTTTGGTAACTTTGAGCTCCAGTCTTTGTTTTCCCATCTCTGAGACTCCTATAAGACCTCAGCTGCCACCCTCTGCCTGGTTTCTCAGCCTCTCCTGTGGTGCTTCTGCACTGACATGTATTTCAGAGGAAGAGGGAAGAAGAGTGTTCGTATGGCCTGAATATGTTCTCTTGTTTCCTTGTCTTTGGCCCCTCAAGACATCACTCTGTGCCTTTAAGAATGATTTAAAAAAATTTCACTGATTTTACAGTTGTTTCTACGACAGGGGTGGGTCTGGTATGAGCTACACTATAATAGAATGGAAATCTCTTCTGTTGTGATTTTATGATTTCACAAATGCTGCTTCTAAGACCTTGGTGGTGTTTTTTTTTTTTTTTTTGTACTTTTGTGTTAAAGGTTTTCTTAGATGTGATAATCTTTTTCTAGAGTGTGGTATTGAAGAACTGACTACAGTATCTGAGTGTGGCAGGGTTTTATAACCTGACAGCACTTCAAGGTAGTTATGATAGATGGTTCCTCTGGTCTTCCTAATTGTTTTGTATTTGTAGGTATCTTCTGGGCTCTTAGTTTCTGGAGGGAGATACCCTGTAGCATCCTGCAGGGCACATGAGCCTGGAGGTCAGTGATGTGAGGGGCAGGAGGGTTTTCAGAGTTCAGTTTGCAGCTTTCCCCTCAACCCTCTGTTTCTGGCACGGGAAACCCACTTGATCTGCTAACACACAGCTACTGTTGCATATGTTGTACAAAATAAAGTTCTAGTCTTCCCGGACTTGAGGGAGGGTAGGGTGCCCCAGCTCCTTAGGCTGACTTTCAGCCCATCTGCTTGATCTTAGCCATGCTGCCACCTCCACATCAGAGGCAGTGTGAACCATTCTGAATAGCCCCCACAGATAAGCTCAGGTGTCCTGGTCTGCAAGGTCAGGCAGCTTTTCAACTTTCATACTGTTATTGCTGCAATCTCTTCTGTTGTTTCACCGCTGTGAATTGGTGTGCATTTGATATCTGTTTGCTGTCCTTTAGTGGGATTTAGGAGAAACGTGTTCAGGGTTCCATGTTGTACTGGTCGTTTGCAGTACTCTTAATAACTAAAAATATTTCTTTAAGAGTTAACATCTCTCAGAACTAATTCCCTAAAAAAATCATATTTATCTCATATTTTTCAGTAGAAACAAAGAGAGCAACAACAACAAAAAAACTCCTCGTGAACGTGTCCTGTTGTGAGTTTTTTACACAGGTGACTGACTGTCATTTCAAACAGAATCATATGGTGCTGGAATTTTGATCTGACCTGGCAGAAGATTTTATTGCTGTTTAAAGCAAAGGAGTGAATATCCACTGAGAATGTGCTGGGGAGGAGAGGACAAGTGAACATCTTGTCTTTGAAGTTTTTCAGTTTCTCTGGGAACTCAAACTGAAGTAGCTAGTGATGTCAATAATGCGTCGACTATCAAGAAGGAGAAGATTGGATTCTTATCGGGACTGTAGCATCAGGGAAGGAGGTATGATCCCTCTATTAGGAATGGACAGTGGAGAATCAGCCCAGGGCCACACAAGAACTTGGAAAATGGTTGAAGGTATTTTTTCAGAAAGGAAGAGAGGATCATCCTGAAGTGGGTAATAGCCGTGTGCTAAATATTGGAGATGAGGGTCCTCAGATGAATGGGACCCTGGCCAAGCTCTTCAGAAACTCCCCATCTTCCTAGCACAGCACCTCTGACTCAGCCACCAGGCTCAGCTACCACATTATATTCGAGAAATTGAGTTTTCACTGTCAATACAATATAGGTTAATTTCTAAGTAATTTGTTCTCTCTTCCTTAGAACCTGGAACAGTTTTCCTTTCTCTATTTCCAAACCTCATGGATTTCTATCCCTTCTCTCCATGTTTGCTTCTTTCCATAAGCATACTGAGAATTTTTTTATGTGTGTCCATCACTATATTAGGTGGTCTTTCCTCTAGATTCCTACTTCTGCTTATGGACTTACTTTGTCTTGTAGATGTGCTTTTTAATTATGGACATTCACAGGCTGAATGTCCTTAGGTTAGCAGGATGGTTTTACTGTAAATGAAAGAATCCTGATTCAAATGATCACACGTTCAGAGAATTCATGGCCACACATGATTAGGCAATTAGGGGTACAGCTGTCCGTAGGCGTGCCGGGATCTTGTAGAGCAAATAAACATGATCAGGATGGGACTTGCTTTCAGGTTTTCTTTCCTGTGGGTTACCTTTATTTTCAGGCATGACTTCCCCACGTGGTTTCTCAGTAATAGGAGTCTACATTGTCCCAAAATTGAGCTCAGGAGAAAGGTGGTGCCCCTTCCACATGACTCTGGAGATGTCCCAGAGAAGTTTCCCCTTGGTAGGGTGGGGCCTCCTATCCGTTTCTGGACCAGTCCTCATGGCCCAGGAAACCAGTGCTCCCTTTGGCTAGGCCTGGGTCATGTACTCATTCCTGGTGTGAAGGAGAGGGTTAGCCGCACCTGAACCATATAAACCAAGAGTGGGAAAAGGTAACTTCCTGTAGAAGTTCTGGAGGGGGGAAAAAAGTGCCAACCTCCTCCGGGCAAGTTGAACATTTTCCTTTCTGGGGCTTGAGGCTGATAGCAGCTCCTTATCCTTTTCCACCTTCAAACAGCCAGCTCACCTTGGCTTGGCTTTCTGGGGCATTGGGTGTGACTGGTTGGTTGTCGGTACAGGGCAAGTTCTCTACCTGATTCTGTCCATCTCCAGGATTCTATGCAAGTACGCCGGGCTCTGAGAGTTCACAGCATATTATATGCCAGCCTCTCTTCCCGTTCTCACAACACCTCGCATCTGCGTGCGCCCTCAAATTCTCTTCTAGCTCTGTCTACTTATTTCTGAAACTTCCTTCTCTTTGCTCGTGCCACGTTTGGCAAAACACCTGCAGTCACAGCTGATCGTGTTAAGAATGTATGGTGTGATGCGCATCTATAAAGGAAAGTGAAGTCAGGGATTTAGAAATGATATTGGATATAACAGAGCCTCTCTCAGATTTACAGGTCTCCTTCAGAGTCTTTGCAGAAGTCCTCCTTCATCTGAATCATTTGCCAATTTGGTCGTTTTTCCTCAACTGTTGACATTTAAAATCAGGTCTCTCATGGTAAGCTTTCCTTTAGTTTGGTCGTATTGTGGGTATTTCCAAGGCATTGTGGAACTGTTTCAGCTACATCGTGGGCTCAACAATGCATGGACCGAACTGAAAAGCTCATAATGGTTTGTAATCAATCATTCATCTCTGCAAAAATGCATTTTCTCTCCTTCTGCTAATCCTGCCCCCCCTTACACAATGGTGACTGCAATTTTTGGTTTTTAAACAACACGACTTATTAAGGTGCTTGTAGAGCCCCGTGTCATGCGCTGGGTCGGGTGTCGTAGCACTGAAGGTGGGAGCGGGTGGAGGGAGGTCAGGTTGTCCAGCCCCTGAGGAACGTATTGGCCCATGGGGAGTTGAAAGTGGAGAGACTCACGCTCTAAAAAGGCCTCAGGAGCTAGGGTGAAACCTGCTTCTCGGGCCCTGGTGACACTGCACCCCTTGCTCTGCCCCATGTAATTATTTTAACAGCCAAAGTGCTGCCCGGCCTACCAGTTCAAGTTCAGAGGCCACGGCTGTGGTTTTGAAGGCCTCATGTGTTTGCACTGCTTTGACTGTGGGTGGAAACTAGGACTCGCTTTCTGATTCAGTGCTCCCCTGAGAAATTCCGTCTCTGCAGCATCGTGTGAGCCCAGGGTCTGACCGCTCTGTAAATCCAAAAGCCCTCCAGATTCCTTGCCAATGGGATGGCGGCATGTTCTCTGGGTACGTGAGCCTCGTTCTCTGCCACACTTGCCCTGACTCCTCCAGTTCCATCACGTGCAAACTGGACTCCCCTTTCCTCTCGCTGCCTGCCTTTGAGTCCCTCCCTTGCTCAGCACCGCCTGCACTCACATCGACTTCAGGAGGGTGGGGGCAAGAGAGAGCCTTAGTCCCAATGCCTGAGCGTGTAGGATACTTCCCGTTTTCGTTCCCCTCTGAGCTGCGCTGTAGTAAAATTCAGATTGCTGGGGAAGGAAGCGAAGGTCTCAAGCAATTGAACACATGGGGGGTAGGTGGGGGGGGGGGGGAATTAGATGGGCAGAAATCAGCTGCCAAAGCAGATGGGTCCAGAGAGAGGACTAGACTCCAGCTGTGGCTCTTCTTGCCTCACTGGGTGCTTCTGTTGACTGCGGTGTAGACGGCGATGCGGGCAGACGAGGCATTCTGGCAGTCTCAGTAGTGACACATCACTGCCCGTGGAGGGGTGGTGTCATCATCTGTTAGCATTAGTCCTGTGCTTATTGATAGGTGGGTTGTAATAAAATTAATTAGTTGCTGAGGCATGGGGCTGTCAGATCATGTTAAATGATTTTATATCCAATACTGATATCTAAATCTACTCATTGGATTCAAGATGCAGTACCACAATGACTATGATTAAATCAAGGCTTTATGTCATGGCATGCGTTATCATAGAGCTCTTAGGGTTCTGGAAACTTCTGCTTTTTTTGGTATATATTTATATCCTTTTGTCAGGGTTTTCAAAGTTGGCTAATTAAAAAAAAAACGGAATTATAAATGGTGGAAGTACATCTTTGTGTGGGCCTAGGAGAGGGGTAGACTCTTAGCAAATGACTAACAAACAAAACTAAAATGGTAAAAGAGAGCACTGCTCATCTTCAGAAGGTGAAGGATTCCCAACGTCATTTCCCGAAGGAATGACTTTCTGTTTGAAATCTGCAGAGGAAATCAAGAGACAGAGCAGGTGGTAGACACCAGCTACACCTTCAGAGGCTCTCAGGGCCCGGAGCATGTTGGGGCCCAGCCTCTGGCAGCAAGGGAGGAGATGTGGCCTCCCTCATTTCCATGTCCACTGCCTTGCCCAGGGCCTTACCGGCATTCCTGGAACCATCAGAAAAGCTTCTGAACTGGTCAGTCCACTACTTTCTACTCCTTGTTCTGAGTCCCACCTGCTCAAAGGGTTGTCTTCGTAAATGATAGGTGCGAGCTGGTGGCCGGGAGCCCCATCCACCAGCCGTGTCACTTGACCTAGGTGGCTGGGATTGTACATCCTTCCTTCTGGACCATGGTCCTAGATGTTTCTTCCAAACTATAAGCTCTTTTGGGAAGGAGACAGACTTGATTATACCAGCCTTTGCTTTGGAACCTATTGGTCTATCTTGCTAAGGATTGTGAGCATTTAAGACCTCCTGCAGCCTGCACTTATGCCTTCTCATAGCCTCATACTCCACTTGTTCACCCCACACCCCCAGGCAGGAATCTTGTTAGACAATGTACCATACTTAGGACATGCTGTTCTTCTTCACACCTTCCTGTCTTTTTTTAGTTATTATTTTTGAGAGAGAAAGAGAGAGCATGCATGCAAGCAGGGGAGGAAGAGAGAGAGAGGGAGGCAAGGGATCTGAAGCAGGCTGTGCACTGAGAGCAGCGAGCCCGATGTAGGGCTCAAACTCACGAACTATGAGATCATGACCTGAGCAGAAATCAGATGCTTAACTGACTGAGCCACCCAGGCTCCCCTTTATGCCTTCCTTTCTTTGCTCAGCAGGCCTCTGTTCACATCGCTCCTCCAATACTTCTCCACCTACTAGCCTTCTTTAGCCTTTGAAACCCAAGATCTCCTTGGTGAAACCTTTCCTGAACCCTGATTGCCTGGGAAGTCCTCTTGCCTCTGGATGCTTCCCCGGTTCTCCTGCACAATTCTGTCCATCTCTGTTGTGCTTCCTACCGTATGTAGTCACTGGGTGTGTTGATGTATTTAGTTCTCCAGGACTCTGAAGGGGGAGAGGCATATGTTTTCCTGGGGATGTGGTGTGGTAGCAAATTCAACTAAGTAGATTTGGGTGTGGATTTTGCTTGCATAATTGTTTAGTGTTAAATTCTCCTACAAAATTTCTTGGTATCTCCAATAATCCCAGAGGTGACTCTTGTCAGTCTGGGTTTGATCAGCTGCCCGTCCCTGAACAACCACTGTGTCTAGGGGCATAGTAGACCCATTGGCTGGGCCTGGGTGATGGATTAACCACTCTACATCTGGGGGGGGGTCAGACCCCCTCAAATCTCAGGGAGGAAGAGTGGGGCAGGGAGGCTTCACAGAAGGGGGTGGTATAGTGGACCCAGAGAAGAGTCACAAATGTCAACTCTACTTAGAGGTAAGTGAGTGGAAGGGTGGCCATGGAAAGGATTGCAAATATCGTAGGCATAAGTTAGAGAAAATGCGACATTTATCATTCACCACAATAAATTTCAATTGCTCAGAAAAAAAAGGAAAAAAATAAAGCAACCAGAGTAATATTTAAGCACTTGAACCAGAAATACATTTCCCATGAGCTATCAGGATCACCAAGACTATTAGCACTGGGGGCACTTTAGAAGCAGGAGGAACGAGGTTCCTGAGAAAAAGGAAGGACCATCATTCTGATTAAATGCCATGTTGCTGCCTTTGTAAATGTGTCATTGCAACCTTGAGCATCTCCAATCAGTGAGTGCAATGACCTGCCTTGTCTATCAATGGCAACCACTTTGTTTGAAATAGTAACATGCTTTGCCCTGCATGGTTATAATAATGGAGTTTAAACTGGTGGATACAGATGCTATAATTTTCACTAGGTTGTTATACTTTTGTGGAAATTTGAAGAATCAATTCAAGACACATTTCAGGGTGTGTGCAGGATGGTGGCTGATCCTGCAGATTCCCTGATTTATCTAGACTCTCAGACCAGTTTCTTCCTATGCCAATCCATTCTTCAAACTGCTCCAAGAGCTGTCTTCTAAAATGCCAATCAGATCACATCCCTTCCCTGCGTAAAATTTCCTGATGGCCCTCAGCTGCCATCAGACCTTAGGTAAAGTCCAGAATCCTAAACGAGACACTCAAAGCCTTCTTTCCCTGGTCGCCTTGCTCTGCCCTCCATGCCGGCTTCTACTACAGACACAGGACCACTTTCTGTATCCCTGAATGCTTGGCTGCTGTGTGCGTCTGGGCTTTGCTTACTCTGTTTCTCTAGCCTGCGGACCATTCCCCATCCTTCATCTTTGAGGTTAACTCTGGTCAATTTGATGACCTGCACTCTATTAACCACTGCCTTCTGGAGTGGTTTATTGTTCCTGCCTGACCACCCTTACACTGAAATTGTCATTCTCCACCTGTTCGGTTCCCTGACAAATATGAGCCCTTGACAATGTCTTTTTACAGTACCTAGTACCTAACGAACACTCAGTATGTTTGTGGGATCAGTGAGATTAAAGAAGACTAACAGTGTAAAATACTTCATACATTTCTGCATTCCAAATGGTTGTTTGGAAATCTGGAGGGGAGGCATGGAGCCTTCCTCCATAAAACATGTATATTGGGCAGTTCTGGAGCCGGGACTGAGTCCATCAAAGCCAGTTTAACTTAGGAATACACAAAGTTATGAGAGTCTGTTGGTGCATATCCCTGCACCACTGCAGTGCTCTGTGATGTAGAAAGAACCCACATGTGCCGCTGAGATGGGGAAATCTCACCCTACTGCGCCCTCCTCATGGGGCCCCAGGGAGTAGGGTTTTCAGGTACAGGTCGGTTGGCTCATGCATTTTACCTATAATTGCATAGGATGGGCTTCCAGCAAGTGTGGTGCGGTAGAGAAGGTTGGTCTGTCATCCAGGGCCCGGGGGTTGGAGCAGGGGAAGGCATCAAAGGATGAGCAAGGAGCCAGGTCTCCAGTGAGAGGGCTGGGGTAGGCCATGAGGGGTGAGGGGAAGGACAAGGAGTCCATGTAGGGTGGTGTCCAGCTTCCCCTCCAGCTCCCAGTCAGTGTCCCTTACGGTGGGTGATACTGCAGGTGAGTGGTGGGAATGGCAGTGGTTTTACTCAGGGCCCTCCCCTGCCCTCCCTTCTCTGCTCACTGTTGGTGGGGCTTGGGGGTGGAATCCTCACTGATACTAAATGAGCAAATACAAGTAGCTCAGCACTCCCGGGAAGATTCAGATGGCTTATCACTGGGTCTCTTGAGAGCTGGGGGTCATGGGGGCTGAGCTCTGCCCCCGCTTCCCCCCTTTCCCTCCCCCCTCCGCCTCCCCCGTCCCCTTTCTTCCCTACTCTCCCTCTCTCCAAGTCTCCATCTCTGTCTCTATCTCTCTCCCTCCCTTCCCTAGTCGGCCACTCCAAGCATCTGCTGTGTGAGGGAAGAAGCCTTCAGGTGACCCCAGCCTCTGCACCATCTGATAGCACCTTCTGGATGGGAGGAGTTTTGGGGAATCTGCAGACATGTTTCAAAACGACTAGGACACGTAATGAGGGATGACGATGGTAAGAAGATGGCAGAGAACAGTTGGCATCAGAATTCCCAGAGCTGAGCCTCAAGCACAGCCACCTCTCGAATTTTCTCTCTTACCTTGGGCAAGGTCACTGTAAACTGCTGGGAGCACTTTGAATGCACCAGGCTGCTCACCCCTCTTTGCTTTGCTTCTGTGGTTCTGTGTGGGGTTTAGCTGTCCACTGGCCAATATCTGCTCTCCTGTCACACTGAACTGAACATCGTATCTCTCTGAAGCCTCATCTGCCCTCAGTGCTCTCACCTTCTTCCCACTGCTTCTTTTTTTCTTTCCAGGTTTTAAAAAATTTTAAAAAATATGTTATTGATTTTTTGAGAGAGAGAGAGCGAGCAAGCAGGGCAGGCAGAGAGAAAGGGAGACAGAGAATCTGAGGCAGGCTTCAGGCTCTGAGCTGTCAGCACAGAGCCTAATGTGGGACTCGAACTCATGAACCATGAGATCATGATCTGAGTCAAAGTTGGATGCTTAACGAACTGAGCCAACCAAGAGCACCTTTTCTTACCAAGTTTTAATTTAAATTCCAGCTAGTTAACATACAGGGTCATATTAGTTTAATGTATAGAATTTAGAGATTCACCACTTATATACAACACCCACTGGGCATCACAACAAGTGCCCTCCTTAATCCCCTATTTTTAAAAATTTATTTATTTAAATTCAAGTTAGGTAACGTACAGTTTAGTATTGGTTTCAGGAGCAGAACCCAGTGATTCATCACTTACATATAACATCCCGGGAAGAAGGGATATAACACCCAGTGATCATCCCAACAAGTTCCCTCCTTAATGCCCATTGCCCATTTAGCCCATCACCCACCTACCTGCTCTCCAGCAACCCTCAGTTTGTGCTCTGTATTTAAGAGTCTCTTATGGTTTGCCTCCCTCTCTGATTTTATTTTTCCTTCCCTTCCCCTATGTTCACCTGTTGTGTTTCTAAAATTCCACACATGAGTGAAATCATATGGTATTTGTCTTTCTCTGACTGACTTATCTCGCTTAGCATAATACATTCTAGTTCCATCCATGTTGTTGCAAATGGCAAGATTTCATTCTTTTTGATCACTGAATGTATTCCATTGTATGTATATACACACACACACACACACACACATACACACACACACATACATATATATATATATATATATATATATATATATATATATATATATATATCTACCCCATCTCTATCCATTCATCAGTCTATGAACATTTGGGCTCTTTCCATATTTTGACTGTTGTTGATAGTGCTTATAAACATTGGGATGCATGTACCCTTTCGAATCTGTATTTTTGTATCCTTTGGCTAAATACTTAATAGTGCAATTGTTGGGTCATAGGTTAGTTCTATTTTTAGTTTCTTAAGCAACCTCCATACTGTTCTCCAGAGTGGCTGCACCAGTTTACGTTCCCACCAACAGTGCAAGAAGGTTCCCCTTTCTCCACATTCTCACCAACACTTGTTGGTTCTTGAGTTGTTAATTTAGTCATTCTGACAGGTATGAAGTGGTATCCCATTATTGTTTTGATTTGTATTTCCATGATGATGAGTGATGTTGAGCATCTTTACATGCATCTTAGCCATCTGGATGTCTTCTTTGGAAAAGTGTCTGTTCATGTGTTTTGCCCATTTCTTCACTGGATTTTTGGGTGTTGGTTTGATAAGTTCTTCATGGATTTTTGGATACCAATCTCTTATCTGAAATGTCATTTGCAAATATCTTCTCGCATTATGTTGGTTGCCTTTTAGTTTTTTTGTTGATTGTTTCCTTTGCTGTGCAGATCCTTTTTATCTTGATGAGATCCCAATAGTTTATTTTTTTGTTTCCCTTGGCTTCTGAGACATGTGTAGTAAGAAGTTCCTGCAGCCGAGATCAGAGAGGTTGTTGCCTGCTTTTTCCTCTGGGATTCTGATGGTTTCCTGTCTCATATTTAGGCCTTTCATCCATTTTGAATTTGCTTTTGTGTATGGTGAAGAAAGTGGTCCAGTTTCATTCTTTTGTGTGTTGCTGTCCAGTGTTGCCAGCACCATTTGCTGAAGGAGACTATCTTTTATCTATTGGATACTCTTTCCTGCTTTGTTGAAGATTAGTTGGCCGTACATTTGTGGGTCCATTTCTGGGTTTTCTATTCTGTTCCATTGATCCATGTGTCTGTTTTTGTGCCAGTACCATACTGTCTTGATGACTACAGCTTTGTAATACAGCCTAAAGTTCAGAATTGTGATGCCTCCACTTTGGTTTTCTTTTTCAACATTACTTTGAATAAAGAATGAATGTATCAATCAGGACATTAAGAAATGAAAAAACACATGGAAGCAAATGAGAATGAAAACATGACAGTCCAAAATCTTGGGGCTGCAGCAAAGGCAGTCTGAAGAGGAAAGTACATTGCAATTCAGGCCTATCTCAAGAAGCAAATACACAACCTAATCTTCTCCATAAAGGAGGTAGAAAGGAGCAGCAAATAAAGCATAAAGCCAGCAGAAGAAGGAAAATAGTAAAGATTAGAGCAGAAATAAATGATATAGAAACAAAAAAATCAGTAAAACTGATTAATGAAACTAAAGGCTGGTTTTTAGAAAGAACGAATAGATGAATGAATGAATGAATGAATAAAAATTAACCCCCTACCCAGACTTATCAAAAGGAAAAGAGATATGCCCCAAATAGATAAAATCATGAATGAAAGAGGAGTGACCACAACCAACCCCAGAGAAATATAAACAATTGTAAGAGAATACTATGAGCAAGTATATGTCAACAAACTGTACAAACTGGAAGAAAGGGACAAAGAAAATTCCTAGAAACTCACACATTACCAAAACTGAAACAGGAAGAAATAGAAAATTTGAACAGGCACATGACCAACAAAGAATTTGAATCATTAATCAAAAATCTCCCAGCAAACAAGAGCCCTGGGTGAGATGGCTTCCCAGGGAAATTCTACCAGACATTTAAAGAAGAGTTAATACTAATTTTATCAAACTGTTCCAAAAAACAGAAATGGAGGAAAGCTTCCAACCTCATTCTATGAGGCCAGCATTAGCTTGAGACCAAAACCAGACAAAGACCCCACTAAAAAGGAGAATTACAGGCCAATATCTGTGATGAACCTGGATGCAAAAATTCTCAGATACTAGCAAATCGAATTCAACAGTACATTAAAGGAATTATTAACCATGATCAAGTGGGATTTAGTCCTGGGCTGCAGGGCTGGTTCAATATTCACAAATAAACCAATGTGATACACCATATTAATAAAAGAAAGAATAAGAACCATGTGATTCTCTCAATAGATGTGGGAAAAGCATTTGACAAATTGCATCCTCAAGAAGGAATAGAAGGGATAGAAGGAACATTCCTCGACATCATCAAAGCCATATATGAAGGCTCACAGCTAATATCATACTTAATGGGGAAAACCTGAGAGCTTTCTCCCTAAGGTCAGGAACATGACAAATATTCCCACTCTCACCACTGTTATTCAACATAGTGTTGGAAGTTCAGGCCTCAGCAATCAGACAACCTAGAAATAAAGGGCATCCAAAATGGCAGAGTAGAAGTCAAACTTTTACTCTTTGCAGATGACATGATACTCTACATGGAAAATCCAAAAGCTTCCACCAAAAAACTGCTAGAACTGATCCATGAATTCTGTAAAGTTGCAGGTTATAAAATCAATGCACAGAAATCTGTTGCGTTTCTATACACCAATAATGAAGCAACAGAAAGAGAAATCAAGGAATCGATTCCATTTACAATTGCATCGAAAACCATAAAATACCTAGGAATAAACCTAACCAAAGAAGTAAAAGATCAATCAGTATGCTGAAAACTATAGAAAGTTTATGAAAGAAATGGAAGAAGACACAAAATATGGAAAAAGATTCCATGCTCCTGGATAGGAAGAACAAATATTGTTAAAATGTCGATACTACCCAAAGGAATCTACATATTCAATGCAATCTTTATCACTATAACACCAGCACTCTTCCCAGAACTGGAGCACACAATCCTAAAGTTTGTATGGAACCACAGAAGACCCCTAATGGCCAAAGTAATGTTGAAAAACCTCCCGCTGCTTGCCTTGTGCCCTTCTGCTCCTCTCCACCGTCCCCTGTGACACCTCAGCGGTTCAGGTCACGTATTTACCCCACCCCCTCTCTCTCGAGCTTGTGCGCTCTTTGAAGACAGGGCCTGTTTTCGTTCCTTTGTGCGTCGATTTAGTCTGTATCTGAAGCACCCGGCACCATGCCTCGCACCGGCCAGAAAACTACCGGTTCTTGAGTCAATGACTAGATAAATATACGATATGAAATCAAATTATCAGTCATTTCTGCTGGAGTTGGGAGGTTGAATTGGGTGCAGAGAGGTATCTGTGGCCAGTCACGGCGGGGGAGGGGGGGAGAAAAGCCGCCACGGGGAACCCTAGGGTTACCGTATGTGGGGGTGGCGGTGGGTGGGAGCGGTTGCAGAGCTTGGTTATAGAGTCACCGCCTTTGCTAGAAGAGGCCGCTGCTGTGGGGGAGAAGCTGGCTGCCAGGCGCTGGGGGAGCAGGCCAAGTCCAGAATTCAGCTTCGGAGCCAAGTGGGCCCCAGACGACGGCATGAGAGTTGAGACCCGGTGGTGTCCAGACCCACATCACGCAGAGATTCCCTCCACGGGAAAGGAGCGGGTTTGTGGGAGGCCTCAGCAACTGGGCGTTAAGGAATGGGGGCCGGCAAATTCTTTCTGAGAGCAAATCTGTAGGCGCGGCTCTATGTTTGTGTAGCTTCTTGTTAGGGATGGAATGTTTGTGTCCCCTCCAAATTCGTACGTTGAAGTCCTAATCCTCAGAGTGATGGTGTTAAGAGTAGGACACTGGGAAGTACTTAGGTTACGAGGGTGGTTAGCCTCGTGGGTACCTTGTAAGTACCCCACGGGGGTACTTAGCCTCACGAATGAGGTTAGTGCCCTGATAAATCACTCCCAGGGAGCTCTCTCTGGCCCCTTCCACCATGCGAGGACACAGCGAGATAAAGGCCAGGAAGAGGGGCCTCACCGGAGCCCGACTATGCTGGCACCCTGACCTTACACTTCCAGGCTCAAGAAGTCCCCCCTCACCGCCCCAGTGTGTGGTACTTGGTTACAGCACCCTGAGCATCACCCAGTTTCTTGCTGTCTGGTTGGGGCCCTGTTGGTATCTGTATCGCCTGGGTTTCTTACATGTTACAAAGTGGGGGAAAAGGGGCTTTGAATGAAATACCCGTCAGATTTTCCCTACTAGAGAGATGACTCGAGACAACCTGTCAGAAGGTTCTGGGTGCCCTGTCTGTGAAAGGGAATTACTGGATTACCTTGGTGGTTCTCCTCCTCTTGGGGGTTGGCACGCTTTCAAATATCAGATCATTACGCAGTATGTTTGAAGCCACGAAAAGGTAAACACGAGTCTGAAACTAAAAGAAAGCTTCAGAGTCCCTGAGGCACTTTGAACAGTCACCACGTGGTCGCACTTTGGGGCCAGCCGTGTGCTGTCGCGGCAGTTGTACCTCCCTCCAGGCCGGGCTGTCCAAGTGCTCCGTGAGATTTGCCTCTTTCATTGGGCTGAGCTTGCAGCTTCTTGCTCTGCTGACCTTCAGCAGGTGTTTCCTCCTCTCAACCAAGCAGCAGGACCTGTTCTCCTCGAGCTTCTACCTGACAGGCATTGCTGAAACCTTACTTATTTTTGCAGCAAAAACGAGTTTCTCCATTTGATCCGAGCTTGGAGGTGCATGTGTGCAGAGCACGGAGCACCCCAGGCTGTGATGGCCTCAAAGCTGGGACTGGACCCAATGACCACCCCTCAACAAGGACCTTTTAAGCTCTTGAGCTTCTGAAAAAGCCAATCTTCGGCAGAAGTTTTTCCACTGATGGAATGCACAAAGTGTTTCTCGTGGTCAAGTTTTATTGGCATCGACTCTAAGGAATATGCATGACATTTACATTTGAAAGTGTTAAATGCAAAATGCACTGAGCCTTCCAAAAGTTGGTACTGACTTTCAATCCTCCCAGCCAACCCAAGAGACAAGAAATTTGTAGACTCATGTTTGGAATAGGTTGGATATTCCAGAAAACTTTAGACCATCGGGACAATAGGGGGCATGCGTTGGTTTGCATGTTAAAGATATATGAATTCAAAACACAAACGGTCGTTTTGCAAGTTAGTTGATGGCGGGGGAGCGGGGGGATCAGTTGCCCTTGCAGGTGACTGCGGTCCTAACGGGACAGCTGTCTCTTGAATGACATTGGCAATGGTAGAAGGGCTCTCTTGTGCTTTGCCTATCCTGCTTTCTACTCCATTCGGATTTGCAGCTCACCTGTGGTCTGGAAGAAGATAAAAGATCTCCGTGATTGTAGTATTTCTTTTTAGCAAATAACGCATAATTCCACGTGTGCTTCAGCAGGAAGGCCCTATGTTCATTTAGGCAGGGTTAGGAGAAGAAACTAGCGTAGCGGAGAGGATCACCTGGCAGGTTACATGACTGTGGGCAAGTTACCCCCCCCCCCCCCCCCCCCGTCTGTGTAGCCCATGTCTCAGGGGTCCTATGAGTGCTTGACTCAGGGGCCTGTCATGAGCCTTAAGTGAATTACAATATGTGAACTTTACAGAGCATAACTCAGCCCATTTTAAGCACTAACGAATGTTAGAAATGATGGCTTAGACTTTGGAGGAGTTACCTGGCATTATAGCATTCAGCTTCCAAAACCTCAGCTTTCTCCCTATAGACCAGAACTAGTAACAACTACCCATGTGGTTACGCGAACCTGGAAACGTCAACCAAATATCTGGCGTGAATGGAAGGATTCACAGTGGGTGTTGCCGGCATTCCCACTATCGACTGAGCAATGGAAATGAAGGCAACTTTCCCCTTACTACAAACTACTGTTCAACTTAGCAAATGTTCTGAAAATGACAGCTCTTCCTAATGGTGGAAGTAATGGAACATCTGAGGAAGCACGGGAAGAGGTTGGAAATCACTTGTCCGTCCCAAACCTGAGGTACGCGCTCTGAATGCCGTGACACACGCCCTTTGTCGTCATGTGCATGTGGGCACATATGTAGCACCGTCGGTATGCCCCCCTGTCCATGCCTGGTAAGGTGTGAAGCATGGGTGGAAGAAGTGACCCTGTGTCTGCCCCCCAGGGTTCTCCTGTTCTGGGAAGGACAGCGTGGTGGTATGGAACCGTGAGATAGAGAGGGAAAGCTGTCTATCAGTACATCGAATAGGATTCATTTTAACCAAGGGAAATGAGAGGGGGAGAGAGATGTAGATGGGAAGTTAGGAGACATGGGGCAGGGACTGTTGAGTGATCCCCACGTCTCTTCTCCTCTTCTTTCCTTAGTCGTGGGGCTCCTCCTCAGGGTGGCCCGGCGTCCAGCTTTGCCCTGGTCTGAGGGGGATCTTGGGACATGGACTTCCAGGGCTACGACAGGAAAGCACCTTGAGACACCAGGGTCAGGCGGTCCAGCCCAAGTTCTGACAGCGGGCTGACGTGAAGAAGCGATGTGTGCGAATTCCTGGTCAAGTCCTTTCAACGGGGCAAAGTTTGGCCCCTGTTCTCCTTCTTTGTTCCTAATCCAGGAAGGGGGCTGTGGGGCTCAGATGCCTGCTTATGCCCACAGCGCCGCTGGATGGTTTCAGTGGCAACAGAGAAGCCCTCGGCACTCCGGCTGGTTCAAGTACAAGCAGAAGCCAAGTCGGCAAGCCAGTGGTGGTGAAGGAGGAACGACCATGCAGCTCATGGCTGCAGTGCGCTTTGAGCTCGTGTTCACACAACCTAGAGACCCAAGAGGCTGGGGGATGGGCCACAGTGAGCAGGTAGTACCCACTTTGCAGTCCCTCTCCCTGGCTGAGGGGGAGACGTTAGACCCACTCTCCTCTTCCTTGGGATTCTTAAATCCTTATTTCATAACGAGGTACATAGGTGGCCATTACTGAAGCCCATTACATAATAGGTTTTCTCATTCATGAACTTGCACCTGTCCTGGGTGCTGTTGCTCATTCTTGGCCACCAGCCCAGTGGAGGCCTGGGCTCCGGGATGCTGAGTGAGTGGATTTTACTCCAGCTCTCCATGAGGATGAAGCCCACAGCCCAGGATGGCCGAGCTACGCGCTCGGCCGCACCGTTCACTGACCTCTTTAGCAGCAGTCTCGCTGGGCTTCTTTCTTCTGGAGGCAGAGCCTGTCCCCTGTTTGGTATGAATCCTGATGGCAGCCGCTGGTCCTGGCCCTGGAGAAGGGGCCAAAGAGAGCTCGTGCGGAGGGCAGGAGGCTGGGAGACCAGCACATTGGGGTAGAGATCCTCTTTGCTGGCACGACAGGTTTTAAAAGAATACTAAGAAGTTCCTACCTGGGACTATTAGTGACTTCAAAATATTTAGGAATCTTCTCTGCTCAAAATAGAACATAAATGGCTCTAAAAAGTTCCCTGCAATGATGGTTCTATTTGCCTCACGGTTGCTCAAGGGGGTAAGTGCCCTTATTAGTTTCTGAAGAGAAAAATACACCTCCAGGGCATTACCTTACTATGAAATCTACTTTCTTCCTGGTAATTGAAGAAGTCACAGCATGTACCAAAAAGATGAAAGCCTGTGTTGGAAGGAACTAGTTTTTTTTTTTTTTTTTTTTTTTTGAAAAAATGTTTTTCAGAAGTATTGTGTGTTCCTGTGTGGTGCCGTTGAAGTAACATTCTGTACTGACTCCTTCGCGGAGATCTTTTAAGGAAGAAAGACACAAAAATCAAGCAGCCTCTCTGTGTGAGTTTTTAAGGGGCCCTAGTTTGGGTTCATTTGCTGGTCAGCATGCTGTGGGTACTCATGCGCATAGTAATTAGTATTTTTACATATAAGAGCATTCCTGACTGTGTTGAAAAGGAGTTAGTGAGGACATACTAGTTCCTTTGAAAATATAAAAGATGTAAGTCCTTTGGGTCAGTTTTCCCGGCAATAAAAAGCCCACCCCGCCCTTTATTAAATGATTGGGGGTCGGTATCCCTGAGATGGCAGGGGGTCTCCTGTGGTCTGTAATCCAAGCACAAATAATACACCAAGCTGTGGAACTCCCTGGATGAAACCATCACTGCTGAGTTTGTGCTGTTAGAAAGAGAACACCACTGGTGCAGAAGTGATATTAATAATGTAGAAAAACTTATTTCTTTCAGTATTTTCAATACTCACTTGTGATGGTTAATTGTACGTATCACCGATGGGGCTAAGGGATGCCCGGATAAGCTAGTCATTATTCTTGGGTGTGCCCATGAAGGCGTTTCCAGAAGTGATTGGCATGAATCAGTAGACTGAGTAAAGAAGGGGCCCCTCACCATTGTGGGTGGACATCAGCCCATCCACTGAGGGCCCAAATAGAATGGGAAAGCAGAGGAAGAGTGAATTCACTCTCTCTGCCTTAGGGGAGATATCGATTTTCTCCTAGCCTTGGACTTGAGCATTCCTGGTTCCTGGGCTTTCAGACTCAGCCTGGCACTTAAGCCGCCAGCCCCCCCAGATTCTCAGGCCTTCGGACTCAAGATTATGTTACACCACTGTTTTTCTGTGCCTCCGGCTGGCAGACGGCAGATCTTGGGATTTGTCGGTGTTCACAATCACGGGACCCAATTCCTACAATGAATTTTCTCTCCTCTGTATCTATGTATATGCTATTGGTTTCGTTTCTCTGGAGAACCCTGACTAACACACTGCTCATCCAGGACTCACAGTAGATGTTTCAACTCAAGTTAGCAAAGGTTTCCTCAATGTATATCATACACGAAGAAATTTTCCTTGCTTCTGTGAAGCAGGCAAAAATGAATATGGCAAGTCCCTGTCCATGGTGAGCTTATAGTCTATTTAGCTTATAGTCTACTAATCTATAGTCTACTATAGATTTCAATTAAAACACGGCAGCTTCCAAGAGAGGCGGCCATGGCAAAGGCTTTACCGGATACAGAAATGGATGGATTTCTCTCAGTGGAACAAAGGCCAACAACCGTTCTACTCTGGAAAGTGTTATGCTATACGTAGGTGTTGCTAACAGATCTCTTTCATGCTTAATGGGATGAAAAAAATAGTTTCTCACCATTTGGTTACCATTCGCTGAGGGTTCCAGCTAACTTTGGAAGAAGACTGAATTCAGGTAAGATTAATCTGGTGAAGTAGCCTATTAAACCAGGAATTTATCAAAATGTTTTATGGGGGCAGTGGTTCATTATTTCCTCTGTTCACCGTACTACAGGGAACAGCAGCTATCTGACTAGGTCATTTTGAAAGCACTCTCTGCGATAGGACTAAGACTTTATAGATTGCCTCCAGTGACTTTGGCTGCTGCATGCTTTCAATTTAGAAATAAAGCAGCCCGTGGCCTCATATCTGATTCATAGAATTCCAGGCAGAGTCTGAAGTTCTGCATAATAGGACACCTTACTGCCACGAGCCGTTTCTTTAAACAGGCCACTTTTAAAGTTGCTTATTGATTGGGCAGTTAGTTATGGCCGCATAAAACCTGACAGTGGTAAGCATTTTCTCTTTTTGTCATTTGAGCCCTCGGAGGAAGAAGAGCCTATGGTATATTGAGAGAAATTTATAAGTTATCTAGTCGGTGACAGGTGGAAAAGGAGGACAGCAGTATTGATTGTGTCCCATAACTTTCCCACACTCTTAGAGAGTGTGTCACAGGCCATTAAACTCAGTAAGCTTTAGGTGACTGATAGAAAAATGGATGAGGGTCAGTAGGTGTGAGTTTCATCTTTTAAATCGCCTTTGCCTCTTCTGGGCAGGAAAGGGAATATCATTAATCTCCTTCACAAAGAAAACAGCTGTGTCATCACTGATGTGCCGCTGTCCCTGACTCTGCTGTGACACACGAATGGGAGATTATGGACAGTGCACCTGCTCACTCTCAGAAAATACTCCGACTCTCAGTCATGAAGGGCCTGCCGCCACGGCTTTTCCTTTATGCCTGCGCACGCGCGCAGCCACTCACTCACGTACCTTTGCAGGTTACACGTTCGTCGTGCACAGAGAACATTGTAACGTTGCTCGTTTGAGGAAATCGGGATGCTCCCTCTAATAGTGATTTCTTGGGATATAACTTTAAGATGAAGACAAAAAAACCCACAACAACAACACCAAAATCTCACTACCCGAGTGTTTGCTCTGGTCTCAGCGGGAGAAAATTTGTTTCAACCCATTATTTGTCTAAACAGTGTTTTGTTTTGTTTTGTTTTTCTCTGGCCAGGTCTTTTGTGTAGCGTGTTTGGAAAGATGAGGAGTGTGGCCCTTTTATTAAATAAACTACCTTCAATGAAATTTTATGTCAAGTCTCCCCCACACCCCCCTGCCTCCACACACCTCTCTTCTGTAAGAGAAATGATGGTTGACAGAGAAAATTACTTGAAAGTTGCCCTAATAAATTTCTGGTCTTCCCCCTTTCAACCGTTTATCTGCCTTTCTTCTGATCCCAGAAAGGAAATCCTGTCTTTCCAAGCGTCTGTAGGCCGCAAAGCCTTGGACTTGGTGATTCCTCTTTTGCTTCCGGGCCTCCCCTCCATGTCCACTAGGACAGCGCATTGTACCAGCCCCACCCCAGATTACAAAGGGAACCTGTCCCTCTTCTTTCCATTGGCACCCATTGTCTTTGCTCAACCCACTCATCTTTTCTTTCCCAGATGGTGGCCTTCTAGTTTCTTGCTTCCGCCCTCGTCCTGCCTTCCCCTCAGGTCATGTCATGTTCTACTCACAAGGTTTTAATGCCTTCCTGTCTCACTTAGAGTGAGAGACCGATTCCTTACAATGGCCTGCAAGGCCTTGCAGGATGTGGTCAGCTCTGAGTCTCTGGCCTTGCCTCCTACGTTTCCCCTTTCCTCATTGTCCTCCAGCCACCCTGGGGTCCTTGCTGGTCCTTTAAGAACCCAGACTTTTTTTTCTGCCTCAGGGCCTTTGCACAGGCTGCCTTTGTTTCTTAGCCAATTCTTTTCCTTGATGTCCACATGGGTCCCTCTCTCATCGCCTTCACACTGTTGCTCAAATGTTACCCTTTTAGGGAGACCTCCCATGACTCTTCTATTTAAAGTTGTACCTTACCCTCCATCCTGCTTTTCTCCTTTATATTTCTCCACATCACCTTTCACCATCTGACACTTTATTTATCTTTTTTAATATTTATTTATTTTTGAGAAAGAGAGAGACCGAGTGCGAGCAGGGGAGGAACCGAGAAAGGGAGACACAGAACCAGAAGCAGGCTTCAGGTTCCGAGCTGTCCACACAGAGCCTGATGAGGGGCTCGAACTCACAAACTATGAGATCATGACCTGAGCTGAAGTCGGACACTTAACTGACTGAGCCACCAGGCGCCCCACCACCATCTGACACTTTAAATGCTTTCTTATTTGTTGTCTGTATTCCTGATCCAGACTGTGAATTTTAAAATGGCAGGCAACTTGTCTGTTTTGTCTATTTCTGTATCCTCAATGCCTGGAATAGTGCCTGGCACTAAGTAGGCACTCAGTCAATATTTGTTAAATAGATGCCTAATAAAGTAACTGGGGTTTGGGAGCAGTTCCAGTGCAGCTCTAGAAAGAGAAGATTTTAGGGCTCACTGCAAGGTAACCCTAAGTGAAGATGCCGGAGGACAGGGAATCCAGCAGAACATGACAATCGCAGCGGAAAATTCAATGTTATGCTTTTTGTCTTTCTTCTTGGCGATAAATCTCAACCTCTTTGTCTACCTGAAAGGGCGGAGGGATAATAGTTCTCTGGTTAATATTTTGAAACTGTGCCCACACCTGTGAGTGCATATATGTTTACCATGTTTTATATATACTACTCTAAGACCTATCTAGATTTAAGCTGAATTGCTCTCCAATCTCAGAGAATTAACCACCAGGTGATATTCTTGTTTTCAGATGGCAGCATTGGGACGAGTTAATTAAGACACCTGAATACTTTTTTTCTTACAAATATTCATTTTTGAAGAAAACAGGATTTATGTGAATGGTATATGCATAGCATGCCTACTTTAGGGATAGGCATGGGGTCACCAAGTGCTTCATTAACTCTCCGAGCTGATTAAAGAATTCTAAAGCAAGCTGCCTGATTGTCACCAAGTGTTTCTTTTATAGAAACCTGGGAGAATCTTATATACTTCAAAAGGAAAACAAAGACCCCATAGCATTCTCAACCTCAAATGAATGAAAAAGACATTGGCATAAAGACGATATGCAGATCTTGGGTAGAAAGCAAATGACAGCATTGCAGATGAGTTCACCAATATAGGGCCAATTCTTACTGTCTTTGAAGACTCTCGTGTGATTAAGAAAATATTTGGAAGGATTTGGGAAGAGTTTTTACAGGAAAGAAAAACAATGTGCCAGATGGTCAACGAGAAATTCTTTCCTTACAATAAAGTTTTATAATTATGCTTGTAGTTTACTTATGTGTCTTCTGTCTTTAGTATTTTGATGTAGTAGGGCACAGATAATTACCTGTTTATAGTTGATCAAAATTATGGATTATACTTTTGGGGCTTACTAGTGCATTAAAATATTGTCATATAATTTTGAAATATTTGATAGTATTCCTCAATAATTGAGTTTTTGGAAATGCACATACTGTAGTAGAAACAGGAATGAGTCCTTTTTATGGATCACTAATTGTGATCAATATGTCATGATAGATCTGTGATTGACATGGCATTCAGTATTAAGGGAACAGATCAGGATCTGGGGAGGTATGTGGTTCAAATTGAAAAGCAATTCTCTGTACCCTTCATGGGTTTTCAAGATAAAGTTGTAAAAATTTATTTAGAAATTTCAGGTAGTGCAAGAGACGTTTATGTTTATCTAAACACATGTTTAGATAAGTTAAATGTTTATGCATTTAAACTTTTTGGAAATCTTGAATGTCTTTAACATAAATTGGCAAACTTTGTATTGGTGGGAAGAACTACTTCTGTTTTTTGTTCTAGAAAACAGGGTAGTGTAGGCAAAGCAGTAGTAATGTTCCAGTTACAAATTTTTCCAGATATCTACTGCTGTCTAATAAATATCTCCAAATTTAGTGACCTCAAACAACAACATTTTATATGCTTATGGATTCTGTGAGTTTGGATTCAGACAGGACATTGTTGAGCTGGCTTGTTTCTGCTTCACTAATGTGCCTGATGTGACCTGTCCATGTGGCTGGGACGTCCTGACAGCATGGCGGCCTTAGGAGAGCTGGGTTCTTCTGGGGCAGCTCAGGGCTTGGAGCCTACATGTACCGGTGAACAAGATGAAAACTTTAGTACCTTCTTGACCCAGCCTCAGAGGTGAAGTCAGTGAGCGCCAATTTTGTCTTATTCTTTTAATCAAAATTTGTTATCTAGAGGTCGGGTCTCCAGAGGAGAGTGGGGTGGATTTTGTGTGTGAAAGAAATTCAAGTTTGTTGCCAGAAGATGGTCCATGGTGATTTTTTTCAGTTGTTGGAAATTCTTTAATAGTCCTGCCATCAAGAGGTGGGGTTTATGTCTCTATCTCTTGAGTCTCTATCTCTTGGATCTGTGACTCCTTTGAACAAAAGCGTATAACAGAGAGGAAAGGAATATAATAGAATAAGTTCTCTTATAGTCCTAGTTTTCAGAGAGTTTATAATCAGTAGATGTCAATATTGGTCAATGTATTTTTCACATTTATTAAGATAATCATTTTTATTTCAGATTTAGTCTGTGGCTGTGGTAATTATATTGATTGATTTTCAAATATCAAACCAGCCTTTCATTCTTGGGATAAATATCATTTGGTCATGATGTATTTTTCTTTTTTAATATATTGCTGAATCCTATTGGGTAGTATTTTGGTAAAGGTTTATATAACCATGCTTATAGTCCATTGTTCTGTTTTGCTTTATTTATTTATTTTTTTGTAATGTCTTTGATTTTGGTGTCAGAATAATTCTGGTTTCATATAATGAGTTAGGAAGTGTTTTCTCTTCTTGTATTTTTTGAACAATATGTAAAATTATTATTTATTTATTGTGTTTAGAGGAATTTGACAGTGAAATCAACTGGGCCCAGAGTTTTATTTGTTCTAAGATTTCAATTTCTTTAATAGATTTTGGATTTTTTAGGATATTTCTATTTGAGTGACTGTTGGTAGTTTGTCTTCCAAGGAATTTTTCCATTTCGTGTATGTTGTTGAATTTATTGGTATAACACCATTTGTAATACTATCTTGTTATCATTTTAATGTTTATAGGATCTGTAGTAATGTCTCCCTTTTCATTACTGGTATAGGTAATATGTGTTTTCCTTCCCTCCCTCTTCCCCTCCCACCTCCTTGTCAATCTGGCCACAAGTCAATTTATTTTATTGAATTTTTCAAGGAACCAGCTCTTGGTTTCATTGACTTTTCTTTATTGCTTTTCTATTTCATTTATTTCCACTCTTAACTATTTGCTCCCTTGTAATTCTTTTGGATTTAATTTGCTCTTTTGTTTCTAGTCTCTAAGGGAAGTTTGGATAATTGATTGAGACTTTTCTTCTTCTGTTAAATCAGCATTTAATCCTGTAAATTTCCCTCTAAGTATTCATTTAGGTGTGTTCCACAAATACTGAAGTGTTGTATTTAGTAATTTTTCTGTGATCCGTTCCTTGACTCATGGGTTATTCAGTAGTGTATATTGTTCAATTTGGAAATATTTGGAATATTTGGGGATGTTCTTGATATTTTTCTATTATTTACTCAGATATTCTGCTATTTCCCCTGTGCAATCCATTCTACTCTGCATTGGTAATTGTGAATGTTTGATAGAACCCCTGGAGGGAACCCCCAGGAGTTCTCTGAGCTTTCCAACAGTATCAGTTACTTGGTGCTGAATCTTTTCCTTGATTCCCCTACATTGAGTGATCCCTGGGGCAGTACTGTTGATGGAGGAAGAATGCTATATTAGGGTCCAGCAGACCTGGGTTCTGACCAGCTCTTGTTTTATAAAATACTAAAGGCAACTACCTAATGGAGTCTTAATTTTCCTATCTGTGAGGTAGACATAATAATCTTGCCTCTATTGTGTCCCAGGGTTTTTGTAAACATCAAATGCGATAAATATTGTTGTTAAATTATTAACCATGCAAAATGTAAGATATTGCTATTGATGGATAATATTTCATGGAGAAATTTCCTACATATAAGATTATTTATCATGCTATATTTTAGTAAGATTGCATTTTACTATTTAACAGATCATTATAAAACATCTTTAACTTATAGGGAATTGAATGTACACGTTAAAATGTAGTTTCAGGGGTACCTGGGTGGCTCAGTTGGTTGAGTTTCTGACTTTGTTGAATTCGGCTCAGGTCATGATCCCAGGGGGATCAAGCTCCACGTTGGGCTCTGCACTGAGCATGGAGTCTGCTTATGATATTCTCTCTCTCTCTCTCCCACCCCTCTCCCCACCTTGCACTTGCTCTCTCTCATATATATATATATATATATATATATATATATATATATATATATATATATTACATATACATATATTATATATAAGTTTGAAGATAGTACTCACTTTATTAACTTCTAATAACTATATAACTAAGAACTGTGGTTATATGAAACAACTACCCACTTGAATGAAGAAATGGGTATAATTCTGTGGATGTTTTCATTGGTGAACAAACTAAATGTCTTTTTGAAAATCCATGCTGAATAGTGGTGGATCAAACAGGTCTTAAATGAAATTTTTAAAATTATTTTATTTTTTTCATCATGGTAAGTGTGCTCTTTAATTCCCTTCACTTATTTCACCCATCGCCTCACCCATGTCCCTTCTGGTAACCATCTGTTTGTTATCTAGAGTTAAGTCTCCATTGCTTTGTCTCTCTTTGTCTCTCTCTCTCTCTGTCTTTTTCCTTTGCTCATTTGTTTTATTTCTTAAATTCCACATATGAGTGCAATCATAGGGTATTTGCTTTCTCTGACTTATTTTGCTTAGCTTAGCATTAATACTCTCTAGCTCCATCCATGTCATTGCAAATGACAAGATTCCTTTCTTTATGTCTGAATAATATTCCGTTGTGTATATAAACCACTTCTTTATCCGTTCATCTGTCAGTGGACATTGGGGCTGTTTCCGTAATTTGACTATGGTAAATAATGCTGCAATAAACATAAGGGTGCATGTATCTCTTTGAATTCTGTTTTTTTTTTTTTTTTTTGTATTTGTAGTGCAAATCCTGGATCATAGGGTAGATCTAGTTTTTATTTTTTTGAGGAAACTCCACACTGTTCTCCAGAGTGGCTACCAGTTTGTGTTCTCACCAGCAGTGCACGAGGGTTCCTTTTTCTTCACATCCTTCCCAACACCTGTTGTTTCTTGTATTGTTGATTTTAGCCATGCTGACAGGTGTGAGTTGGTATCTCATTGTAGTTTCGATTTGCATTTCCCTGATAACTGATGCTGAGCATCTTTTCCTATGTCTGTTGGCCATCTGGGTATGCTCTTTGGAGAAATGTCTCTTCATGTATTCTGCCCATTTTTAATTGGATTATTTGTTTTTTTGGATGTCTTTTGGGAGTTGTATCAGTTCTTTATATATTTTGGATGCTAACCCTTTATCAGATATGTCATTTGCAAATATCTTCTCCCATTCCATAGGTTGCTTTTTAGTTTTGTTGATTGTTTCCTTCACTGTGAAGAGTTTTTTTATTTTGATGTAGTCCCAGTAGTTAATTTTTGCTTTTCTTTCCCATGCCTCCAGAGACATATCCAGAAAATGTTTCTCTGGTCAATGTCAGAGAAGTTACTGTTTGTGCTCTCTTCAGGGATTTTTATGGTTTTCTGTCTCACATTTAGTTCTTTAATCCTCTTCAAATTTTTTTTTTGTGTGTGTATAGTGTAAGAAAGTGGTCCAGTTTCTTTTGCATGTTGCTGTCCAGTTTTTCCAGCACCATTTGTTGAGGAGACTGTCTTTTTCACATTGTATATTCATTCTTCTTGTGTTGAAGATTAATTGAACACATAATTATTGGTTCATTTCTGGGTTTTCCATTCTTTTGAATTGATATATGTCTATTTTTATGCCAGTACTATACTGTTTTAATTACTGCTGCTTTGTAATGTAACTTGATATCTGGAATCATGGTACCTCCAGTTTTGTTTACGTTTTTCAAGATTGCTTTGGCTATTTAAGGTCTTTTGTGGTTCCATTCAACTTAGGATTGTTTGTTCTAGTTCTGTGAGAAATGCTGTTGGTATTTTGATAGGGATTGTGTTAAATCTGTAGATTGCTTTGGGTAGTATATATGACATTTTAATGATAGAAATCAGGTGAGTTTTAACATTTGATATTTTGGCCTTAAACAAAGGAGAGAACTACAAGAGGAAAAGCTGTGGAGAGCCCTGTATTTTTGACTTGCCTGATTGTCAGCAATTCAGTTGCTTTTGATACACATTAGGGACAAGGATCCCTGAAAAGTAAGATTTTGAATTCTGATAAATGAGATTCTGAAAGAAACTCTCTAGAGGAAATCCCTGGACATATGTTCTGTTCTATTGTCATAGAAGGTCCACTACAACAAACTAGAAAAAAATATACATATGTTTTTAAAATCCTATCCACAAGTTTCTCTTCTCTTGCGGTCAGTATATCATCACTTTTTACTTGTTTTTATTCATTGATGAACAGCTGGCACTGTTATCAGCACTGGGTAAGAGACAATGGAGAACCCAAGTCCCCATTCACAAATGAAGGATTTGTTCCAGTTGGGGAGGCATTTAATATGCAATAATATACATTCAATACTCTGGTCATAGAGCAGAGGTCAGTACACTGGGGTGTGGCTCAAACCTGGCCCGGAGCCTGTTTTTTCAAACAAAGTGTATGGGATTGCAGCCACACTCACTCATTTGCACACTGTCTGTGGCTACTTTCACAATCCAGTGGCAGGGTTGGATGCGTACGGCAGATTGGAATGGCTCTTTAAGCTTAAAATGCTTGCTGTCTGGTCCCTTACAGAAAGGGCGTGCAGACCCGTGGTCCAGAGTATGACAGAGGGAGAGGCCAGAAAGGTCTTCAGGTGGAGGAGACCTTGAGCTGAGACCCAAATGAGAAAGAATGACCTGTGAACACAGGGTAGTTCCCTGCAGGCGGAGGGCAGAGGAAGTGCCCAGCCTGAGGTATTGGTGGGCTTGGGGGCAAGAAGGGAGTGGCTGGATATGGAAAATGAGGACAAGCAGCATGACATAAGGCCACGACTACCTGGGGACAGGTGTTCCCGCATGGTTTACTGCCAGAGATCCCCTTGGCAATCTGGCAGAGCCTATGGATCTCTTCCCAGAATAACGTTTTTAAGTGCAGAAAATAGAAGATGTAGGGTTCCAAAAGAGACTGATTATAATGAAACAGTGATCACAAGATTATAATAACACATTTGCATTACGGTACCGTGTGCGCCTCTTTAACACCTTAACTAACCAGATTTAGAGGTCGGTCTCATAATTACTATAATGTAGAAATGAGAATACCCATTATTTGAAGATATCAGCAACGGTTTTAATATTGGATCAAAATATCTGTGATTTTTGCTTGTGAATAACTCAGGGGCCTGTAGTTAAGATGTAGAGTGTTCGTCAGGGAAACGGCATTGATAGGAGATGTCTATCTATATACGTATAAATCAGTCTGTCTGTCTGTCTGTCTGTCTGTGTATCTATCTATCTATCTGATCATCTATTGGCTCATGTGCTTAAGGAGGCTGAAAAGTCGCCTGATCTGTTATCTGTAAGCTGGAGACCCAGGGATTGCTAATGATGTAAGTCCCAGTCTGAGGGTGAAAGACCTAGCTGGACAGGCAGGGGGAAGGGAAGAGAGAGGGTGGCAGAGTGGGGAGGGGCCTCCCTTCCATCACCTGTTTTATTTGCCATCAACAGATTGGTCGAGGCTCCAATACACAGGGAGGGAGACCTTCTTGGCTCTGTCTACTGATCCAAATGCTCATGGCATCCAGGGCTTTCCTCACAAACACACCCAGAAATAATGTTTAACCAAACATCTGGACATCCAGTCAAATTGACACAGGAAATTAACAGAAGGAAGCCCTGGATTCCAGACTGAGGCTGTGAACACTAGCAGAGGTGAGCTTGACCCTGCCTGAGTTCAGGGACCCTTGGTCCCAAGATAAGGTCCCAAAATAAGAGCCTTGTTTTTGTCCAGTTGGAGCGGAGCCAGTGGAGGGTGTAAGCAGGGCACGGACAGGACCTTTTTTGGTACTTTACACATGCTGTCCTGCTGCTCCGTGGGGAATGGATCATGGAGGGGAGGTCCAGTGAGAGGCGCCCACCAGGAAAGGACATTTTAAGTGAGAATTTCCATGTCATTTAAGGTAGAATTTGAAGTGAGAATTAAGTCTCATTGCATTTATCTGGAGATGCAGAGAGTTGCGTTAGACAGGCTTTAAGGTTCATGCAAAATGTGATATTCTCTGAATCTGTATTTTGTATTTCTTTTAATTGTAGGGAGCCATCAATAATTGTCTGCACTCATAAATAGGTAGAACGTAATAGAACGGACTGTTTGGAGTGTCCTACTTATCATTGTTCAAGAGACTGAGTCACAGCCAAGAATGCCGAATGTTATCATTTTTAACTGCCAAAAAGAACTCAATTATACGAAAGAATCACTCCTCTTCATCACAGTATGCAGGCGGAATAAATCCAACATCTCTAGCCCCGTAACCTTCTCCTCGACTTCTATTTCTGGATTCTGCATTGCCATTACCTCTAGAAGTCAATATTCTTTAACTGCTTCTAATGTTTTCTAGCTACAATTAAATGGTCTTGTGTTAATTCACATTTGCAGTGAAATGTGGATCTTCTGCATATTCATCTAAATCTATGCACCTTAATTGTTACATTGAGCTGTCGGATCAAGGTCATTAGTACTTTATGTAGTCTGATCCTATTTTTAGTTTGCATGGTTGGGAACACAATGGCAAGATACTCACTTAGGATCCTAACAGAGTCTAGTTAGTGGTTGCGTTAAAGGTGATGTACAATGGAAGAGGACCACCACGCTGCATTTGCTTTTTCTTCCGTGCCTTATGGTGCTCAGGTCAAGGGGTGCGTGGACTGTGGTTACCGTCGATTACAGTTCTTTCGTTATACACACAGGTATGCCTCCCCAAATGGAAATGTTCTGTGTGTGCACATAACAACGAATTTCATGTGCCAAGCCCTCTAGAGGTGAGTCACAGAAAGACTCCGGGAAGAGACGAGTGTATGGCTCAGGTGTGGGACCTCAGAGATCACCCACACTGGTTGTGGTCTGTGCACAGAAATTACCTGGACGTGAAAAGTCAGCCGGTTTCCGATGAAGACCCAGCTTGCGGAGAATCGATCCTTTTTTATCTGGCTGCTTGGTCTGACCTCCTCCTATCTCTGGAGGGAGGCTCTGTTCTCTAGTGTCCTCTTTTTCTGTTATCTCAGGAGAAGGCAGGAGATAGGGCTGCTCTGAAAGGTTGAGGTGACAGATTTTTGCTTTTAGTTTCTGAGGCTATTGAGTGGGACGTGCCATGAGAGGCAGCCCTGGCCTGATGCTGAGAGCGCGGACTAGATATCAGACAAAAGCAGACTCTGAAAAGCTGCACGACTGTAACGTGTAACTACCCTTTTGAGAGCAAATATCTACTGTGAAAAAAGAGGTGATCACTCCACTCTTTCTGTTTAGAGAGTTCCCCCACTGCTGTCGTTAAAGAGAAGTGGAAACGTCTAGAATATTTGTAAAGTTGAAAAATATATGAGCCTTCGAATCACTATTTTATCAGGTATTGAGAAAATGAAAACACATTTATTTGACTATAGTTTGGAAGACAATTATGTTTCCTGGAGCTTTCATATCGCACATTTTATCTTCCGGTAAGTGTGAACGCGCAAGTCCGTTTGTGCATGCGCACGGATTTGTGGTGTGCCCCTCTTCATGGGTGTGTATGCACTGCAGTTTTGTGAAACCTCACGTCTACGTCCCAGCATGTTTGCTTTTTTGCAGTTGTGACATTGACATTGAGGCTCTAGGAAGCCGGTGCAGTCATTAGACGTTGTATTACATTTCAAAAACGATTTTTATAAATTTTAGTTGGAAAGAAACGTTGCCTAAAACGGTGCACTTCTTAGAAAGACTGTTGTGATTTCAGCTGTTATGCGGATGCCATCGCTAGAACACAAAAGAGAACATATGGCCCTCATTTCTTACCAGTTAGGATATCATTCCATCCACCAGGCGTCAGGGAGAACATCTGGCCGGCAATCGTATTTTATCACCCCGCCCCCTCCATTCTTCACTCGCCGGTGGTGCCTTGTGTGGCTGCCCGCTCAAGTCACTCTCTCGTTTCTGTGGCCACACTGGCTTCTTCCACTTCCTCTGTCTCCAGAGGTATTTCCGTGCACTGTTCCCTGCAGTTGGGGACTGCATCCTATTTTCCTATTTACCTCTTACTCATCCTTGTATCTCAGCTCCAGCCTCTTTGTCAGATAAGCCTTCCTAACCTTGCTTAGTCACCCCCCCTCCTCCCGGTATGACTCCTCATGACCCCAGCAGCTGACCTTCAGGAGCTCCCAGCGGACCTCCTATTTTATATTCGTTGGCATTTAGGTGGCGTGCGTGCCTTGTGGAACGTGGCAGTAACCTTAGTGGGCTTGACTTCTCATCGGGTGTAGTTGTGCATATCTGATTTCCTCATTTGGGGCTCAGGGTGCTTTGCCAAATGGTTGAGTACAAGGGCATCTTCGTGACGACTGTACCATAAGGATTTCCATCTTTGTTCGGGCTGCTACAACAGACGGTAAGGATTTCTGTCAGTCTGTTCAGTGCTGCAGACTGGGTGGCTTAAAAACAACAGAGTTTTTTCTTATACTTCTGGAGGCTGGAGGTCCAAGATCAGGGTGCCCACGTGGTTGGGTTCTGGTGAGAGCCATCGGCCGACTTCTCGCCATGTCCTTGCACGGCGGACAGCAGGGAGGAGAGGCATGCTTCTTGTGATTCTTGGAAGGGTACTTAATCTCATTTATGAGGCTCCACTCTCATGATCTCATCACCTCCCCGTGGCCTAACCTCCTAACACCAACACATTGGGGGTTGTGTTTCAACATGTAGTTGAAGGGACCCAAACATGCAGTCCACGATAGTCTTGTAGTGCAAACTTCAGATAAATAACCTCTCCCATCTCTTGAGACTTAGGTAACTGCTCACAATTGTTGTCTCTGTGTTACCTGTTCCTAAGAGACCGAGGTTTCCTGGGTAACAGAGAGGTTTAATCCACACGTCAACATGCTGATGGGTATTCAAATTCCCTCTATATTTCCCCTTTTTACAGTCAAGCAGATCAGTGACACCCGTGAGTATCTGTCCTTCACCCAATCAACTCATCACTGTCATTGTGTGTTTGAGACTTACACACAGTCTGGCTTTCAGCCTGGCTCTGTGTCCTGTGTTTTACTGACTTTTGTGGTCAGAATAGATCTCTGGAGATACAACAGAAGATGTTTATCCATGTAAATAAGAGGTCTGTAAAGGATGGTCTTTTCAGCATCCCCAGTGCTGCAGCTCATTGTAGTACCTAAATGAATGTGTATTCAATTAATAAATGAATGAATACACAAAATAAAAAAAAATAGCAGTTTTTAACTGGAAAAGTCACCATAGGGTGACATCACGATAGAGCCGGTCAGCTGCGTCAGATACTTGAGATGACACTTTGCTGTATTGCTCTCTTTGATTCTCTTGAGAATCATGTGGGTTGGCTCAGCAGGTATCCCCCACTCTGTATTACAGAGGAGGGTCCTGAGCTCATGGGACCCAAACTCAGGTCTTGTCATCCCAGGTCGGTGCCCTCTTCACTTCCAGAGCGGCCTCAGGGCACGGTCGCGACTCTGTGTGCACTTAACACACTCTGAATGTGCAGAAGTTACCTTACATGGTGTCTGCACCTGCTCAAGCTGCTGTAACAAATACCATACACTGGGCAGCTTAAGTGAGACAGATGTGTTGTCTCACAGTCCTGGAGGCTGGAAGTCCAAGATCAAGGTGTCGGTAGGGTTGGTTCCTTCTAAAGCTGCAGGGCAGACACTGTTGGATCCGACTTCCCTAGCTTCTAGTGGTCGGCTGGCATCTTCGGCATTCCTTGGCTTGTAGAAGCATCACCCTGTCTCTGCCTTCATGTTCACAAGGCATTCTCCCTGTGTGTCCTCGTGCAACTGTCTTCCAAAGACACCCAACATACTGGTTGGGGGCCCACCCAACTCCAGTGTGACCTCATCTTAACTATTACATCTGCAATGGCTTTATTTTCCAATAAGGTCACTGTGTGAGGTATTGAGGGGTAGGATAGTTTTGGAGAGGGACACAGGTGAACCCACAACAGACAGACAGCTTCTGAAGAATAACAACTACCGTGTGCAGATACCAGAAATCAGCACACTTGCCCTTGGGGGAGCCATGCCTGTCCGTCTTTAGGTGAACTCCCCTGGACTTGTGAAGCAAGGAGTATGAAGTGTGCAGGACAGCCAGCATGACCTTGGCTCAGTCAGGAAGAATGAGGCTCTGTGTTACATACTGTTTTGCTGAATTGACACTGATTTTTTGATTTGACACTCCTAGAAATGTACAGATTAAAAAACAAAATAGGGGCGCCTGGGTGGCTCAGTCAGTTAAGCGTCTGACTTCGGCTCAGGTCATGATCTCACAGCTTGTGAGTTCAAGCCCCATGTCGGGCTCTGTGCTGATAGCTCAGAGCCTGGAGCCTGTTCGGATTCTGTCTCCCTCTTGCTCTCTGCCCCTCCCCCTCTCGCACTCTGTCTCTCTCTCAAAAATAAATAATAAAACATTAAAAAAATTAAAAATAAAACATAAAAACAGCAAAATAGAGCCATGGACACATAGAAACCATTCATAGTGGCCATTTCCTTTCCTTTCGTAACCTCTGCAGAACTTCTGAGCTACCTTCCTCTTCAGATGTTCTGAGGGTGTGGGTCTGTGGTTCTGGAAGCCTTGTGGATTCTGATTGTCCCGTCTCTGTGATGCATTTGTAACCTTGGGCCCTAAGTCCTGTCTGCAGATTGTGTGTGAGATGTCCATTACTGTTTTCTTCTTAAACCAAGCTCAGTGCAAAGAATACTCTCCTCAGGGTATTTTAATTGTAAATTTTGCTTTCAGGAAAGCTCAAAGAAAATACATTAAACAATATCACCTTGATCTCCTTGGAGCCGATGAAGTGGGCAGCCTGTATCAATCCCAGAAAATAGCACCCAAATGCAGCACGTGTATTTCGGAGCCCCGCCACACCTTTTTTTTTTTTTTTTTTTCCGGGGGAGGAGAGGATTACAGATTGGGGAATGTTCTGTGTTCACAATTAAGTGAATTACTTGCTGGCTCATCTCTAACTTTAATTACTTTCTCTTCCTCAACTTTGCAATTAGCTGATGTTGCTACAAATTTTTGTCACTTCATCTTTATATAGTGTTTTTGGCCAGAGTGCAGTTAAAGTCTGTGAGCGATGCTGATATCTTTATCCAGAGGTGAGGCTCTTGGGGCAGCGATATCGGGCCAGGTCCACCCTTGCAAGGACCGGCCTGTATTGAACGGAAGAGCTGGTGAGGTTTGTTGTCAGTGCTCCTAGCTTCCCATCCCCTGCAGGTGCACGATGCCTTATGGCTACAAACCACCCTCACCATTATCCCCCCATCTGATTGATACAGGATTTATTCAGCATCAGGAGCTTAGTAACCACTGTCTTCATCCTCCGGAGGCATGCAGATGGGATCCTACCCACTTAACAGGTAATATAGCTGAGTCTCACAAAAGTGATGTTACTCAGCTAATTAGAGGAAAATCCACGATTTTAACTCTGGATCGTCTTATCCCAAACTTTGTTCTCTGCTGCTCCTTATTGCCTGAACGTGGAGATGGCTGCAGTGTTATAGGATCAGCCGACATTGGAAGGAAGGGGGGATATATCCATTGGGGGGGCATAATTATAACCCAGAGCCCTGAGTTGGAAATGAGCAAGCTCTGATGGGAGAAGGGACACAATCTTTGGTGGCCTGACTGGTGAGAGAGGAAGCAGTGCACTGGGATTCCCAACTTTTAAATTTAGGGAATTTGGAAGGGATGGTGGCCCTTCATTAAGTATGTGTCCATATACTTAATTTCTTAAGGTGAAATTTGGAAGGCATTCCCATTGGAAGGACTTAGGTATGTGTTTTCAGATGTCAGAATGGTATCCAAGTGTCTCATAGACATTTAGATATGCGTATTTGGTGAGGAGTCAGAGCAAAATGTATGGAATGAAGAGTTATTCACACACAGGCTGTAATTAAAATCAGAACTGAGCTAAGTACAAGTCTCTACCCAAACTACCCATCAGTTCATTTCCAAATGTGTGGGTGAGGATACCAGGGCTCAGGATGATTAAGAAACTTTCTCAGATTTGCTTAGAAAGTGCTGAAGCTGGAGAGGAGTCCAGCTCTGTTTGATTTCTAAACCCAAGGGCTTTCTATGAGCTCCTATCCCTCAAGCACAGGAATGCAGCTTGACCAACTGCAAGGCCCTCTCGGTGTAGGGAGATGCTTACCAGGCTTTGTCCAGTTTGAGCCCTGTTGGGACCATAAGGTCCCTGGAGGGTGGACCCTCCAGCAGGGTGTTTAACCCCAGTTCTTAGGATGAACTTGCACTCCACAGAGACCACTGTCTCCTGTGTTCTCAACCTCAAGGTATCTACCAAATTGTAAAGGCCACATGGTGGATTCTGGCGACCCTCTCCAGTTGCTCTCCACTGAGATATTGGTGGTGATTTTTAAAAACACTTTCTATTTTGAGTGTTTTCAAAACTACAGAGAACTATGAAGATAAGTACAGTGAGCCCCCAGCTGCCCGCCACCTGGACTCTGTAGTGGTTCCCTTCGTGTCAGATTTGTTTCATCTCTGTGATTTGTAGTGAACAGTAAATTCTAGATATCACGGTACTTCATGCCTAAATACTTGAGCGTGATCTCCAAGAAAGCAGGAATATTACCCTTAGTAACCTTAAAACGACTGTCACGCTTACCCTATCAGTAATCCCTTCATCTTTCCATCCAACCAAGTGCTAAACAGAATAGCCTTCATGCTACATTTTGTCCAGATCTTTTCTGTGCCATTATGTTTTGATCTGCTCTGCTCTTCTCTGAGATATCAGGTTTTTGCTTTGGTGCCCTTGTCACCAGAGGTGAGTCTTCATTCACAATAGTAACAGCCACAGTAGTTGATGTGTATCGAAGGCTTACGATGTATGCAACCTTGAACAGTTTCTGTTCAAACTAGTGTATCATCCTCACAGCCAACCCGTAAGGTGGCTTTTGTTATTATCCCCATTTTATAAGCAGGAAATTGAGGACTGCATAGTCTTTAAGTGATGAGTCTTTGTGAAGTAGTTTCTCTGGAAATGTGTCTATGATTACACCGCTTTGTTCTCTCACTGCGATGTGGTGTATTGGCACATTGACCAGGGAAATCAGCTTTTTTTAGAGCAGTGACAGAACCCCAATGACATGGAATGGGGGGTGGGGTCGTGGCAGGATGCTCTTTGAGGGGCAGGGACACTTCTTGTGTTACTGCTCAGTGCTTTCTCAGGCAGGTGGTGGTTCAGGCATAGCCACAGGGCATGGATTTCTTGTCATGGAAAGCCATGGGTAGTGGAGGGTGGTTAGCCCTTTCTGAACTGATGACTAGAACTAATTTTTCTTGTCAGATCGGCTTCAAGAGTGAGTGATTTCTTCTGTTGGATGCTAGCCCGACACTTGGGGTTGAATGCTCTGTGGTCACTTTCTTGGATTCCTTAATATTTTGTTCTTTTCCTTTGTGCTTCTACGGGAACTTTGATGGAGCGAAGGATGCTCTGAGGGTTGGGGCCTGGGTGCCTGCCTCCCACATTGAGTCGTGAGGTGCAATTCCAGGGCAGCTGGGCACCTGTGAGTGGGAGGACCTCTGTGTCCCAAGGGTGGGAGGGTGACATTTAATAGCAAGTAGAAACCACCATGACAGGCAGAGAGAGTCTGCTGACCAAAGCAAAACAGCTTTTTTCCCCACTTATGAACCAGAGGGCCCGCCTTTCTATTTTGCATTTCTATTTCTTCTGTCACCTAAGGGGACTGACATTTTGAAGCCTCAGACATATGAAGACAGACCAGAGAGAGCTTTAGATCTGATGCAGGAGGGACAGAAAGAGGTGTTGAGGTCACATGTTGAGGGCAGAGGTGGGTTGGATTAAGCACCAGTTTCTCATAAGAGGACAGCTGGAGCTGGTGGGTGTGGAGCCAAGTCAGAATATGTGCCTTTGTCTCCAGAGCATGAATTTGAGAGCCAATCTGACTGCAGAATCAGACTCAGGGGCAATAGGAATCTGGCCCAGAAGCGTGTGTTCATGAATCCAGGGGTCCAGAGCTTGAAATGGAGGCAGGGAACCATCAAGAACCCACCACCAGGAAGGACGTGATTTGGGAAGTGAACAGAACGAGAATGGTTGTAATAGACATTTATGTGGCACTGGTATATTCTAGGGACTCTTAGAAGCACTTAACCTAGATTGACTCAACCTTAGGAGTTGACTGTTTTAGAGAAGTCAACCTTAGGAGTTGACTCAGGGCATGGAAGGGTAAACTGGATTGCCCAAGGAAAGGGGGAGTGGAACCCTGGGAGCTTTACCACTAAGCCGCACAGCCCCACCCAAGGGGACAGGCTTGTGAGAAGCCACCAGGAGCCAGCTTCTCTCTGCAGGAGCCAGGTCTTCAGACAAGAAGTGTGTCTGGAGCATTTTGCCTGACAGGCAGCCATTGCTTCTACTGTTTTCCTAGAACTTTATTGATTTTCTCTTTGGAGTGTCTCTAATGCATTAATTGGGTTTGGCAGAGAATGAGGTCGTTGATGTCTGTTATTCTTCTGTAATTGCCTATTGTGGATCTATTCTCTGCTGACAAGGGCAACATTTTCCCTTCTGAAATTGTAGGAAACTTAAGTGTAGGGGGATGAGGATTTGGGAAGAGTCATCTTACACACCTGGGGGAGCCTTCTTGGTTGTTTATGCATGCTTTATTTCAGCCCCTTAGGTAATGAACAAGTTTGAGGAATCAGGGAGGGAGGAGACTTTTTTCTTAAGACTCTCCTTATAAACCTTTGTCAGTAGGAACATTTTCTTATGAGGTGTATGAACGTGGTGAAAAGCCAACAGTGTTCCCATAGGAAGTTTAAGTTGGGGACAGAATTAAGTTTTCTTTGCCAACGTAGTCATTTGTCTATGCCTGAATTTCCAAACATTAGCAAGTAGTTAGATCCTTGTTTAAAGAGATTCTGGGTTTTTTTTAGACTCCTTAAACATGATTATCCAATAGAGAAAACATGTATTCCTTCAAGAAATATGGCAGATGGAGAATATATATGCATATAGATAAGCCTACCTTTGCATTTTTAAAAAAATTTTTAATGTTTATTTATTTTTGAGAGAGAGAGAGAGAGAGAGAGAGAGAGAGAGAGAGAGAGAGAAAGTGCAAGTTGGGGAGGGACAGAGAGATAGGGAGACAGAGAATCTGAAGCAGGCTCCAGGCTCTGAGCTGTCAGCACAGAGCCCGATGCGGGTCTCAAACCCACAAACTGAGATCATGACCTGAGCTGAAGTTGGACCCCCAACCAACTGAGCCACCCAGGCACCCCATCTGCCTTTACATTTCTAAGGCCAGTTTATCTTTAGGTTATGTAAGCCCAGTACCAAACTAAATTATTAAATAGGGTCTTGGGGCATCTACATTTCCCTTTCTATCCTGTGCCCTTCATTTTAAATTACTTAGAACCTTGTTGCTCAAAGTTCCATGCTTCATTTTCTCAACATTGAACAACTAAGGCCAATCTGATAAATAATTTATTTCTTTTTATTCATTCTTCACTGAAAACATTATTGGACTTGTTGAATTAGAAAAATGTGAGAAAGGTATGTAATATTCTTATCACTTAGATATACTAAAGGACTGTCATAAATATCAACAAATGCCAACATAAATGAGGAGTAGCATATGGAGGTGGTGTCTGCTCTTCCAGAATTTGAAGCCAAGCTTAACCAGAAGAAGCCGTAATACCCTGTTTCACAAATAATAATGGACTATCAGGCACTCCCATTTATCAAGAAGTACCATATTTCACATATTATGCAAAGCAGTCTAGAGGCATTACCACATCTTGTATTTGCAGGGATCCTCCTACAAGGAAGCAGTCTTATCATACTTTTATAGATGTGGAACTGAGGCTTAAGGAAGTTTCAGTTACCCATTAGAAAAGTTTCCAGTTTGAAGCCTTCTTAGTAATAGAGAATTTGGGGGTTTTAAGAAGTGCTCAGTCATTTTTGTCTGTGTATTCATCATTTCTTTGTAATATGTGAAGGGAAAGAACTCTTCAGGCACGGGCAGAGTTACCCTCTCTCTCTGTGATCTTCTTTTAATTTTCATAGCTCTCTTTGGAGATAGTATTAATGTGCCCACTTTACAATGGAGTAACTGAGGCTCAGAGTAGCAAAGTCATTTATCCAAGATAAAACAGCCAGTGAGATGTGATGCTAGCAGTTGAATCAAGCTGGAGGTAGACCAGAAGAAAGAAGAGGGAGACATCAGTCATCTGCCATCTTGCAGAAGTTGAGGGTGGCAGGCTCTTGATGGAGGTGGAAGAGAGCTGAGCATCTCTCTCCTTCTCTTACACTTCCACCCCACCCCACCTGCCAGTGAGATGAAGTAGTCAACCATCCATCAAATTAGAAGTTCCCTTCTCTTGGTGACTATGAAAGTTTGTTTATCCTCTCCTCCTGCCCCCAGTTCTTCACACTCAAACCTGCTCTGGGGCAAAACTAACTCAGGAACCAGTCCATTCTTATACATGCTTCCCAAGGAGTAGGAGGAACATGTAAGTAACTGACAGTGACCTGCCACCCATGAAAGGTTTGGTCCATCTCAAGAAAGGGCCCAACCTCTCAAGGAGTGAGAATGAACACACTCAGAGTTCAGAAGGTGGCATGGATTATCTTTAATGTCAATACTGGGTCATCTACTCATCCCTGTTTTTCTGACTCAGATGGGCATGTACATGTTCCATCTTTCTTATGTTCCATTCCCTCCTTCCCTCATTTCTAGCTCCTCTTGTCCCTTCCAGCATACTGGCATCATCTTGCCCCTTGTGGCCATGAACAGAGAGTCCTGTTTTCCTTGAATCATTAAATATTCTCCAGACCTTCAACCCTTCTTAAGTTAGTATTAATTGCCTGTGTCTTAGCCCAGGCTTCTCTAATAGAAGACCACAGACCTCGTGGCAAAAGTAATAGACATTTATTTCCCAAAGTTCTAGAAGCTAGAAACCCAAGGCCAAGGTGTCAGCTCATTTGTTTCCCAGTGAAGACTCTCTTCCTGGCTAGTAGATAGAACCTTCTTTCTGTGTCCTCACATGGCAGAGGAAGAAAGAGAGCTCTGGCATCTCCTCTTTCTTATAAGGGCACTCATCCCGTCATGGCTACCCCACCCTCATGGCTTCATCTAATCCTGATTCCCTCACAAAGGCCCCATCTCCCAATATTATCACATTGGGGGTTAGGGCTTCCACCTATAAATTTTGGAGAAGACACAAACATTCAGTACATAACACCCTGTTATTGTGCACCTGAGATGCGTCGTCACACCAAAGGGTCTCCTTCCTAACAGTGGTGAAGACAAATGGTGCCAAGTGGGTGAAGGAGATGGAGAACACTTCCCTGAGAAACTCAAATATTGTGTGTGTGTGGGGTGATACCAAAAAAGAAAATCACATGTTTGGGTTACTCTGCCTACCAAGAGTTGCAACCAAGGAACTCAGAAGTGAGATGAAAATTAAGACCGAGTGTTAGAAAGTGAATTTTTCAGACGAGGCACGCCTTGGGCTCTAATATCCTCAATTAGGGTCTCATCCCTGGGCCTCTGGTCCCAGTGGACACTCTGCACTGAATTTCTGCTTTATTTGGTTTGATCGTACGGCTATAAATATCCCTGTTTGAAACAGTTTGAGTGACCCCTTGCCAAGGAAATGGCTTTCTGAGCTAGTGAATCATATCCTTACATGACATCTATTTCTGTTCCCTCTCTATATTTCCATGTAAAATATTCCAGATGACATTAAGTGTACCCTGCAATTGTCAAGGGAAAAACCAAGCAAAGTGCTTAGAAATATCTGCATATTCAGGAAAAATCATTTGCCAAGTATTAGCACACAAGAGTGAGTAAATCACCTGGGAAGAAGGAAAAGGTTATATTCCAATTTTACAAAGCCATAGCTGCCATTGCTGAAAAAGAGAAAAATCAATACCATAAAACACCTTGATTTTTAAGGTGTAACAAAGCAGAACGTTTCCAACTATGGATTTTTTGGCATTGCCCCTAATATTCATTTTTACATAAATTGGTTTGATTGCCTTTTTTTTTGACACGAAATTTTTTGAATGGTTTAACCATAGTTGGGTAAGACTCAGTGTGTGGTTGTGGAAAATCATGGGACGAGTCATCAGTGAGGTTTAGGTTTGTGGCCTGTCTCTCCGTACCCGTTAGGATTTGTGTACGAATGATCAGAATATAGTGTCTGACCAGATAAAGATGCGTTTCTCTCTCACCTAAAAATCCAGAGGGAGACAATCCAGGAGAGTATGTTGGCCTCAGAGATCTTGACTTTAGCTCATATCCCTCTCATGCCCAGAACTTGTGCTCATGATTCTGCATGGTATGTAGGGCACGTGCTATACCCAAAACATTTGAGGAAGCAGGTGGAAGAAAATGAGAAAGAAGAAACAAGATGCACATACTAGGTGATATTTTTTCAAAGCTATCTGCATTGATGTGTAGTACCCATTTACAAAGTGCACAGTGCCAAATGTATGGCTTAGGGGCTCCTGGATGGCTTGGTGGGTTGAGTGGCTGACTCTTAATATCAGCTCAGGTCATGGTCCCAGGGTCATGGGATGGAGCCCCACATTGGGGTCTGTGCTGAATGTGGAGTCTGCTTAGGATTCTCTCTCTCTCTCTCTCTCTCTCTCTCTCTCTGCCTCATCCCCTCCTTTCTCAGTCTCTTTCACCCTCAAAAAAATGTATGGCCTAGTAAGTCACCGAAGAGAACACGTTTGTGGAATCACCACAGCAAGTCATTAGAAGTGATGACACCACACCATGGGGCGCCTGGGTGGCACAGTCGGTTAAGCGTCTGGCTTCAGCCAGGTCACGATCTCGCGGTCCGTGAGTTCGAGCCCCGCGTCAGGCTCTGGGCTGATGGCTCGGAGCCTGGAGCCTGTTTCCGATTCTGTGTCTCCCTCTCTCTCTGCCCCACCCCTGTTCATGCTCTGTCTCTCTCTGTCCCAAAAATAGATAAAAACGTTGAAAAAAAAATTTTAAAAAAAAGAAGTGATGACACCTCACAGCCCTCCTTACCCTCCTTTGCCACTTCTCAGTCGGCTTCCTTTCTTCCTTCCCAAAGATAGCTACTGTCCTGACTTCTTTGACCATTTTAAAATTTTGCATAATTTGAATCATACAGCATATATTCTTTGAATCTACCTTATTTTGCTTAGAATATCTGTTTGTGAGGTTCACCCATGTTGTTATATGTAGCTGTAATTAATCTGATTTCACTGCTTGTGCAATTTATTTCTTTCTTCTACTGTTGACTATTTGGGTTGCTTCTAAATCGGGGCTGTTAGGAGTTGTGTTGCTGTGAACAGTCTTTTAGTTATTTCTTAGTTCATATATGTAAGTATTCTTTTGGGTATGTGCATGTTCAAGGTAGGGCGGTTGTATGATTGAATCCCCAATAGTGTGTGAGTGTTTCCAGTGTTCTGCATTCTTGTCAACTGTTGGCATTGTCTGTTCCATGTGAGCCATCCTTATGGGTTTGTAGTGGTATTTTACTGTGTTTTTTGTTTTAATTTTACAGATTGCTCATGAAATTGAACACCCTTTTATGTATTTATGGTCTTTTGAATATTCTCAGTTGTGAAGTACCTATTCATTAATTTTCTCACCCATTTTTCTTTTGGGTTGTCTGTCTTTTTCCTGGTTCACAGGTTGTAAAAGCAACAATATTTTGTAGGAGTTCTCACCATAACCTGGATATTGTTCTACTGTCTGAACGTTTTGCTGATATTTTTGTCTACTCTATGGCTTGCCTTTTCTTTTTTGTAATGGTGTATTTTTCATGGACAGAAGTTCTTAATTTTAATGGGGTCCGACTTGTAAATTTTTTATTTTGTGTTTTTGCTTTATTTGGTGTCTTGTTGAATCTTTCCCTATCTCAACATCAGGAAGATACTAATCTGTTAGTTATTTTGGAGCTTATTGTTTTGCGTTTTGCATTTCCCATTTAAAATTTTTTAATGTTTATTTATTTTTGAGAGAGCAAGAGAGAGAGAGTGCAAGTGGGGGAGGGACAGAGATAGAGGGAGACACAGAATCCGCAGCCAGCTCCAGGATCTGAGCTGTCAGCACAAGCCCGACGTGGGGTTTGAGCCCACGAACCGTGAGATCACAACCTGAGCCAAAGTCGGACGCTTAACTGCTTAACGAACTGAACCACCCAGGCACCCCTGCATTTCACATTTAGATCTGAAATTGAAAGCAATTTTTGTGAGTGGTATGAAGTAGAGATGAGTTCTGTTTTTCCATACGGGCGTATATTTAATGAAAAACTATTCAGTGAAATAATTTCCTTCTCTGATGTGCAGTGCCAGGTTTTATTTTTTCCTAACTCATGCTTTATATATGATTGGATCTGTTTCTGAAATCCCTTCTGTCCCATTTGTTTATTTATCTAAACTTGTAGAAATATCACACTGTTTTGATCAAATCTTTCTATCAAATCTTTACATATGGTAGACCCACCTTGATATTCTTTCAGCAGTATCTTATTTAATCTTGGCATTGTTCTTATTTATGTAAAATTTAGAATTAGCTTGTCAGTTTGTGCAGAAAAATCAATTGGTTTTAATTGAAATTGTATTAAATGTATAAATAATTTGGAGGACAATTCTCATCGTTCCCATATTAGGTTTTATTTTTCAAGAATATGTTTTGCTTTTAAAATTTCTCTCAATAATTCTAAGTTTTCTGTGTAGCAGTCGTATAAATAGTTTTATATATCTCTCCCTAGACATAGATATTTTTGAGTCACTTTAAATAGTATCTTTTAAAGTTGTGTTTATGTATTTTTGTTGCTAACGAATAAAAATATGATTTTTGTGTACTCACCTTGTTAAACTCACTAATTTTGAGAATTTATATATAGATTTATTGGGATTTATGTCACGATCATGTTGTCTGACATGACAGCTTTTAATGACAGCTTTATTGCTTTTTTTTAAATCTTATTGCATTTTTATTTCTTTTTCTGTCTTTGCCAGAACCTACAGCCCAATGTGGAATAGGATGGTACTAGGAGACTTTTATTTTAATTTAATTTAATTTTGTATTTAATTTTATATTTAATTTAATTTAATTTTATGTTTTTATTTTATGTTTTTATTTTTTGTCTCATTTAGGAACTCTGAAGGGAAGCTTTCAGTATTTCACCATTGAGTATAAAGTTTGTCCAGGTTTTTGTAGGTATCTTTTATCAAAGACATTTGATCTGGTGCACGGACTGTGGGCAAAAGGCAGTTCAAATGCTGGACTTACCTCTCCAGGAGCACATTTCATTCCAAGTCGCAACCCTGAAAATATTCAGCAATTTCTTCATTCTCCAATATCTCAGGCAGAGTTTTAAATGTATCTGGCTTTTCCCAAACTTGGGCTCTAGTTCTCATGTCACCATATCCAAACTGTGGATGATAGCTCATGTTTACGGGATTTTTGAGGGTCAGTGGGAGAATGTACTTTGAGTGATGAGAACGGTGTTTGTTCTTCTTGAACAACACTGACACACACCGTACAGTGTTGAAAGTATCGTTGCTTTTACAACCTGTGAGCCGTCAGTTATTGAAATTCCAGGGGCCAGAAAGTTATGAACTGTCATTTCATCTTCTGAGAAAATTTTACTTTAACATCCTAGCATTTGATGAAGTATTCACATGTGTTTCAAGAAGTTGGGGGGAAGTTGTGTCTCTTTGACAAAATCTGTTATTTAGAACAGAAATAACAGTCAAGATCTCTACTGTGTGTTAAATGTTTCTCTATAGAGGGGTGCCCAGGTGGCTCAGTCAGTTAAGGGTCTGACTTCAGCTCAGGTCATGATCTGGCAGTTCATGAATTCGAGCCTCTCATTGGGCTCTGCACTAATGGTGTGGAGCCTGCTTGGGATTTTCTCCCTCCCCCTCTTTCTGTCCCTCCTTTGCTCTCTCTTTCTCTCTCAAAATAAATAAACTTAAAAAAAAGAATTAAAAACGTTTATATAGTCTTAAGATGAAACATTTATTGTGTTCTTTCACCATTAATTCTTCTGATAAGAGTGATAGTTAAATTAGGGGCACCTGGGTGGCTCAGTCGATTGGGTGTCCGACTTCAGCTGAGGTCATGATCTCACAGCTCCTGAGTTAGAGGCCCACATCAGGCTCTGTGCTGACAGCTCAGAGCCTGGAGCCTTCTTCGGATTCTGTCTCTCTCTCTTTCTCTCTCTACCCTCCTCCACTCATGCTCTGTCTCTGTGTCTCAAAAATAAATAAACATTGGGGCGCCTGGGTCGGTTAAGCGTCCGACTTCGGCTCAGGTCATTGATCTCACGGCCCGTGAGTTCCAGCCCCGTGTCGAGCTCTGTGCTGACAGCTCAGAGCCTGGAGCCTGTTTCAGTTTCTATGTCTCCCTCTCTCTTTGACCCTTCCCCGTTCATGCTCTGTCTCTCCCTGTCTCAAAAAGAAATAAACGTTAAAAAAAATTAAAAAAAAACATTAAAAAATTAAAGAAAAAGAATAATAGTTAAATTAAATTTTTTTTAATGTTTATTCATTTTTGAGACACAGAGACAGAGTGTGAGTGGGGCAGAGGAAGAGAGAGAGGGAGACACAGAATCTGAACCAGGCTCCAGACTCTGAGCTGTCAGCACAGAGCCCCATGTGGGGCTGGAACTCATGGACAGTGAGATCATGACCTGAGCTGAAGTTGGAGCTTAACTGACTGAGCCACCCAGGTGCCCCGAGTAATAGTTAATTTTTAAAAGTTGCTTCTTTTGCGGATTTATCAAGACTCCATAAATATTGATAAATATCCATATTTATCTCCATATTGATAAATATGACTCCATATTGATAAATATCAAGCTGTTGAACCAATTAGCCCTGAATAGCTTCTGATAATTTCACAAGAGATCACTGCACAACCCTCTCAAAGATCTGTGTACCCTCAATATCCACTTCAGTACAATATAGGGTCTTACCCTTTTACAGCTGGGAACCGTTGTGGCTCTGTATGTTTAATCTATATGATAATAGTATTAAGTTATTGGTCCCCAAATTAGACTTTATGGCCTAAAAGGGGATGTTAAACATGTGTTTTCACATGTTGGCTTTTCTCACACACACACACACACACACACACACACACACACACACACACAGTTTTCAAGCAGTTGTGAAACAAATTTGTAATAAATCTGATGCTCAACAGTGCCTGTATTGATAGAGTTGCATCAACAAGTACTTGAGTGCCTTCCATTTGGCCCTGATTCTTAATTTTAGGATCTTTGGTAAATTCCTTCATATATAAGACTCTAATTTACTTGAGTGACACAAGTATTCAAAAATAAGTATAAAACATAATGTGTCCTCTAGTAGTAAATGCAGTACTTGGTTCATGCTAGATTTTCAATTACTTTATTCAATGATTCACTGCTTTAATGAGAGAGAGAGGGAGAGAGAAACACACACACACACACACACACACAGGCCTGAGTATCTGGAGGGCAGTGTGAAAGGTCTTCCTCATTCATCGGAAGTCCTGTCTTCAGATCGCTTCCCCAGAATCTGTTTGGGCTGTTCTGTCTCCTGGCTCTTCTCCCTTCTGACATCTACAACTACCCCCCCCCCCCTGCCCCCCTGCCCCTGAGGTTAGCTGTATAACTTCATTGTTCACTGGTGCAAGAGATAGAGAAGACAGATTCCACAAAATGTTTGCAACTGTCTCCTACATTCCTAACTCCAAATCTGGTCTCGCACATTTCCCACCTCTGCAAGCAGGAACAAGTGAAAACAAAATGGTTGGAAGAACAGAATTAGTGCCTTTTAAGTGTTAACAGTGGTTCTACCATGTGTCAGAATTGTGTCCCTGGACAAATTGCTTAGCTTCTAGGCCTTATGTATGAAACAAAAGGATTAAATCCACCACTTGCAATTGGACTATATTTACATTCTGGTGTTCTGAGAGAAGTTTTCAGGTGTATCCCAAGTAATTTTTATTAAGGACAATTAAAACACTGATTTCTAGGCTGTTGCTAAGATGATACCAGACTCACTTGACTTCTGATGATTTCTTGGAAGACAGAAGGTCGTATGGTTGCAGAGAATGCACTAGAAATTGCAAACAGCTTATCACTGATTTAATAGTAAAACCATGGATTGCTAGTAACTTGTTCTGCGAGTGTTCTTCAAGGTGAGCAAACACTTGTAATAAATTTTAAGTTGATCAATGAGCGATATCTTGCAATACGAGTGGTACGTGTTGCCCAATGACACAGGATCACACTTGAGCCAATGGTTCTTGAAATTCGCTTTGATATACGAGTGCTTTGGATTATAAGCATGTTTTCAGAACAAATTATGCTCGCAAACCAAGGTTTTACTGTATGTACTCTAGCTGGTTATCTGTTGCTCATCGTACAACTGATCTTGTGTATGTCACAGCAAGAACAAGGAGTTGAGAACTTGCAACTGGGTGATATTGATGTACCACCCAGCTCGAAAATCTGTGATTGATTTTCAGGAGTATTGTTCTAGGAACACCACCATTATATACAGTCTTAAAGACAGGAGGAACTGGTCTTACTCATCTGTGAAGGATGATAGAGTCAGGGAAAAAAGTTGCAGGTGCAAAGACCTGTGTGTGTGATGTGGAACAGCTGTGTAAATTTTGAGACCTCTTTAGGAAGTCACATGAACACATGGGGATCGTTGTGCTCATTTGTTCAAAGATGGCTAATACCAGTCTTATCCACCTCGAATTATATTGAGGATGTAAAAGTGTTTGTAAATTATAAAGACTTCAGCTAAGTTGATTATTAAAAATGGTACCTGGTACATATTGTTGAAAAATGGAAAAAGTAAGTTAATATGTAATTATTCGGGTAATACATTTCACTTTTTATTTTGGAGTCATTATAAATGCCGATAAATTGTATTTTTAATTCTCAATTATAAAATCACTTTACAAATTTCATAGTATCTTGTTCCGGCTTCTTTAAAATCAAGCTAACTTCATGGCAGAAGTGGGTCTCATTTTAATATCTTACCTATAAACTTCGAATAAGTTATTACTCTAATAGGGATAAAGGGAGATTTCACTTGAGCATTTTGCCTTGGAATGGATCACCTAAATTCTTTCAGCTTAGTTATGGACAAGACCCTGGAGCATGTAAGTGAGCATATGAAATATTTCCAAGTGGCATTAGAATAGTGGCCTGGAAAAATGGAGTCATTCATATCTGATTCCTGAAATACAAGCATTTCACTTGTATTATAATAAATATATTACTTATTTTTAGTAATCTCTACACCCAGTGTGAGTCTCCAACTAACGACCCTGAGATCAAGAGTCCTGTGCTCCTTAAACTGAGCCAGCCAGGCTCCCCCCTCCCCAGTATAATATGTCTAAATGTTATTCAGGTGCCATCAGAGAGGGTCTTAAGTTAATCGAACACAGAGGTTCCCAAGAAACTGTGCTTTGCTGAATTATGTAAATATTTTTTATTTAGCCATTTATTGACCCTGTTTCTCATCTGGAAAATATATTGAGTGAGCTGGCCTGCCAAAGATGTTCATGAACTTTCTGTTTATGGACAAGTAAAGAAGTTATTTTGTGCTGAATTGTGAAGCTGTTTCTGTAGGAAACACCAGAGTAGTTTTGAATATTTTTCTGATAATGCATTCTCTTCTGTTATGTACTCAAAAGTCATTAAAATTAGTTAATATTGAGCTACTATTCATTACTGAAGTTTAAGCTCTTAGATTAGCATTTTACTAACAAGGATAGTTTAATTCTGTTTTTGTTATAGTACTGTATCTTACTCTAAATTATCTCTCATCAATCCTCAATCTTATATGTCATGACTTCATGAAAAACTAAAATTTGATTAAATGTTCTAGAGAGATGAAGCTGAATTTTGTGAAATGACAATGCACTGTTTTTGGAGTATTTGTTAATTACTTTTGAGTCAGAAATTTGTTAGAAATGCATCTGTGCTATTTTATTAGAGTTTTTTCCTCTCAGGATGAGCTAGCTTATTTTAATTTTAAATATGTATTTAGTGATAGCCCTGGGGTATGAATAATTAGAATGAATTTACCAGGGTTCTCTCAGTGTTGCAAGAAGAAGTTAGGTAACACACTAAATATGTACAGAAAGATTGTTTCCAGCACTTTGCGATGTAATTAACAAAAAAATCACTCCCGCAGTATTCTGGTCACGTGATGTAATTTATCCTACACAGTCATAAATGGCTTATAACCTATAAATCTTCATGATCATATTCATATTTAAAAACAGGGCTATTATGTTATAATTCAATAGCGTAATTGTAAGCATTGCAGATGACTCTGTATCCTGCAGTTAAAATAGGAAAATAGACAACTTTCAGAATGTTCAACTGGAAATGACCAAAATGGTTAAAAATAAAACACACTTCTTTTTTTAAAATGTTTTATTTACTTTTAAGACAGAGACAGAGCATGAGTGGGGATGGGGCAGAGAGAAAGGGAGACACAGAATGTGAAACAGGCTCCAGGTTCTGAGCTGTCAGCACAGAGCCCGACACGGGGCTCAAACTCAGGGACTGTGAGATCATGACCTGAGCCGAAGTTGGATGCTTAACCAACTGAGCCACTCAGACGCCCCAAAACATACTTCTAAGAAGGATTAAAAAATGATCTTTCCCTGGCTCTGAAGCCCAGCCCGCTATGACCATGCTTTGCTTGATGAGCACATGGGCACATGGCTCAACGTCTCTTGGCCTCAGTTTCCCCGTGTTGAGTCCATCTCTGAGAGCCATCCTGCTCTCTTTCTTCATCTGAGGCCGATGTGATGTTTACCTCCAGCCTTTCTTGTTCCCTGATGCATATACTTGGAGGCTAAAAAAGTATATCATTAATTAGGAAATTGTTTCAAGCGTAGAAATATGGAGAAAACAAAAAAGGCACTTGCTATCTTGTGCATTCTAATTTATATACGTTAATATCTTGCCGTAATAGCTGAAATTTTTTTTAATAATACAAATGCACCACCTGCAGGGAAAGTCTCCCCCTGCTCCACTCCAGGTGACTTGGTCGTCTTTGCCTCAGCTATCCTGCCCTGGGCTCATTCTGGTCCAGTGCTCTGCTTCCAGTTGACTGATGTGCTCAGCCTGTTCTTGCTTTTTTCACAACCATGGTTCCCTCAGGCTCGAATGTTCCCCCTCCCCCCTGCTACCCTCACCTCCATCCTCTCCACCATCCCAAGGTCACTCTCATCTGCCTAGCTGGGGCTTCTCAGCTGACCTCCCTAGACCCCTTGTTACCTGAACACACCCCTTCCCACAGCCTCCAGTTCTGGCCTGTTGCACGCAGAGCCCTTATTATCAGTTCACCGCCCGAACCATCTTCTTATTTATTTTATTAGTTACCTCCCTTCGACTACAATGGACGCCCCACGTGGCCCAGGATGTTTAATCTCTGTGGCAGTGACAATGTCTGGAGCAGCACTTGGCGGAAGGGAGGCATTCAACAGATTGTCGAATGAAAGAACGATGTCCGGTGTACCTTTGGGAGAGTTTCCGGGTAGATTGTCCATTTTGCGGGGCCTAAAGCTCATTATACTTGGGAGGACCTTCTTCAAGAAAAAGAACACAGAAATTAAACAACAAGTGAAGTTGAATATTTATGTAGAATAAGAAAGGAACAGAAACAAATTTTAAATGTAAAAAGGTGATAGATACCACAAATATCACACAATCCGTAAGAATAACATAATGTTTTTAACTGGCCAGCAGACTTCTAGAGTACTTTTCCCCATGATTTATTTTTCATGTTCTGATTGACCCTTTATATGGCGATGATTTTACAATATTTTTATAGGATGAATAGAGATTTATTTTTATAGCTGCCTGATCACAATTTGTATTTTATTACTGGTAGTTTAAGTAAGCTTCTTCCAGCTTTACAATTTGGAACTGAGCATGTCATGAAAAGTTTTAGGAATTTTACCAAATTTGGGAAAATCGATGTGAAGCTTCTTTTATGCATGAGCTTTAACACGTCAGGAGATTTCACATTTTCTTAAGCAATGACTCATCTTAAATAATTTTATGAATTGAAGGCACTCATTTCCTGGTATGTTTGAATTTTGGTATGAGAAATAATTTTGAAAAATTATATAAATTTGGTTTCCTAAAATATGAGGTATTAAAGTTACACAAACAATGATTAAGGCATAATCAAAAGCATTCCACGGGTGCCTGCGTGGCTCAGTCGGTGGAGCGTCTGACTTCGGCTCAGGGCATGATCTCACGGTTCGTGAGTTCGAGCCCTGCATCAGGCTCTGTGCTCAGCGCTCAGAGCCTGGAGCCTGTTTGCATTCTATGTCTCCCTCTCTCTCTGCCCCTCCTCTGCTCATGCTGTCTCGCCCTCTCTCTCTCTCTCTCTGTCTCAAAAATAAATAAACATTAAAAAAAGAGCAACAGCATTGCAAATGTGTGTCACTCTAAGCAAATATTGAGCCTCTTTGCGTCTGGAACCACCATACTTCACGTGGATACGATGTGTTTGATGCCAAAAATTTGTCGAATTTGTCAGATATTGCAGTATCTGAAACGTGAGAATTCCTATACAGACGTACTCGTGTATAGCACCATTGTAGGTTTGTGCCTTCTAAATACGAAGTTTGCGTAAATGCGTTTTTTGTGAGTCGCATCAAAAACAAAAGTGTATGTGCAGTTATAATTGTATATGCTGCGTTATCAAGTCTATTCCTGACAAAAGAGAACTTCCACTAGGACCAGATACTTGTGAAAATCAAATTTTCGGTTTCTAGTTTTACATATCTGGCAATTAAACAATTTTTCCACTGACTGGGTTTGGGTTCTGCATATTTCAAACCTCAGTTTCTGTTATCTATTCCAATGCCTGGCACATTGGAACTATTTCTCATATAAATATTTCCCATATCAGAATATCCCATTTGACCTCTGGCCTTGAACTTTTGTGTCTCCTTACCAGGAGAATTGACACAGTGGGCGGTAGAAAACTTCTAGAAGCCATTCCCTACACCAGGCCACCTTGCAGTTACCCAATCACTGCAAATGTAATCACATACGTACATCCCATAAAACACAAACTGGATGTAAGAACAAATCAGCTTCCCTTTAGCTGGATGTCAGTGATATCCATGGAGAATATAGCACTTCCAGAGGTGATGGAAGGTGACAGAGGAGAAGATAAAAGAGTGACTGTCAGGGGCGCCTGGGTGGCTCAGTCGGTTAAGCAGCCGACTTCGGCTCAGGTCATGATATCGCGGTCCGTGAGTTTGAGCCCTGCATCGGGCTCTGTGCTGACAGCTCAGAGCCTGGAGCCTGTTTCAGATTCTGTGTTTCCCTCTCTCTGACCCTCCCCCGTTCATGCTCTGTCTCTCTCTGACTCAAAAATAAACGTTAAAAAAAAAATTAAAAAAAAAGAGTGACTGTCATTATGTTGGTTGTATTTTTAAAACTTTACAAATACTCATGACTCCATGAACCCTGGAAGGGACTTTTTTTTTTTTTTTTACAAAGAACTCTATATTTATTTTCATTTTTTTATTTGAGAGAGAGAGACAGAGAGACAGAGACACAGAAGTAGAGGGAGAAAGAGGGAGAATCTTAGGCATGCTCCTGACATGGGCTTGATTCCATGACCCTGGAATCATGACCTGGGCCAAAATTAAGAGTCCAACACTCAACCCCCTGAGCCACCCAGGCACACCTCGAAGGTGCCTTTTTATAAGCTTTCATCAAATGGAGAATTCTATTTCAGCACAGGCTAATCAGTCGAAACAACCGTCTCCCCAACCACAAGCTCCGAGACCATGTGGTTTCAGTCCGGTTGAGGAAATTGATTCAGTAGCTCAATGTGTTTCAAGCATTCAGCGAAACAGACTGAGGACTAGAGTTTACAGCTGTAGTTGAGTAACACATGTTCCTTAGGCCCGTCTTCTTGTTCTTGATGGCTGTCGCTGCATTTTGGGAATGTGCTACTTTATCCTTAATGAAGGCCATTCTTCCCATTGAGATAGCGTCATGTTAATGGACCATATACATATTAAGCATCTATAATGTGCCAGATGCTGTGATAGAAGCTGCAAAGAGGGAGATGTGCAAGACACAGGCTTTGCCCCTAAGGAACTTAATATTGAGTACTTAAGTTCTTACATTCCAGAGATGAATCAGATACAGTCTGTAAGAGATTTTTTTAAAAAGTGCGATGTGTGACTCGAAGAAAGATGCTGTGTGGAGTAGAGAGGCACCCAGATGTCACTGGGGGGGGTGGCATTCGAGATCATTTTTGAAAAGTAAGCAGGACTTAACAGTCATTGAAGAGAAGGAATGGAGGTGGAGAGGTAGGGAGAATGTTCAGGAAGTAATCTTATTTGGCTGTGGCTGTGTGTGTGTGTGTGTGTGTGTGTGTGTGTGAAACTACCATCACATTGAGGAGTGCCAACTTTTAAAGCACTCCTTTAAAGGGGATGATATTTTTAAATACCAGAGTGAAGAGACTTACTTTATTTGATAGGCAGCAGGCAATACTTGAAATTCCTGAGTAGAAGGAGTAAGATTGCAGCAATAGGAAGATGGCTTTGGTGTAGGTGCATAAATGGGCTGGAAGAAGAGAGTGGAGACCAATCGGACACTGTCTTCATGCCTGCGAGCCATGACAGGAGCATGAATGTGGGTCGTGGCAGTGGACAGAGAAACGATGTCATTGGTGCACTAAGATGGGGGGTGGGAGGGAGAGGAAACCGCGTGATGGACATTGAGGAGGGCACCTGTTGGGATGAGCACTGGGTGTTGTATAGAAACCAATTTGACAATAAATTTCATATTAAAAAATGTTTCCTAAAACACCCTTAAGTAAACTGCATTTTCCTTTTATATTGGGTTAATAAATGGATTTTTCAAAGATTAAAAAAAATGGTGCACTAAGAGAAAAGAGAAGATGTGTGCTTACGGGTCCAGAGGCTTGGTTTTCTTTCTTTGCGGGGAAAGTGAGGTTTTGGATACTTTGAATCTAAGGTGAGGAGAAAATGCTTATCTGGGAGGTGTAAGTGTGGTTCTGGAACTCAAAAAATAGCCCAGGGTTTGTGAGAAAGGTTCTAGAGTCCTCATTCTTGGATCCTGCACCCAGCATCATGCTAACAGATGATCTCCTTCTCTTCCTCTCCCTCCTCCTTCTTTCTCATCTTCTTGGTAGAAAGACCAGTGCTCTGGAATACTCCAGTGTTCTCTACATAAGAGCACTGTGGAGCGTTATCTTTAAAGTACGCGAAAGTAGAAGCTTTCCAGAAGGGGCAGAACTCAGTTTAGGGTGGGAATTGCATACTCTGAATTGAGAGTCACTGCTCCACCATGCAAAGGGGGCTGGGTGTTGAGCACTTTTGTCTTGGGGGGGGGCCCTGGAACAGTCCATTACCATCTCCTGATACCAGAGCAGGTTAATGTGAACAGGAGACTGAGGTAAAGGAGGGCTCTGAGACCTTGGTCATGTCCACTTGCCAGCTGGGGCAATGGACAGCTTCTAAAGCTCTCTTGACTCTGAACATCTGACTCCTGACCAGCTAGTGTCAGTAAATGAATGGATGAACGGATGCATAACTGAGTGAATAAGCTTGCCACACTGTGCACTTACTCTGAACCAAGCATGGCTTACAAGCAGGGAACTCTTTTCAACGGCTTGGCCCTCTGTAGCATCACATGTGTCTCTTGGCACCCATGACCAGTTGAGAGAGATGCTTCCAGTTGGGGAGAGTTGGTGAGTCCTGTGTAGACCCCTCTGGAGGATAACAGAGAAGAAGATGGGAGCAAACATCTCATTCACTCTTCAGCTGGGCCACCGTGACTGGGCAATCTGGGAGGTTTCTTTCTTTCTTGCTTTCTTGCTTTCTTGCTTTCCAAAAGGGTACACCAATTAAATCCTTTACTGTAATAAAAATAAAGTACACCTTCCAAAAAAAAAAAAGTACACTCTCCAAATTAATCACTGTGGTTTTGTAAAAATAACCAGAGAAATTGCCATGACCTTTTATAGGCAAACACCATGCCCATAAATCTCCAGGAGGCACGTGAGATTATGAAAGCAGTGGCCCGGGCTCATCCCGTATGTTTTAAGCTTCCGAGAGCCCTATGTAAATTGTTTGTATTACTTATAGCTTTCAGAGATGACAGACTAATCTGAGCAATTAGATTCTTGGGAAAGATCAAGACACTTATTAAATCTTATCTTAGTTACTCCTAATTATAATCATCCATTTATCCCTGTGGAATAAATTACTAATGCAAAGCTCAATTCAATCACAACATAACTAGTCTTTATTTTAGATGATTAAAAAAAACCAACACTATCGCCACATATGCATAAAAGGGATCTATGATTAATTAATGAAGTTAGACCCAGCAGATCGCTAATTGCATGAAAATGCAAAGTATATCCTCCAATTTGCTTCGCAAAGTGACACATACATCTCACGATACCGGGAACAGTGCATTCAGTGGTGCTATGAACTGAACATCTGTGGCCTCCTGCCGTGCGAATTTGTATGTTGAAGCCCTAAAACCCACAGAGATGGTCTTTGGAGTGGTGCCTTTGGGAGGTGATCAGGTCCCGAGGTCAGGGCTTTCATGATGGGATTAGTGCTTTTCCAAAAAGAGACCGGGAGGGATGATCTCTCTCCACCGTGAGAAGACACATCAAGGGCATGGCTGGCTACGACCCACAAGAGGCTCTCACCAAAACCCAGCCACGTTGGCACCTGGTCTTGGTCGTCCAGCTGGCAGAAGTGTGAGAAAATAATGCATGCTGTTTAAGCCTTCTGGTCTGTGCTGTTCAGTTCCAGCAGCCCAGAAGAACTAACGCATATAGCAACAGGTATTTATTGAGTTCCATGGAGAATGCTGTGGATACAGCAGTGAACAAAACAAGGTCCCTGTTCTTATGCAGTTGGATTCCTGCAGGCACAAGAGAGACAGGCAGTTATGTAAAGTATAAAACACGTCAGGGGGAGACCAGTGCTCTGAAGGAAGACAAAGTAAAAAAGTGCCAGCGTGCAGGGAGGAGGTGGCGAGGTGGGTGTTGTTTTGTATGGCGCAATCCGGGAAGGCTTGTCAATAAAGTGCTATTTAAGGGGACACCAGGGAGGAGGGAGAGGAGCCCATGAGGTACAGGGAGAGCATGTCTGGGCAGCCCCAGTGGGGAAACCCTTTTGGTGCATTCAAGGAGCTGGAGAGAGAGAGAGAGAGAAGGTTGGGGTGGGAGCAGGGGGATGGGGGACAGCGCAGGGAGCAGGGAGGAGGAGGGAGCAGAGGGGATGGAAGGTCTGGCTGGCCAGGGGAGGACTCTGGATTTTATTCTGGAAGGAAAGAATGGCCACTGAGCAGTCTGAGCAGAGAGCACTCTAGCTGTCCCTGGGTTTGGATTTCAGGAGGGAGGGTAAAGGTAGCATCCTATGGGGGAGCCCATAGGCAGTGGTGGGGTCGCTTTGGACCTCTTGGGGTGGAGCAGCAGAGTTTGCAGAGAGCTGCAGGTGCCAAGTGAGTCTTCAGTTCACCCTGAACTTCCGGGCCCAGATCAGAATGCACCTGCTGAATGAGGTCTCTGATAACCTGTTCTCTGCATCAGGCCTCTGCCTCCCTCACACCAGTCCGCAGGGTCTGCTTGGCTCCCCCCCACCTGACGTCACCAGCGATTTCAACCCCACATGCAATGTGGCTCCAGTCACGGGACCTTCGCACATTCCAGTGACCTGCCACGTGGGGTCCCTGGGACACGAAGGACACAGGATGGAAGAGAAGCAGGGTTCCACCCACTCTTGGTGGGTCTGGGCTGTGCCCCCATCTTTCAGACCTGTTCTCTTCTTCCCAGCAGCTGCTAACTTTCCTCGCTGCAGTCTGGGTAGAGGTCTCTGGAGGAGGGGCACAGCCCTGGAATCCTCTGGGTAGGTTGTATTTACTCATGATTTCATATCATGTGGCTTGAACATGTATTAGACGGTGATTCAGCTGTGCGCATGCACTCTGCATTCTTGCTCAATGATGCTTTTGTTTTATGCACCTGGGCTGTTGGGTAGCTTTGCATCCTTGGGTGACTGCACTGGGCGTTTTGCAGTAACAGTAGAATTAAGAAACTTTGTGAATTCTCTGTCGACATTAAATCATTTGGGAAATTATTTGGATGAGCCAAGCTCTGTAATGCTCTCGCCCCACCTAGCAATTTCTGACGTGGTCGTCATGTGCCCCTTCTCTGGATGCACACAGATGCATGCACATCGGTACTGTTCCCCGTCGAAGTGCCCTCCCAGGATGCTGCCGGCTGTGGTTTAGGAACCTCACGGTGCAAATACTGAATTCTTCTGCAAACAGAAGCTAAGTGTTGGTCGGTCACGGTAGATACCGTCTCTCCAACGATTTAGCTCATCAACGTTCGGACTCCCAAAGTCAGGTCCTCTGACGGTTGGACAGATGGAAATCACCAGCTGTGCTGCTGTGACCTCTGGGGTGGGGGGAGGTTGAGGTGAGGCGGGATGGGCTGGCCCTGCCCAGACCCCCTTTATTGCTTAATCAATCACACAACTGTGCAAACTTTGTCAGAAATGGAGAATATGAGCTTTTGGTCTTGTGGTGCCAGAATATTTTACTTTTCAGAATGTTTTTTTAAGCGGTGGACGTTTTCCTGGTTTCTAACGCTGTTCTCTGGGATCTCAGGATGATTTTCACGAGTTTTGGCTATTTCTGTTGGTTTATCCACCACGGGAACAGCCACCTTCCAAATGCTGCATTTTATTTCACGTAACCAACTTCTAAACAAAATAACTTTGAGACCCATTCTACTATTAACTGCTGTGGTCAATCACGGTGGCTGTATTTATGTTGTGGAAATGCCAGTAAGGGTCGCCTCCCCAGTCATGGGGAGATCTCTTTGAGAGGGGCGCCATCCATGTGATAGTGTTGTTAGTGAACACAATATAAAGCAGATTCGGGAAGGAGGCACAGGAGGCTTGTTGGCGTGATATACGTATTTGGGTTTATTATTTCAGTAGGAGTGAAGCCAACCTTATGTGAGTTGAGCAGATATGCACACTTATGGTGAGATTTGCCTGTGAGATTTTTTTGAAGGAACAAGAAGAAAGCTAACCCTGGTTGTGAGGCTCTTATGCTTAGCTATTTCAGGAAAGAAAACTGACCGGAGTCTTTTCTGGTGAACAGCAAACAGGCTAGACAAAGGCACCTTCTGTTCCTTGCCGGCTCCCGTCACACCCGATCTTCCTCCTCCCTGCTTGAAGCTAATACCTTTGGCAGGAGGAAGCTTCTTTAGGGTCCAGAGGAAGCCAGAGGAGGCAGGGCTTGGGAGAAGAAGGGAGAGATGTCCAGGAGGACCGTGGGCTTTCTGACCGCCGATGCACCCACGATCCCATGTGTTTGCTGCAGGAACGACAGAAGGGGGAGCAGAAGGCCTGGAAAGTGGAACCCCCCCCCCCACCCCCGACAGCTACCTGCTCAGATCCTGGCCCTTCCTGCATGCTTTATTACGTGCAGAGGATTCAGACCGTGGTGGGACTCCCAGAACCTGGGAAGGAAAAGGGGGAAGTCTTCTGTAAGCCTACCTGTTTGGGCAGGTTGGCGTAACCCTAAACTAACTAAATCCAGTCGGATGATAGTGAGTCTGCCCCAGGCAAGATTACGTACGTGGTCTTTCGGAAGCTCAAAAATCAGTTAACTTTTTATTTTGAAATAATTTCAAACTTACAGAACAGTTGCTGGAAGAGTGTGACAACGCCTGTATACCCTTGGTCCAGAGATAGTTGGGAGACGTGATGCCCTCTTGTCCCCAAATCCTATAGATTTGATTTCCTAAAAACAAGGCTGTTGTCCTGTGTGACCAGAATATACCTGTCAGCGTCAGGAAACGAGTGTTGCCAGAACCTTCTCATCTGATCCAAAGACCCCATTCAAATTCTATCCACTGCTCGAAAATGTACTTTATATCTACCCACCCTCCCTTAAAAAAAACAAACCCTAAACCAGAGGCCTGAACCTTACTTCTCTCCTGTCTCTTCACATCCCATCCAGAGTCCAGCTTTCACGTTTGTCTGGAGCCTTTCAGTCCTTCCTTGACTGTCTTGACCTGACATTTCTGATGACTGCCAGGCCAGTACTTCGAGGACGCCCCTCAGTTTAGGTTTGGCTGATGCTTCCTGATGTTTCCTCGTATTAGAACCAAGTTATGTATTTCTGACAGGAATCTTCTGGAAGCTGTTTTTCTCAGGGCAGCCTTATCTGGAGACCTGTCATGTCAATTTATTTGCTGCAGTGTTCCCTTTTACCACCTGGTTAAGATGGGGGCTGGCATACTTCTCCTCTTTCATTAATTAATAGGCAGTTTCACATATTAATTAATAGTAATTAAAATGCATATTCAATACTATGTAAATATCCTGTTCCTCAGCAAGCTTTCCCCTGTGAATTTCTTTTTATCCACTGGTGATTCTTGCCTGAATCTGTTATTTCTCTGATTCCTGTGATGAATGTCAAATGATGATATTCTAATTCTATCATTCCTTGTACATGTATTATTTGGCATTTTACTGTAAGCAAGGATTTACCCTTGCCTTCCATAAACATATACATATTTATATGTGTGTGTATGTGCCAATATATATGTGGAATATATATACACACACATATATACATATCAGAATGGCCCTGCAGATGCTTATTTTATTAAATGGGTTATAATCCATTACTATCATTTGGCTGTTGGGAAGCCTTTAGGTTGGTGTGTGTGTGTGTGTGTGTGTGTGTGTGTGTGTGTGTGTGTGTGTAGATATCCCCATTATTTTTTTGAGCACTTTTTCTTTCTGTGGACCAAGTTATTTAGAGCCCATGTTATACTTGACTTGATCCACTCCTAGAATGAGCTATATTTCCATTTAGCCCTTGAACCTTTTAGTAGAGAATGGCATTTCAAGACCAAGATCAGGGTGCTAAGTGTTACCTGTGAGTGTGGTGTCATTCCTTCCTAGATCCTCCAAGTGGACTGAACTGCAAAACGTATGTATATGTACACACACACACACACACACACATATACATGCACACACACCTATTATGCCTATCTATTTATGTACATTAAAAACCTTGAATTTACATCAATTCCTCTAATTCTGATTCAAAGCCACAAGTTTTATTTTTGCATACGTATTTAAAAAAAATTTTTTTTAGTGTTTATTTTAGAGAGAGAGACAGAACATGAGTGGGGAAAGAACAGAGAGAGAGGGAGACACAGATTCCGAAGCAAACTCCAGGCTCCAAACTGTGAACACAGAGCCTGATGTGGGGCTCGAACTCACGGACTGCAAGATCATGACCTGAGTCGAAGCCGGATGCTTAACTGACTGAATCACCCAGGTGCCCCTCGCATATGTATCTTTTTAAGTTTACTTATTTTGAGACGGAAAGAGATAGGGCACAGAAGCAGGTTCTGCACTGTCAGCATGGAGTCCAATGCAGGGATTGGACTCATGCACCACGAGATCATGACTTGAGCCGAAATCAAGAGGTGGGTGCTTAACCGACTGAGCCGCCCAGGCGCTCCTCCACATGTGTTTTTAACAGCTTCAAGGAGATATAATTGACCCGCAGCTAACCGCACATAGACTCTGCTAAGTCTTTTTAAACCATCTTAGCCATTTTTAGGTGTCCAGTTCAGCATCATTACCTATATTCATGATGTTGTGGAATGAACTTGACGTATCTGAACCCCCTTCACCAGCTCTGAGAACCTGGCTCCATTGTCGTCGGCATATCTACTCCTTTTCTCAGCCATCCTGTATGACACCAGTTTCTTGGCCCTGGACCTGGCTCACAGGTGAGCAGGCCGGTCACTGTCCACTGTCCCCTCCCACCACATTCTAGTTCCTGCCCCCTGCAGCAGCCACATTTACTGTCTCCTAGGTAATGTCCTCAGCCCTGACATGCACTGCCGATGGTCAGGTTCAAGTAAACTCACTCATTTCTTAACTCAACCAGACTTGAGTGACCCCAGTACCTTGAGCCAGATCACCTAGTCCAGCACTAACACGTGCCAAGGAGAGAGGCAGTGCAGGCCAACAGTTAAAAGGACCACCTCTGCAGCCATGCGGTGTGACCTCAGGGAGGCACTCAGGGCTCTGTGCCCCATTTTCTTATGTGAAACAGACGACATAGGACTCGTAGTTACCTCTTAGGACTTTGGTTGGAATCTGGGCCGGTCTTATACGTAAAACACATAGTAGAGTGCCTGGTACATCATAAGTACTATTTTTATTGAAATATTGTATGGTTCTGTTTCTCATGCACTAATTTTGGCTTTCAGCACAGGATAGGAGGCAGGAACCATACTTGATGCTTTTTATCTTCCCACAAGCAAAAGCAGTGGTGATTCCTCAGTACGGCCTCAAAGTTACCATTCGATAGGATCCCAGTGCAGTGTTACTCACCAGCCCCTGGGAGCTTGTTCGAAATGTGAGTTCTGGGCCCCACCGCAGCCCCGCTGGGCCAGCATCTCGGGGCCTAGGGCCCAAGAATCCGTGTTTTAATGGCTCCTCAGGTGTTAATGCGTGCCATGGCCCATTGAGTATGCCCTCCCCTTTACTTCTTAGCTTTATTAAGGTGTGGATACAAAAGTGTAAGACCTTTAAAGTGTACCATGCAATGACTTGTTATACGTGTGCATTGGGGAAGAATCTCCCCCTGGGGTTCGTGGACACATCCATCACCTCACATAATTACTTTTTTTGTGTGTTTGTGAGAACATTTAAGTCCCACTCTCTTAGCAAATTTCAATCATGTGATACACTGTCATCAACTGTAGTCACCGTGTTGTACAGGATCTTGATCCATTTTTGTAACAGAGTTTCTAGCCTTTTACCAATTTCTCCCGATTTTCCCCCACCCCCAGTCCCTGGCAACCACCATTCTGCTCTCTGTTCCTAGGAGTTTGACTCCTTTTTTTAGATTCCACATACAAGTGATGGCAGCGTATGACTGCCCTTGACCGGGCTTTGTGCTCGCTCTGGTTTCCTCCCTCCACTGGAGCTTATCCGGTCTTTTCCTTCTGTCACCATCCTATAAATCTGCTACTCTTCCCATTTAGCATATTTGTATGATAAGAACGACAGATAGCAGACAGAGCATCTAGAGCCACTTTTTCCCAGTGTGTTTGCCAAGCAAGGGGCATCTCTGGCCTGTCACCACGAGTGGCAATGGAGCCCTCCTGCCCACTGCATCTTAGTATTGGAGTCACCGGGAAGGCACAATGCAGCCAAGCACTGGTGGAACGTACCTCCCTCACCCAGCGAGGAGACAGAGTAAGATGAGCTTTGGCAGTGGGTACTGGGCCCCCATGGCCAGGAGCAACTGGTGGGGGGGCAGTTAACCTACACACACCCCTCTTGTGCTGAAGGCACGCATCGTGTCTGCAGCAGGAACAGATAATTCCCACGTGGGCTGGTTATCCCAGTGCAAGCTGTGAGGAGGCTTTATCTCCCGGAAGGACATGTTCCAGGACCGTTCTTAGTGGCCGAGTAGGGGTTAGAAGACAGCACCTCGGAGAGTGTCTTTCCTAACTTTCTGCTCAGCGGAACTATTCACTCATCTAGTAAATTAGGAAATTTTCCCCAAATGTATTAGATACATTTCCAAATTTTCCAAACTTATTAGATCAGGAAATAGAAGACTTACAGATTATCAATATCTTTTTTTAATTAAAAAATGTTTTTAAAGTTTATTTAGTGTGGGGGGGCGTAGGGAGGGAGGGAGGGGCAGAGAAAGAGGGAGACACAGAATCCAAATGGGCTCCAGGCTCTGAGCTCTGAGCACAGAGCCTGATGTGGTTCTCGAACCCACGAACCACGAGATCATGACCTGAGCCAAAGTCGGACCCTGAACCAACTAAGCCACCCAGGCACCCCTAGATGATCAATTTTCAAGAGTGGGAACATGGTATGCAGTGCTTCCCAGATTTCTTTTACTGCAAAATCTTAGTTTGGGAGGAAGAATCTTAGAGTTCTTGGAACATATTTGCAGAAATACTACCTTATCAGAATAATTCTCCTGGTAGAAAATTCAGATGATATGACAAGTGTCAGTTATGTTTGAAAAGGTCCTTAAATTTCACTTTCAAGATACTTGGTTCTCAGGGGAGGCCAATTATAGTATGATCAAATGCGGAATCCATTTAACAATGCCTGTAAAATTGAAAATAAAGACGTTCACCCAAGTACTATTGCCCTTTCCTTCTATTTTACCCAAGATAAATTTAGTAGAATATAATAGCTTTGATCAATGTAGATTGCATTTTATGTCCCCCCTCAAAATCTTTTAAACAATGTCACAAACCTCAATGCACATGTAATGTTAAAAAAAAAAAAACAAAACTAGACAGGAATCTGAGTCCTCTTAAGGAAAGTTGCTCAATGTTTCCAAGTCTAAAAAGAAAGAAGCACAAAGGAGTTAGATCGGTGATTGACAGTTGTTTCTGCCACTTCAGACTTAACTATTGAGTGACATGGTCTTTGGTTAAGTATCAAATAGTCTTTCAGTCAGATTCTGTTTTGATTTTTCCCTTTGCAAGACAAGAAAAAAATCCACCAAATTCTAGTTATTTTAAACACCTTAGCTTAATTATCATCTAGAGATTTTGAATTGTTCCTTTTTGGAGTAGGGTGCACTCATGTCTTGTTTATGAAAACATTTTGCATAGACAATTTTCTTTGCTGTGGTGCTGAGTCACATACAGTGATCACAATTGCAATTCAAAATGTTTCCTTTGATTGTTTTCCCCAATATGTTCATGCTGAGATTTTCTTCCTTCCTAAAACGATTCATCTGAGAATGGAGAATATGGTCCTTTATTTTTTTTCTTCTTTTAAAAAGGACACTAAGTGAATACAGGTATTTCATGTGAATTTCCTGAGTAAAGCTAGAGGTCATTATTATATATTCACCAATTGTGAGGAACTCATTTAAAAGAAAATATTATGGCCATCATGGCTTTCCACAATCTCGTGTGGTGCTTACAGGGATTTGACAGAGCAAACTTGGAGGTCATTTATTGTTCTTTGCTTTTGTCCTATTGATGATACATTTTCAATTGTTAAATTCTATTATGAGATGTTCCGAAGGATGCAGTCAAAATACACTGAGAAACTAAAGAAAATTATTTTAAGGAGATCCCCTCGAGACATATGAAGCCATAGCAAGCCTGTGTAGTGTGAACTCTATTATATGAGGGGTTCCTGGAATAGCCCTACACTAACACCACTGTTATTCTGTCTCAGTCGGTTCCATGCCTTCTCTTCCTTATTGATTTTAGTCTCCCCTGCACTTTGGTCACCTTATCTATCTGCTTCTGAAACCCACAGCTTCGTCCTCATGTCTAACCGCCCCCTGCTCAGCCTTGCTTGGAACCCTTGCTTCCTATAGATTTTTTCTCTAGCTTCTTTCACTCATTCAACAAATGTTTGTTGAGCACTTACTATATGTTAGATACTCTTCATCAGTGACTGAAACAAAGGTCCCTACTGTTTTCAAGTTTACATTCTTTTTTGTTTTCTTTTTTTCGATAGAGTGCAAGTGGGGGACAGGGGCAGAGGGAGAGAGAGAGAGAAACTTTTTTTTTATTAAAAATTTTTAAGTTTATTTTGAGAGAGAGAGAAAGTGAGAGCAAGCAGGATCAGGGCAGAGAGAGAAGGATACAGAGAATCTCAGGCAGCCTCCATGCTTCAGCAGAGAGCCTGATGTGGGGCTTAAACTCATGAACTGTGAGATTATGACCTGAGCTGAAACCAAGAGTCGGATGCTTAACTGACTCAGCCACCAGGCACCGCAGGTGAGAGAGATTCTTAAGCAGGCTCCATGCTTAGCAGAGAGCCTGACACAGTGCTTGATCCCACGACCCTGGCATCATGGCGTGAGCCTTAATCAAGAGTTGGAACTCATCAACTGAGCCACCCAGGAACCCCTTGAATTTACATTCTATAAGGAAGACAGATAATGAACATGATGGAAACTGAACCACATGGTACATTAGTGGGGGTAAGTGCTGTGCCCTCTTATGTGCAGATGGTTAAAGGGGACAGGAGGAGTTTAGGGGTGAGCAGGAGGGTAGTAGCAGTACTGAATAGAGAGCTCAGAGCATACTTCTTTGAGAATGTGCATTTGGTTAAAAATTTGAAGGTGGTAAGGAATTTTTCTAACACATGTCTAGAGGAAGAACATTCGAGGCCAATGGCACAGCCAACGTAGCTGCACCTGAGAGAACAAGGGAAAAAGTAGTCAGAGATAAGGTCAGACATATAATGAGGGCCAGATCATTTAGGGCCTCGGACCATTGTAAGGACTGTGGCTTTTACTGTGAGTAAATTTCAGGGTTTGGGACAGAAGGGCCATGATGTGATTTACAGTTTAGTTGGCAGGTGTGCTGAGACTAGACTGTAGGTATTCAGTGTGAGGAGCAGGTAAACCTCTGGAGGAATGACAGTTATCTAAGTGGGAGATGCTGGTGGCACAGACAGGGTGGTGGGAATGGAGGTGGTGAGGAGTGGTCAACTTCTGGGTATTTTGTCAAAGAGGGAGAGTGACTTACTGAGAGTCTAGTGTGGAATGTAGTGTAGTTGGAGGATCCCAGATGGTTCCAAGAAATAAGAAGGTAGTTGTCATCAACTTCGTTGGGGATGATGAGTAGGACATACTTTAGGAAAGGATAAGGAGTTCAGTTCTGAGTGACAGAACTGTTAGACAAGCAGAGAACTTGAGTTAGCAATTGGATATATTAGCCTGGAATGTAGGGGAAATGTCTAGGCTGGACATGTAGAATTGGATATGGTGAACAGATAGATGGTACCGGTCATAGTCCACGCCAGTTGCTATAACAAAAATCCCATAAACCGGGTAGGTAACAAACAGCAAATATTTATTTCTCTGTTCTGGAGGCTGTAGGTCCAAGATCAAGATGCCAGCAGATTTGGTGTCTGATGAGGACGGTCTTTCTGGGTCTTACATGGCCATCTTCTCTTTGAGTCCTTTCATGCACAGGAGGTCTCTAGGGCAGTGTAGTCACTAATTACACTCATGAGAGCTCCACTCTCATGACCTACTCACCTCCCAAAGGCCCTGCCTTCCAACAGCATCACCTTGGGGGATTAGGATTCAACATGGGCATTTGGGGGATACAAATGTTCAGACCACAGGAGTACTTTAAAGACATGAGACTGGTGATCTTATGGATGGGGATGAGTGTGGAGAGGGAAGAAAGCCAAAGCTGAGAGCAGAGTCAGGCCAGCACTAGGAGGTGGGGGAGAAGGGAGGAGGCAGAAATGTAGAGTGGAAGGGAGTGGCCTGGAGTTAAGAGGGAAGTCAAGGGTGTGTGGGATCTGGGAAGCCTAGTGAAGAGTGTGTCAGGGAGGAGAAGGTGATTGCAAATAAGTTGAGGAGAGAGAATTGACCACTGGGTTTGCAATGTGGGTATCCCTGTGATCTTGGCAAAGAACCATTTTGGCTTAAAGGGGTGAGTTTAATTAATAGTGAGAGGAGGGCAATTGGAGACACATTTTAACATTTTTGATCTTTGCTGCATCTTATAGTCAGTGATGTCTCACAATTGCATAGGCCAGGCAGTAGTCATGACATGGTTGTTACTGCCTGCCTGCTCATGACCTTGGTCACAGGGGTTCTGCGTGTTGGTGTCACACACGTATTGTTGATACGGTAGGTGTGGAGTTAATCACCACTTAAAATGCTTTCTTTGCTGTCATTTGAAGATATTCCCTTGACACATTCTAGTAAAATTTAGGAAGTGGGAGCATCAAAACTTAAAGAACAGGTGTCAGTAGCTTGGGAGAAAATGCTGGAAACAAGAGTGCAACTCTTCTAAAAAGAGAGTGTCTTTTTATTTTGCAACCCTGAGACTTTATACACCAGGCAACATTAAAAAAATTTATCGGAGGTAGATGTCATACTAAGTGTTATTACTTCAATAAAAATCAGTAGGTAAATAAGTAAATAAATAAATAAAATTCAAAAACAATTTGTGATGGGATTGAGATCTGTGTTATATGGAAGTTCTCAACGATGAGAACAAATTAGGTCCGTTTAATTGGCACTTTTTTTTTTTTAGTGGTCATAAAATAGAAATGTGCCTTATAATATACAGCGTCTTAGAAAATGTGAAATACGGCGTACTAGCTAAGTTTTTGTTTACAAAATGTTACAGTTTTATAATACGTGGATTCCTTTCATCAGCATATACAGACGGAAAATCATTGCTCAGTCGTGTTCGCAAATTTCTGTTTACCTGGTCGCCAATAAATTATGTTCTCTAAAGAGAGTCATTATCCCAGTAATGTTATTGGAGACTGGCTGATTTAGCTGAAAGATTTGCAAAAATCATATGTGTAAATGATTCCACTTATGGTAGCAGCAATTTATTCTAAACAAATTGGATCCATGGCCATCTGTTTTAGCTGTTAGGATAGGAAAAGCTTTCTCTTCTCTATCTCCACTTATGCTCAAATCACAAACGGAGAGCTATGCAAGTAGACAATGCATCCTTTTTGAAGTGTAGGAAAGCGCTGCAGAGAGGCAGTTCAAACTCCACGTTCCTGCCAGCCTCTTGTCTCAGGGATAGAGTGATTCTAACCCAAAGCCAGAGAGTTTTGGGAGTTTTCATCTTGGACAAGGAGTGTGAACTAGCCAAGGATCAGAGGAATATAGGACTACTGCTTTGGACTTGGTCCCATTCTTCCATCCCTGTCCTTTCCCTGCCTTCTTTCCCTGCAGCTCTTCCCCTCTGTACCTTCAAGTCTTTAAAGGCACATCAGCGAAGCCACCTGGGGCAATAGCACAACCATCTCTATCTGGAAATCTCATCATGAATTCTCTTTCGGACAGCTGTCAGATTTAAATCCAGATGTCATCTGGACATGACTAAGCCCTGTGGGAAGGTCCTGTTCTTATGTCTTGCCCAGTGTCAGGAAAGAACCGCAGCTTTGTACAGGAAGGCAAAAAGTAACAAGACTCTAAAGCAAGCCAGCAGGTTGACTTGTGGCAGCTCCATCGGTGCTCAAAGTAGGTCACAGCACTCAGCGGGCCAGAGCTCGACACACAGGACACAAGCACAGCAAGACCTGGAGCATCAGAGGGACCAGGAGCACCAATCCTCCTTCTCAGAGTCCCACGGGATGATGTTATAGACCCAGATGTCAACTGTGCACACAGCGGATGGTGCCACAGTTGACATGCCTATGGCCAGGGACCCTGAACATTTTGTAAAGCACTGTATAGGTCAGCGCTCTCCCCCAGGCCCCAGTGCCCCATCGGGGAGTCATGTGTGTTATGGGTGCCTCAGCCTATTTGATACCTGGGTGAGTAGCTACACAATAACCCAGGATCTGAGGACAGTTAGGCCTTGTAGATGGGCATACTCAGCGAAGATCTGCAGGATGCTTGGGGCCACCCCTCGGCCCTAGAAGTTCTCGTTTGAACTCAAGTTTTCACATGAGTCTGCCACCCTGTCAGCAACTCCAATTAGGTGCCTTGACAGGAGCCGGGACAACATTTATTTATGTTATACAGCACTTGATTGTTTTGATATTATTAACCAAATTCTGTCACTTGGATGATGCCAATTGGTAATACTGATCTTTGCTATGCCCCCCAAATCCTGGGCATAACTAGCTGAGTTAGTCCCAGAGTGGCCTAATAAGTCTTATTTCAGATGACTATTTAGCTTTCTATCTTATGATATGTATGAACTGTCCCACATGAGTAGTGGTATTAATCCAACCATGACAGGAAGTGTTGGTGACCATGCACATACCTCCTTGTGCAGGTGTGCTCTGAGGCCAGTCCATTACCTGGTATGACCCATCATATATTAGGAATTTAGACTGCCCTGTTGATTCTCTAGGGCTTCTGTCTCATTGGCTGGAGTAGGTCAAGTCAAGGACAGGTTCCATTCATTGTGTTTAGGATGTGGATTCTGAGGACAGGAACAATGCTCGTACTACTTTGTGGAATTAGGGAGCTTTGTATTCCTCTTTACCCAGGGACCCAGTAAGGAGAACATAGTGTCAGTGCCAGTAATTATAGGGGGCGATAGATGGGCAAGAAAACAACTCCCATTCCCAATGGAAAGACCTTCCATGGCCCACTCTCCTTAACTTATAACTATGTGGGCACAGGTCACCCATGTGGGGTTTATGTTATTTGGATTACTGCCATATAACTTTTGTTAAGCCATGTGGATAGTGTCAGTGGTATTTGTAGCCTCGATAGCCATACGTGACTTAACCCAAGACTGCTTTGTCACCAGAGGAAGTATATGGATTTGTATTAGTCAGAATAAAATGAGTTTTAGGTGTTCATAGATGTGTAAAGTAGGGAGTGATCAAGTTCGGGAATGGCTTACGGTGTATCAGACACAGCAAAATGATTCAGAACTGGCCATGCCCACATGAATTTTTTTTTGGTTCCATAGCAAGTGAACAGGAATGACAGATCCAGTAGTGAGTCAGATTACCAGCCACTGTTGTATTACCAGACAGATCATGTGATTGTTTGCCAGGTGGTATGCTGGATGCAGGGGAGGGAGGTAAGCATTAATTATGCCCTCCTCCCTGTACTGCCTGCAGTCTTAGGTAACCCTGTCCAGCTGCTTGTTGCTCCCTCTTCACAGCCAACTGGTCTGTTTATCCAGCCATGTAGCCACCACTTCCTGCTTTGCCCAATTCTCAGATGACACCTGTCAGTGTTGCTGGTGCTATAGTAAAAGGACAAGAAGGAAACAAGTGGTCAGGACGTGAGGATAGAATCACAGAGAGGGAGAATCCAGCCTCCTTATTCCTCTTCTCCTCTGCCATTCCAAAGGGAACCTTCCCTTGCAGGGAACAACTACATCTAATTCCCATACTATCTGGCTAAGAAGTGTCATCCATACTGCTGATAATTAGTATTTATCAGGCGAGTGTTTGAAATCTGTTCCGGCTCTTGATGATGACTGGGGAATGTTCATCAAATGCCATGATATCAGCTTACTGCTGGTTTTTATTCTTTTTATTTTTTGCCATGACCTGTGTGCTACTGTTTGATTACAACTGCCTGGATTAGTTTCATATGCTACAACTGTGTGGTCACAATATGCCACTCTCACACAAATAGCAATTCTGTAATGGGATTAAGTGTCCATGGCCATTAGACCCTGCCATCAGGTGGTGGCAGAAAACCAGTATGTCTATTAAACAAGAATGGGTAGGGCCCTTTTGAATATATGTCCTTGCTCACTTGTAAGAAGTCAGATCAGCTGCTGACAGGTAGGACAGTCCTGGCAGGCCAAACTTAGCCTCCTTGGCATAGAGATAGAGGCCCTTCTTTTGAGCCCGTTGAGTTATGATAGCAGGATTGAGAGGCCAAGTCCAGTGATGAATCCAGGCAGTACAACTGGGCTCTCCAGTTCTGATCAGCTTCATTGTTTCCATTGACGTCTTCAGGTTATTGATCCTTCCCAGGGCAGGATAGTGGATGTCTCTTTGGGTTACATAAATGTCTCATGGTATGATGGCAATGGCTTTGAGGTCCCACAGAGAGGTGTCTTTAATATTCCAGTCTGTCATCACCCAGGTATCTAACTAGATAGGTAGGCTGCTAGCCACAGCTCAACAATCTGTGAAAACAGAAAATATCTGGTGTTTAGGAGCATTGTCCAAGGCAAGGGTAATGGCTTTTAATTTGGTCCATTGTGCTGAGTGGCTCTAACTAGTCATTCGTCCAGAGCTGTCATTGGGACTGGATGCCTGATGCCACCCATTGGACACCACTGTCTTTTAGTTTGGACAAGCCAACACTAGCATACTTGGGGTCTGCCTGGAAGTGAGTCCCCTAGAGAGCCAAACACAGCTCCAGTCAGTGATCGGGGGAGGTACAAAACCCTCTAAAGGTGTGTCACAAACTTTTATGTAAGGAGGACCTGCCTATAGGACCAGGCTTGCTTTTCATTTGAATGTACCATTTCCATTCAACATGAGGAGACTATTTGCCTTTTTAGCTCGGTCATTAGCATCTGAGTGGACTCAAACCAAGGTAGGAACATCTGGGTGCAGTGTCACCTAGTAGAACTGTGGAAGTGCCTGCTGGCAGACCAGCAGCTGTTTCCCCAAAGGAGTTAGATGGCAGCTACATTGGAGAGGCTGAGGGCTCCAGACCTCAAGGTGCACCTGTAGGTGGTGGCTCCTCCCCTTGCCAGAGACGCCATCATAGTTACCAGTAGCAAATGCCCGTAATTCAGAGAGGTCCTTGGTTTTCAGGTCCCAAGGGTATGATTGCTGAGACTGTGTGTCTGCCTCTGGTGCAGTCTACTACCTAGGTTCCCACTAAATTTGGCAGGTTTTGTGATCAGCTTGTTCTCAGGACTCAACAAAATGTCATGTGAGGCACATATTGTCTCTGATACTCAAATTATCCAATGAAGTGCTGGGCTTCCTTTTTGTTAGCAGAGTATATTTTCCTTTGTGGTCTCAGGGATCAACTTTTGTGCCTTAACCTTCATTGCTCTCAGGAACTTGACTTGGGTTTTTTATCTTATCAGGATAAATGAGCCATTCATGGGCTTGGTGGGAGTTAGTACCTGCTCCAAAGCTACTGCCATTTTTTTGAGGGGCGGGGAGGCACTTGTGAACTTGATGCCTTCAGTATAGTGGAACTAAAACTCTCTTGTTCCGGGTCTCTGCCAATCCACTGGTGGCGGATAGCAGGAGGATTTTGGTACATTATAGCAGCACAGTGCATATGAATCAGGGTCCCAGCTAAGAAAAGATTTTGATCTTCCAGTGTCAAAAGGATCAAGAAAAAGGCATTAGCAGTATTCAAGAAGGCATACTAGGTGCCATCAATGTGTGCAGTTGATTCAGTTATAGTCACAATGACTGGAGCAGCTGGGGCTATATGAGCAACCACTTAATTCAGTTGGCAATAATCCACTGTAATCCTCTGTTCTCATTAGTTTTCTCAGTGGCTACACAGGCTATTGGATTAAGATATTGAATGTCTCAATACCTGCTGACATTAATCAGGCTGTGATTTCTTGCTCTCCTCCTGAAGTTCTGTATTGCTTTTGTTGTATAGAAAGGAGGGCAGCCTTGTTGGTGGTCTCTTATGCACTCTTCCTCCTATTATTTCTCTGTGAGTGGTGTTTCTCAACTAAGAAACTCACCCTTGCGCTTTATGAACACCACCATGTAAGCATGTAAAATATCCACACCGATTACACATGTGGGAGTACATGACGGGTGTGAATGGCCTGTCGGATGGTTAAAGTTCCTTCCTTCTCCATTTTTTTGCCATTTCCAAATCTGGTCAATTAATGGAATGGACCTTGTCTATCAAGAGAATCTGGTAAGCCAGCTGTTTAAGCCCTTGTATCCAAAGAAACCTCATCCCTACCCCACTGTACCTCACTAGTGCTTAAATTCTCTGTTTCCCCAGGGATAGAGAGGCCTCAGCCTTGCCATATGCTCCCACCTTCTTAAAGGTTGTCAGATCAGGACATAGACAGCAGAGGAGTTGAAAGAGTAATCTGTCTTAAGGCAGCATCCTGGCTTCTTGGTCCCTACAGTAGAAAGAGATTGATATTCATGGAGGAAATTTTAGTTTCAACCAGGGAGACAAGCTGCCTGTTTAGGATACCCATTGCTAGATGCATGGACTGGATTTCTTCTGCCTATTGATCTCTTCATTGAGAACCCCCTGTGGTAACAGCATTGTCCTATAACTGGAGCAGGTCTGTTTTTATTCCCAACCTTGTATTTTTTTTTCTTCTTGGATTGCAGAGAGACTGCCTGGTGTAAGAAGATCTCTCTATGTCCTGGGCATCTTTTTGCCTTAAATTATCACAGCTTCTTGCTTGGGCCACTTGGTTCTGATGACCAAGTTAGTGGAGTTCTCCACACTTGGGGGGAGAGGGAAGCATATCTTGAAAACTTACCAGTCTTCTCTGTGTTCTCTGTGTTATTCTGTCCACTGTACAGTGCCCAAGGTATTCCATGAGATTTTATTGGTTTCAAGGAAATCCCCTCAGGTTAGCCATAGTGTAATTATTGTAATTGAAATGTATAGTAGCAAGTATTATTGAGGGACATGATTCTGTCCCAACGGAATAGCTTCACTATTGGCGTGGAGCATGGGATCAAGTGTGAGACAGCCTTGTTGCTGCCTTCTGCCCTCTGAGAACATAAATTTTCTTGACCCTTTCATCATACAGAGGCACCAACCTTTCCTCTAACAGCTCCCCAGCCTCTTGACCAAAGGGGTCCTGTATCTCCCTTCTCTTGCTCTAACTACAGATCTGCTTTGTGTCGCTCTGTGCGAGGGCTCCCTGCCCTCCATGGATGGTTCTCACTGAGGTTAGCAAGGTGCATTTGTACTTTCCTCCCTGACAGGACTTGAATGCCCTCCTGCTTCCTGATCCCACAAGAGAGCAGGCAAGAGTCATGGCACCAGTTTTGTGGCTTCTTTCAATCCCTCTTCTTTCCCACGTCCTATCCTTTGGTATTAAGGATTGTCATTCATGGGTAGGACAGCAGTGGGCTCCATATTTCCCATTTTCCCCATCATTTGGGCAAAAACATTTGCTAATAGCTTCCTCAAATCTTTGAAACTGTCCTGTGGGCCTTTTGTATTTTCTTTTCCAAAAAAATACCTGCCTTTCCTGGTACCTTGCTCACTATCCCAGTTCGTCAAGTGAGAAGTTCAATATCATAGAACAGGGGTTGGCAAACCATGGTTCACAGGCCATGTTTTGCCCACTACAGAATTTGTGTGTATGGCCCACAAGCTCCGGATGGTTTTTCATATTTTTAAATGTTGAAGAAAATCAAAAGGAGAGTAATATATTTTTAAGAAGAGTAATATTTTATGACACATGAAAATTATGCAAAACCCAAATTTCAGGGTCCATAGACATTTATTGAAACACAGCCATGTCTTGACCATTTGTTGACATGTTGTCTATGGCTGTTTTAGTGTGAAATGACAGAGTTGAGTAGTTATGATAAGACCAAAATGGTCCATAGAACATACACTATTTACTATCTGGCGCTTTGCAGAAAAGTCCTAAAGGGTGGTTAGACGAACAGGCTCTAATGAAGACAAGCTGGCAGGTCAGTTTGCCACAGCTCCATCCAGGCCATTTGTAGACAAGGTGTCTGGTTGGATCAGAATAAGACAGGGTTTGCTCACAGTACAGCAAATAGTAGGGACATCAGCTTAGGAGGGCTTCTTCCCCAGCCCCAAGTCTCATGGAGTGATACATTTGGCCCACGTGGTGGCCACATTCACAATGGGTTATGCCACAGCTGAGGAGACCCAGGACCACTGTCTTGGTACCTTTTAGAGTAAGTGGTGAACAAGCCGGTCCCCGGGGGAATGAGTAGCTGTAGGATGGTTGCACTCCGGTGGCCTTGACCGACTTACTTGCTCATATGACTGGCTGCAGAAAAGTCTCCAAGTCTGAGATGGATCTGGGCTGTGGTTTGGCACACTCCCCGGGTCTGCACAGCAGCGCACGAGGTCCACAGTGGACCCCTCTTCTCAACACCGTCATCAAAGGAGGGCACAGCACTGTATTGCCTTCCCCAGACCACAGCAAATGTACCTCCAGTAAAAGCAAAACTTAATAGGAATTCCCTTTAGACATTGCTCTTCTCTACCACGTCCTGGCTTTCTTACAAAGCTCCTGTCAGCATTGTCTCTCTAGCCTTCAGGGGGTCTGCCTCTTCTACATCCCTAGACCCCCACCACCTCCCCCCAGGTCTCCCCTTCCCGTGGGGAATACTGGTCTGTTCTCCAGGCATTCCACTGAGTGTTCTCATTCCCACTGTTAAGCTCAGCAATCAAGAAGCTTGCCTTAGTGTCTATCCCTTTCAAAAGACAGAAGGAGTAGGGGCGCCTGGGTGGCTCAGTTGGTTAAACATCCAACTCTTGATTTCAGCTCACATTTTATGGTTTGTGGGATTGAGCCCTGCATGGGGCTCTGCGCTGACAGCAGGAAGCCTGCTTGGGATTCTCTTTCCCTCTCTCTCTCTCTCTCAAAATAGATAAACAAACGTTTTTTTTTTAAAAGACAGGAGTATCCTCGATAACAGATAATTTTCACCTGTTATAAATGTGTGTCATAAAACATTGAGGTAACAAGTTGACTTTTGTGCCTTAGATCAGTGAGGATGGATGGGACCACTGCATGGGATGGATTAAGTTTGTCTATGGCTCCAGATTCACGATAAATCTGGACCTGTCCAGGAGCCTCAAGTGCCTAATAGACTGTACTAATCGAGCTAGCTCCCACAAACTTGAATTCAAATCTAGGTCTCTGGGTCCTTATGCATAAAGAACAAAGTCTGTGTCTCTGCAGTACCTTGGGTCTCTCTTCTCCATCCTCAGAATTTTTATTTTCTCGGGTTCTGGCAGAAATCCTTATGTTCTCCTTTTCTTGAATTTTTTCTCTTGACTTTTCTAAGGAAAAGGCAAGAGCGAGACTCACTTTGTTTGCAGTATTCTTTTATCCTTTTCTCCAAAGGAGATCAAAAGAGGGAGACATTGCATTTGACTTCTCCAACATAAAGAGGGTGATGTCGATTCTTTTTCTTGTCCACCATTTGCTCCTAAACTAAGTGATCTGCCCACCGACCAGTCCTCGGATCTTCCTGCACTCCCAGCTCCAAATGCACAGCCCAGGGTGCAAATCCTGGCCCCGGCAGAATGTAATCCCTCTGCTGAGTAGGAACGATTGCTTTTTGTCACTTGGGATTCCATACAGCACATGACATCGTAAAATAAGCATAAAGACGTTTGCCCTGCTGTTTTTCAATATTTGCAAATGGTGTTGGTACAAAATGTATCCGTTTCCTACATTTTCTTGTTCTTTCTCCCCTCTTTCCGTTTCTCCTCACTGTGATGGAATTATCACTGGCAGAGAAACTCCAGGGTGATGTTAGAAAAGACCAGTTAGTCGTATGGGATGTCCTCCACAGTGCCCGCTCTGCCAAATCCAAATAGCTCCCCTGCGTGGATAAACATCTTTAATTTTGGGGGGTTAGCAGAGCACATGCATTTTTCATGTATTTACATAATGAACCTTACTCTCTCTCTGTCTTTCCTCTGTCTTATGAAAGCGATAATCAAAAGTATATTTCCATGTGAAAACCATTTTTGTAGACAGTGTCAAACTTCTCAGAGTGTTAGAAGTGATTTGAAAGAAAGACTTCAAGGCTCTTTCCAGTCCCGGGAGGCTCGGTACTTCTGTCTTATCTTCTCGGCTTCAGCCTGCGCTCTACCTGCCTTGCCTGCCGCTGCACCTGCTGGGCTGCTTCTGCCTTCACCTCCATCTGTGCACCTGGGCTGCCTGCTCAGGGCTCCGTGCTGCGTCCCCTCCTTTCTGGGGCTCTCCAGCTCTCACCGTGATGAGGTTGGCTCAGGTGCCCTGATACCTCTCGTCCTCTGCACACTTTTGCTACAGCGCCTCCCACCCTTCGCTTGGAATGATCTGTGCAGGCATCAGCAGTTGCGCCCTTCCGTGTTTGTGCCCAGAGAAATCAGCATCTCTTCCAGCACCAACCAGCACCAAGGATGCTTGTTGGATTGCATGAAGTCCTGTGTCCTGTGTCCCCTAGGGCAGCTCTTGTTAGAATCAGCATGAGATGAATATCCAGTGAATGAAACAATGATGATTCTTCTGCCCAGGCTTTTAGATAAAGACATTTATTTCTCAGTTTTTTAAAGCTTATTTATTTATTTTGAGAGAGAGAGAGAGAGAGAGAGCAAGCGAATGCAGGGGAGGGGCAGAGAGGGAGGGAGAGAGAGAATCCCAAGCAGGCTACACACTGTCAGTGCAGAGCCCAAAGCGGGGCTCAATCTCATGACCATGGGATCATGACCTGAGCCGAAATCAAGAGTCAAATATATAACTTACTGAGCCACCCAGGTGCCCCTCCTGGTTTTTTTTTTTTTAATGAATGGTTTTATGAGTTTGTAACTTCAAACAATTTCTTTTCAATAATCCATAAAGTTAGGTCCAAGAAGGATCAGATTTAGATATAGTCAGTAATATGTTAAACTTAGAATACGTATAAATACAACTTCAAATGTATAAATAGGTCTGTTGATAAGTAGTATACTCTTTAGCTAGGAAATAATGACAGTGTGATATGAGGATATAGTTCTTTATTTACACACATGTTAAATGCATATTTTAGGAGAAATTAGTCATTTTAGGTTTATAAGATCATGGCGGATATTGCAGACTTTTTTGTTTCTTTTTTATTAAAACTTTTTTTTACAATACTTTGTGTGTGTGTGTACACATGTATGTAGGATTAAATAGAAGAATTTTAAATTAAAAACTAAGCTTGAGAGGCACTATGGGAAATACTTTGGGAGAAGCACAGAGGCGTTGCGGCGACAAGACTTGTATTTGAGACTAGTCACCGACTGGTTTCGAAGAGACCCCAGGTTACTCTGGACTCAGTTTCTTCCGCTGAAAGATAGGGTGGGAGTTGAAATAATAATACCTATTTTATAAGGTGTTTTCATGCATAGAAGTAGATGACACGTGTATACTATTGTATAAATTATACTCGTAGAATTATGAATATAGTCAATCCTACTATTACGCCTGTTTTGAAAAACGCGAACGTTTCCCAGTGCTGTTGCTATATTTGGAAGCAGTCTGAGCAAAATGCAACGTCGGATTTGTTTGAGAACGATCTCACCCGTATGGCACGCTTTGCGACTGCACGGTTCTTCACCAGCTGAACGTGGTGTGCAGGAATACACAAAACGGGCATCTCAGCCATCAACCAGCCACTTGTGTTCAACACCCCTGTCAGGAGCTGCACTGCCCACACCTGACGTTCAGCTGTCCGATTTCAGACCATGCTCCTTCACTACCACGCACATGCTGGAACTTCTGGAACTCACCTCCACAAGCAAAGCTGAGCTACTTTTTAGTACAGAGTCTCGTGTGGATTGTCTAGTACTTCTATATTTTCAACCATTTGACGCTGTGCTGCCATTTTGATTAAAATCTATCTCTTAAAACATGTATATGTCACTGATGAAGCGTTTGAGTGTTGTCCTCTTGACCCGACTTTCTCTGGCAACCCTGTGGTTTTATTGTGCAATTTTGCAGAGGGTGGTGATTTTTTACGTAAATCTGCACATCGTATGTATTGTAGTGGAAGTGATGGTGTTTCAAAAACTATACATTGACGTGTAAAGAGAAGTCCCATCCGTCGCTTTGAAGTCATGGTTAACTCTGTCAAGGAGCTTGCGTAAATTAGCACAGGGAAATGCATCCGTGATGATGTAATTAATAAACACTGAAATGTTTTAAATTGACGCGTCACAAGCCAAGTGGGAAAATAGGAGAAAATACAAGTTTGTTGCAATGTGAAATGTATTGCAAGAAAAGTTGGGATTCGTGAGCACGCCAAGGGCCCGAAGTTAACCGGAAGGGATCCGGGCAAGGCGCAATGACTGGGAAGCCACATCTCTGGGTTCCCTTTGCCGCTCACGTATGCTCCCTTCATTGTAGTCAGATCATGGCACATGGAGCAGCCTCACTCCCGGCTTCCTCTCAGTTTGTTCATATTTCGATTTTTCTTTTACTGTGACCTTTTCGCTTTGTGTATATTTTTTTCAGTGTATGTGTTTTGGGGCTGTTTTGGGGCCTTTGGAATCTGCCGGGCTGAGATGCCAATCCTTCAAGGACATAGTAGCCATGTGCTATCAGCAAGTGTCCTGACGTCTCCAAGGCTGTGTCGTCCTCCGTGAAGAGGCAGTCACTGCAGTGTCAGCGGATGGGGTGTTGTAGGAAGCCAGGCGAGGGCTCAGGGGCACCATCATGAATAATTAAGTACCCTCTGCCTTCTTGGACCCGCGTGCGACAGCCCAGCATCCTTATGTCCCCCAGCGCCCGCCCCCATGATTTCCATGTTCATGCTTCACGCTGATGTTGGACTTTGTTTCTTGCTTTTCTGGGTCACCTTCAGTCATCGTGACTGAGTCTGTGGCGGCTTGGACCTGTTGCGTTTACGCAGCCACATTTACTAAGTTTCAGGGTGTATTAGGTGCAGTGGACGCGAGGAAGGATAAAAGCATTGCTTCCCCGTCTGCTCTCTTTGGGGAGGCAGACAGGAAACCCTGCGATTACGGTGCAGTGTGCACATGATCTCTCTAACAGAGAGATACAGGTAAATGACAGTGGTGAGGATGGGTCAGTAAATCTTGCTAGAAACAATAGTCTGGGGCTGAATTTAGAGGCATAAGGAACATTCACCAGGACCTGAAAGCAGGGGAATCACGTTTCTTTCTCAGGTCCAAGGAGTTTGCTTAGTAAGGCAGATCATTCCACCTCCCAGATGCTCTGCTGCATAGCTGTTTCTTCCTTGCAAGGAGCCCCAAATCTCCTCTTGCAGCTTGTGTCTGGGGGGTCACACGTGATCGTCCCGTGGGGGCAGAGGCAAACGTCACGGTGGGCCTGTCTGCAGCGCTCCCCAGCCTCCACAGACATCATGTCGCTCTCTTCACTGTGTCCCCAGTCCTCTTGATCGGCTCCACTTTGTCAAAGTCACAGTGAAATCACAACGCTGCGGACGGCAGACGATATGCCTGTGTGCCCTGCTGGCCGGGTGCACCCGGCCACCATAGACAGTCCCCTCCCTGGCCCCGGTGTCTCTGCTTATCTCCTCTAACCTGACATGACTCGGACTTCGTTTTCTTTTTTCCTGATGGGAGAGCTGATAGCAAATGTACAGTCTCATGCCATCATTCAGACTATGGTGCATTAGCTATCATAATAAATGTCAAGATGTCCTGATCCGTCCCAAGATCCCAGATGACTAAATCAGATGAGACAGCAATTTCTTGGTTGTTAGATTTGCATCTACCTCTCTTTCTTTTTTCCCCACATGTCGGGGGCTTTGTGAGCACTGGTTGAACCACCCAGTGTATGGGTTCTTCCTCAAGACTTGTGTGTTTTTGTTTTTGTTTTTTTTTTGGTATAAAAGCTATGGAAGTGAAAAAGAAGGTGATGGCTCATTTCAGGTAAAGCCATCTTTGCCCAGTAGTAGCTATGCTAACCGAGGCATTATTGAACACCTAACGTACTCTTACCGTGTGCTAGTTAATACACGTTTGTTGAATGGACAAATAGCCTCGATTTCATTCTTTTGACCCATGTGTCTGTGCACGCATACGTATACATTTGTGTATCTACAGATTCTGCACTTGAAAATCCTTTCAGGGAGCGTGCTTCACATAATTCTCTTTTCTCCTTAACGTTCGTTAGCATGTTAAACTGCACAAGTGGGATTTGATTATCTTATAAGAGTATGGAAGTTAAAAAAAGATTGGGTAAATAGGATCACTATACATCCAGCTGTTCGATTGATTTCATGTTCATCTCACAATGTAATTGAGTCTGAAGCTCCGGAAGAAGCAAATTGAAACGAACGGTAACGGAGCACATCACTTTTGCTCGTAATACCATGATGGAAATGAGCCCCACATCAAGGTAGAAAGGCGGCCATGTGAGTTATTTACACAGCACTTATCTAAATGACCTCGATTCACTTTACACACAGTGCGCTGCCTCTTACACTGACCAGAGAGAAATACCTGCTTCTTTGGACAGGGGGCCGTGTCACAGGTGAAAGGGTCTGACCACCTTGCATTAGCTTGGAAAACAGCTGGCAGCAGTTGGAAAATGTACGTCTCCATTATCCTTTGTCGGTGGTCTGTCCAGAGGGGAAGAGAGGGTGGCTTTCCCAGCAAGGTCCTTAAGGTCTCAAAGGAGAGCGTTTCTCTCCTGTTGGAGACCCAGGCTTTCTTCCTGCAGGAAACCTGGAAGCCTTACCACGGGTTTTATGCAAATTGCTCTGAACTTGCAGGCTGCTTTCTGAAGAGGGGTCACTTTACTGCCCTTCCAGAACAGAAGATGCTGCCTGCTTCCTTTATATGTTTTTGTTGATGAATCTTCAAAGATCTCTTCTGTTGCCTTTACCACACCCATCTTGCCACATCAAGTCATTAATCCTTCCCGTTTCAATGAGGAAGGATCCTTCGGTAAAGGGATCTCGTGGCAGATCTGTATAATAAATGTAAAATTACATATGTTAGCTTATGTTGTATTTTGTATTCCATACAAAAAAAGTACAGCATAAGCGAACATATAAAATATTGTTATATGGAATACTATTATGTATGTTACGTGTAATTGTGTTATACATTATTCATAATATATGTAATATATACTATCCTTAGCTTTTATTCAGCCAAGTCTCTTATTCAAATATTTAAGGGGTTCCTGGGTGGTTCAGTCAATTAAGCATCTGACTTCAGCTCAGGTCATGATCTCAGGGTTCATGAGTTCGAGCCCCGCATTGGGCCCTGTGCTGACAGCTCAGAGCCAGGAGCCTGCTTCAGATTCTGTGTCTCCCTCTCTCTCCGCCCCTCCCCCATTCATGCTGTGTGTGTGTGTGTCTCAAAAATAAATAAACATGAAAATAAATAAGTACATAATTAAAGAAGCAGTAGTTAGACCTCACATTCTTAGCTCATTTTATTTTATTTTTTTTAATGTTTATTTATTTATTTTGAGAGAGAGAGTGAGTGAGTGAGTTAGTAAGGCAGACCAAGTAGGGGAGGGGCAGAGAGAGAGGGAGAGAGAGAGAATCCCAAGCAGGCTCTGCACTGTCAGCACAGAGTCCGATGAGGGACTCCAACTCACAAACTGTGAGATCCTGGCCTGAGCTGAAACCAAGAGTCTGATGCTTAACTGACTGAGCCACGCAGGTGCCCTGCTCATAGCTCATTCTAAGGCAGCTCAGCCCAACAGGTACCACTGAGCACTGATGATGTCAAGGGTCTGGTCTGCTTGCTGACGATACACAGATGAGTAAGACATACTCCTGCCCTCAAGAAACTGTGAGCCTCATTATTAACCTATCGCTTGGACACCTCCAGACCTCTTTATGGTCTGGCTTTTGGTACATTATCTGAAGCTCATGCCCTAAGTTGAGTGCCCATGGTCTAGGTTCCCATGGGACCCTGCACAAAGCTCTCTCACCATGCTTACATTAACCACAATGATTCATTTACCATCTGTGCCTACCATTGGAGGAGAAAACCCCTATGTGACACTTCTCTAGATCTACAGCTCTGCGTTAGTCAGGGTTCTCCAGAGAAACAGAGGCCATGGGATACATTTAGATATGTAGGAGGAGATTTATTATAGGAATTTGGTTCACACAGTTATGGAGGCTGGTAAGCCCATGGTATGTCTTCTGCAAGATGGAGACCCAGGAAAGCCAGTGATATATGTAAAGTCTGAGTCTGAAATCATGAAGATCAGGGGCTCTGATATCCCAGGGCAGGAGGACATGGATGTCTCAGCTCAAGCAGAGGGGGATAAGGAACTCTTGCTCAGTCTTTTTGTTGTATTTAGGCCCCAGACAGATTGTATCATGCCCACTGCCGTGAGGGAGCCCTGTGCCCACTCAACTCAGACGTGAATCCCTTCCAGAAATATTCTTCCAAACACACCCAGAAATAAAATCTTACTAGCACCCTGGCATCCCTCAGCACAGTCCAGCTGACACATAAAATTAACCATCACAAGCCCCGGTATAGTGCCTGGAAGTATTTGGTGCTCAGTAAGTGTGTGCTGACTTGAGCAAAATTTGTAGCTTTCTCTGAAAAAGACCAGCTTAGCTTAGTTATTAGAAACGTTTTGCCACCAAGCCCTTAAGCCCTCCATCCAGTCTGTCTCATCGCCTTTAAGAAAGAAATGGGTTACTTTTGTGGCAAATGGTGGCTTAGCCACAGCTGTCCCCAGATAGGGCTATGGATGCCATGTTGGACAAGTGTCGTATGTCTACACTTGATGTACACACTTGACGTATACACTTGACATCATGTCTTCTTATGAGAAGACCTTTTCCAACTCATGCAGAAATAAAAGCAGTGGAAGTTATAGAATATTCTTTTTCACATCCTTCACCACTTACCCTCAGCTTCCAATCTCAATGGAGAAGCACCTTGAGTCCAGGAAGGACAAATGTGCCAATATGTGCATGTGACACCACGTGACGGGGAGCCCGCAATGCATTTATCCATCGGTCGGAAATGCGGTACTTGAGGCATGTCTGAGGGCTCAATAGCTGACTCAGTTTCAAGTGAATAAGAAGAAATACATTCTTAACCGCCAGATCAGGGTGACCTCTAAATTAGAGGTATTATAGGTTATTACCTTCTTACTGTTTTCGAGGCTCAGGGTATAATTAGCTCATGCATTTAGCACCAGAGGGAGTGAGGGCTGAACTGTGCCTTTGAACTTCAGGCAGCCACTGTGGTTCCTTACTTTGGACTGCCCGGAACCTTTGTTCTGAGGAGGACATACGGATGTGAAAAGGGGATAACAACAAGGATACCACTTTCTCATTTTCTCCACTAATTGTTCAGATGGAGCAGGGCATTCTAGAGTTGGCTTCACTGTTCACCATCTCTACTTATGGAAGACTGGAGCTCTTAATGTCACAGAGTAGTAAGAGGTGAACCTCATGAAAGATCCGCTTTAACCCACGTATCGGGAAGGACGCATGGTGCTCCCTTTTTGCCTTTCTGTAATAAGAGCCTAAGGCAGGACCTCTGCCCTCAGGGAATCTCGGGAGCCACAGTTCTGTCTCATTTTCCCTCTTATGTTCTTCATCCCTCGGATGGGATTCTTGTACCTGCAGAAAAACGCGGACCCGGAGCTGCTTTTCCCAGGTGAACACCAAACTTCTACTGCTCAGAAATGGATATAAGAGGCAGCATATTGAACTACTGTTTATACCAGATCTCGGATCATCCTCATTTTTAGGTGGACACCTGAAGTGTCTTGAGGCACAGTGGATGGTGTTATGGCAACTCACGCACAGGGAATTTATTTATTGCGTCCTTTCCGAGCTGTCGTGCTTCCTGGTGGGGACTGTGGGCAGATAGTGCTACTTGCCATGAGTGCTTCTGTGTGGTCAAGGCAGACATCTTGCAGAGAAACACGCTGTCACCAACCCTGAGCCTTTGGGTGGCTCTTTGATGGAAATCAGGGCACTGCCTGGCCTTCTACACTCAGGCTGAAGAATGAGCTTCCTGGTGTCTGCCGGGTCCCCAGTTACCCTGCCTGCTTTCCTACTTCCCAAACTTTCTCTCCTTTGCCCTCTCCTGTTCTTTTTCTCCTTTAAATAATACCTTTAGAGGCTTGTTTTGGGTGGGGGGAGATATTAGAAACAATTTCACAAATTCGAGCCACCAGAATATTTCAGCCTACCTAGGGAGAGAGGAGATTTGGAGAGAGTATGTGTGTGTGCGTAATGAGAGAGGAGAGAGAGAGAAAGTGTGCAAGAGCGTATGTGTGTTTAGAGAGCCACCCCAGCATGGTTCTGCTTTTGAAACTAATTTACATGTGTTGAGTTGATTCCACATTCCGAGGATGCATTTTTCCTCTGCTATTGGAAATCACACCTACTGGTTATCATGGTGAGGGCTGATGAGAAGGCTTAGTCAGGGAGGAATTGTCTGACAACTTCCCACACCTACCTGTGATGACCCTCTGCCCTCCCACCTCCCCCCTGCCTCCCCCTTCATCCCCCCATGGCCTCCAGCACTCCTAGTGCTCTGCTTCTCTCTTCCCACCTTCTTACCTTCCCTCCTCCAGGAACTGCCCCACTGTCTTCAAACGCTCTTATGAGCAAAGATGCAATCAACCTTGTAGGGACATTTGACCTTGAAAATACTGTTGACATTTCATCTTTGTGTGGCCACCTCATATCCAAGGTTCCTCTGGGTCTTAGCTTGTATTTAAAATTTTTTTAACAATTATTTATTACTGAGAGACACAGAGCATGAGCAGGGAAGGAGCAGAGAGAGGAGGAGACACAGACTCTGAAGCAGGCTTCAGGCTCTGAGCTGTCAGCACAGAGCCCCACGTGGGGCTCGAACCCACAAACCACGAGATCATGACCTGAGCTGAAGTTGGACACTCAACCGACTGAGCCACCCAGGCGCCCCCTGGCTTGTATTTTATCACCTACTTTTGGCTACTCCTCTTTGGTTTTAGCAATTTCAACGAAGCCAGACAGAACACACAAATTAAATGACTTTGCTGCCCGGAATTATCATTAATTAACTCAGTTATTTATTAAGTATCTACTATGTGCCAGCAAGGTGATGGCAAGTAGATATGGGGCAGAATCCCCCCTGAGAAGGTCTCTAGGGTTGGCAGAGGGGGACGGGTTACTAACTAATCCGGGGTAAGGAGTCAGCTTGTTCACGTCACTTCCTGGCAGAATGAGGGGACTGTCATTTCTCCCTCAAGTGGGGGCAGGAAGGTCTCAGAGAGCTTACAGATGGGCTGGGAAGTGAAGAGGGTGTTCTAAACAATAAAGGAAAAGACATTAATAAAAGATCCACCTGGGGGAGACCGCTGAATTCAAAAGATTATGGTTTGAGGATTATCTTCAGATTGAGAATTTATGGGCTCGTTATAAAGAGCATTGAGGGCTGACAGAAATAGCAAAGAGAAGCTTCTCCTGGTCTGTTTGTTTTCTGTGTATCCAGGGCTTACATACACAGTAGAAATCATGTACATGCTTGTGAATGAATATATGAATGAATGAACACAAGCAGATGATGGATGGATGGTTGGATGGATGGAAAAGCTAGATTTCAAAAAATTTGTTCAATTCTGGCTTTTTAGGATTCAGTTGGTAGTTTTGAAAGTAGAATGCTTTACTCCTTAGCGCTGACTGAGATTAACAATTCATTTTATAAAGGCTTTTCTACCAAGTGAGACTTTTAATTACTGACAAGCCGACCTGGCTCTGAGTTGGAAATGTAGCTGGAGAAAGGCTTTCAGTTTTCTTATTAACTCCTCAGGGCATCTGGTTGTTAACCTTCCTGAATATTTCAGCAGTTCAGTGCTGTGGATTATTGGTAGGGACTTGGCTGGAGAGGTGTCGCCTCATTTTCATCAGGCTCGGGGAGTTTTGGCCGCATTCTGGCGAGTTTGCCTCCTGGATTTCTGCCTCCTGACCAGGGAGGATGTGTGAGACCCACTGGGCACTGCCTGGAGTTCTCATCTCCTGTCCCATGGCTGGGCTGATGGCTCGACTGCTTTCCCAGCTCCCCACCTGTCACTTGAGAATTTGCCACCCTGCTTGTGTTCTGGAATCTGGCAGAAGTTCAGGGAGGAATTGCTTGGATGTGAACAAAATGTGCAGGAGAGTAAAGAGAGGCTGATTAAATCATGATGAGTGCATAGAGCTCTTCTGCTGCTTTATGCTTTCACATGCTTGCATTCTCTCCGACAGCCAATTATCTGTCTGTGGGTATGATTTGAATACCAGTGTTTCTTTGAATGACCGGACATTGCCTAGCCTTATGGATGTTTGAGTTCAATGTAAATTCATATAGTTCCCTATTCTTGAGCCTGTTTCATCACTTCGAGAAAGCTAGAGGGAAGAGGAAGGAAAGGGGTATGTTTGTGCCTGTGTGTGTGTGTGTGTGTGTGCGCGCGCGTGCGCACGCTACGAAATGGTGTTGATTTAATCTCCAGAAGATAGGACACAGGAAAGTAATTTTCCCTGGTGTTTTCAAGTTTTAACAAGACTGAAGTGTTTTAATGATCCACTCATCTGCTTTCAATAATTGTGCTGTATCCCTCACTTTGCTATGCTGCTCTTGGTTTTCTAATAAATTTCAGAGCTTGTTGGCCTGTATAAAGCATGGGAAGTTCAAAACTTGGTCAATATAACATTTTGTTTGGTCAGTAGCAAATAGGGTCAGTGAGGTTACTTATTTTGTTTTAAGTGTATTTATTTATTTTTTGAAAAAGCATGCTCAGGAAGGGCAGAGAGAGAGAGAGAGAGAGAGAGAGAGAGAGAAAGGGAGAGAGGGAGAGGGAAAGGGAGAGGGAGAGAGAGAGAGAGAGAGAGAGAGAGAGAGAGAGAACCCCAAGCAGGCTCCTTGCTGCCAGTACAGAGCCCAATGCAGGGCTCGAACCCATGAAACCACGAGATCATGACCTGAGCCCAAATCAAGAGTAGGACGTTAAACTGAGCCACCCACATGCCCCTAGTGAGGTTATTTTTATAGATTTGTCTGTGGTCTACAAACTTCCTCTGAAAATATGAGTCATAAGAATTTTTTAAAACTTTGTGAAGCCAATACTACTTTCAGTGGCCAGATGAGGAAATACCCAAATTGCTGACTGTCTGAATCAGCTTTAAGAGCTCATGAATATTTGTAAACAGCAAAGGTGTTCTTTTTCCTCAGTAAAAACCAAGGACTATTCTTTGGTGGTAACTGTTGGGTACAAATAAAATATGCCTTTACGCATGTAAAAAGGCTTTCAGGCAGGGAACAAACCTAAGTGTTTGGCTGCTTATTTTTTCCTAAAACAGGGACTCCTACTATTTCTTTTACCTTGGTTTTAAAAGTTCTTAAAACTTCAGGGAAGATTCTTGATGAAAAAGCCAAGTTATTTGTTTTATTAGCATTCTCATCACTTCTGCAGAGACAAGTCAGGAAAATTGGAGAATGAAAAATAGTCAGTTTGGATGCCAATTACAGTAGTTTGGGAGTGATTACTTTCTATAGACGAGTCATAGATACGTTAAAAAAAATTGTAGGTTGAAATTTGAATTTTGTCCAAAATTCCTGACTGCGAATGGCCAGCTGCAGAAAACATTTTTCTGGGGTTCCGGAACACAATTTTCTGGGGTTCCTTCTCTCCACTGCCACTGCTCTGTATTGGGGGCCTCACTTCTTAACTTCTGCCATAGCTCCCTCTCTTCCCATGATCCTCCCGTGCCCCTGGGTTCTCCATCTTGTCCAATGATACTTTTTCTGACTACTTAGGGCAAAGAAGCATGATAAGTGTCCTCCACTCATCCACAGTTCCCATGGAAAGAATTCACTGACAAAAAACAGTCAGTGTTCGGGTGAGTTGGGGTGTGGGGGGTCACGTACAGATTTACTTGGGCAGCAGGAGCATGAATGGTCCGATTTTAACTGCACTTTACACCGTGCTTAAAGTCTACACTAGTGAGCTCATGGGCATTGCCAACACCATGGGTTTCAGCAAGCAATTCAAGGAGTGTAGGTTTTTGTTAGAATTCAAGCTAGCAATGATTTAATATTGAAATGCAAGATATGGCAGGGATTGAAAACTACACCAGCTCAGAAGGTTGTTGACAATGAACTAATAGTATTACCGAATATTTTCCAGAAACACCGGCCTCTGTAGGTCCCTGTGTAGTGGATGTCTTGCCTAGTTGCCTAGCCATTGAGGGGCAGGAGGGCCCCTTCCTAATCAGGATCTCCAGCACTCTCCTGAAGTATGCTACTCTCAGTTTATACATCCTCGTGATGGTTAATTTTGTAAGTGAACTTGCTTGGATCACAGGGTGCCCAGCTGTGTGGCTAAATGCTATTATCTTGGAGTGTGTTTGTGAGGATGTTTCTGGATGACACAAACATTGGAATTGGTGACTCAAGCAAGCATTTTTCCTCTCCAGGTGGGGGCGGGCATCATCCACCCATTGAGTGTCTGAATAGAACAAAAAGGTGGGTGAGGGAAGCATTTGGCCTTCCCTGCCTGATTGCTTGAGCTGGGCCATCCATTTCCTCCTGCCCTGGGCACTTTCTTCTTAGGCTTTCAGACCAGGACTGAATCTACATTACCAGCTCCCTTGGCTCCCAGGCCTTTGGACTCATCACTGGCTTTCTGGGGACTCTGGCTTGTGGACAGCAGACTGTGGGATGTCTCAGTCTCCATAATCAAGGGATGCAGCTTCTTATAATTAATCTCATCCTATGTATATATCCCATTGACTTTGTTTCTCTGGAGAGCCCTGGCTAATACAATACCAAAAATTTGATGGCATTGAAAAATAACTTCATAAATCAGAACTTAAAAACCCATAACTAAGGTGACCATATAATATGTCATCTGAATTGGACAATTTGGAGTGAGAAAGGGGCATTGTTAATAATTAACACCAGGACAGGTGTCACCTGGGTATTCCTTGCCATGGACATAAAATCACAGTATCCTGAGACCAAGGTGGAATGAACCACCATTTGTTCATGACAACAGATGCAGCAACCTAATTTTGAAGTCAGTTTGGTAACCCCTGGGTTACCACAGGCAGGACGCTGGGAGTTAATGGTGTCATCTAATCTATAAAACTTGACAGACCTGTGGTTCATCTCTGTGCTCCCCTGCTCAGAAACCATTCGTGGTGAACGCTGGACTCCAGAAGTTATTATGTGCTCTCCCTGTGTGTTCTGTTACCTTCCCTAACTTGAGATCATGGTGCCTATTTCTTACTTTTTCTGCAGGAGCCTTTGCAGAGGCCAGGTGAACCTTGCTCTCTGGTTCATGTGGTTCCCCTCCCCCCCACCTTTTCTCTCCACCTACTTACCTCTTACCATTTTTTCCAAGTTAAATCTGCTTTGAGAAAACTTAATCTCAGCCATTCTAGTTTATTTCATCAGTCTTTTTCTGTGAGCCTTGAGAATTAAAAAATATATACACTACACATTTTGCCGATCCTTTGGAAATGTGGCATGCCTTCCCAGACTGTGGAGGAAGCCAATGAAAGACCGTATCTATATTTAATCTTTCCCTTAGTCCTCTTCTCTCCTGTTCTAGCTCTCAGACATAGAGATATTCGGGGCAAATGGTTGAATCAATGACTGTTAATGTTTTAGAAAGGTTGGAAAACTTTGAAAATCAGATTATATGGTTGCTAGGTATTTTCCTTTGTGACCTCTATAAATGAGCTTCCTTGTTTGGCCACACAGAGCTCATGTAGCTTGAGGAATTCTGAGTTTGCACTGAACGGTCACTCATCTTTGATGGATACAGAGAGATTCGTGTTCTAAATCCAAACGGAACTTAAAAATATTTTTTTTTAATGTTTATTTGTTTTTGAGAAAGAGAGAGTGGTGGAGGAGGAGCAGAGAGAGAGGGAGACACAGAATCTGAAGCAGGCTCCAGGCTCTGAGCTGTCAGCACAGAGCCCGACAGGGGGCTCGAACCCCCAAACCACGAGATCATGACCTGAGCCGAATTCGGACGCTCAACCTACTGAGCCACCCAGGTGCCCCTAAATGGAACTTTAAGTAATTTTAAATCTTTCCTCAGTCTCTTGCAAAAGGTAAAAAGTGTTTGATTCATAAATAAGAGAGAAAACTTTAAAATCTTCTCTTGTTCCTTGCCACACCCACTCAACATAGACTGCCAGATGCCTTCAGCCTCTCTCTCCCTCTCTCAAAACTCCTGAAGCCCTGCTCAGACTCAGTCCAAAGCAAGCTTTGTATTTCTTGGTTTTTCCACCTGTTTTCCTCAAGAGATGCTTTTCCTGTCTTGAATAATTCAAGCCAGCCCGATTTTAAAAGGCTCAGAGATGGAACTGCAGGACAGAAGGCTCTCCACTGAGTGCATGTAGCACGTTGGCTCTCATGCACGACCAAGGGAGCAAAGTCTGGGGAAGCTGGAGCAAAGAGGCTGTGAAAACTCATTGTAATTTTCCCTGTCACAGTTAGTCTTGCATTAACTTCCCTCCTCGTGAACTGATTGGTGCCTGTAAATATTCAGTGAATGACCAGAGAGATATGATGTTTTATAAATGAACTTCTCTTTGAAGTGATTGAACTCCAAATGAAATCAGAAGTTGTTTTTGGACACTGTACCATTTCAAATTTCACAAAACACAAACATTACCAGAGGACTTTTTCAGCCTTCTTCTTCTCTTAGCTTCAAAAGGAACATCTTCGGGTGGAATCTATAGTCATAAAGAATTAAAATCTAAATGAAAAAAAAAGGGGGCAAACATTATAAACTATTAAAAAGAAATCTTTGAAAGGAAGACCCATTTAAAAATTCTCTTTCCTCCTCTATTGGGGTCAGAATAGCTTACCATTTTCATTCAGAATCTGCAAGTATTTATTGAGTGCTTACTAAATCCCAGGCACTGTGTGATTTACTGGGTGTGAAGGGGACACAACACAGACCGTCCTTGTCCTCTTTGAGTTTATAGGTTTAACGTGTGTGTGTGTGTGTGTGTGTGTGTGTGTGTGTGTGTATTTTGAGTGGCAGGGAAGGATATAACAATAATGACAAAAACACTGCATGTGTACCTTGTGATAAGTACTGAGAATGAAGATTGTGTACTAATATAGAAAGCAAAATAGAGGTAAGGGAAGGCGTCTCTGAAGACAACAAGAGTCAGGTGCCCAGGAACAGGAAAGGGACAGCCAGGCAAGATGGTGGCCACGTTGCCATGTGGCTAGAGTTTTCTACCTCATGCAGGTGAGTGGGGTGAGGCGAGGAGGTTCACAGAGAGGTGGGAGGGGTCGACAGGGCTCAGATCACATAAGGTCCTGGGGGCCATTTAAGAATTTCTTACATGTTGTTGGTGGAATATAAATTGGTGCAGCTACTGTGGAAAACAGTATAGAGATTCCTTAAAAAAATTAAAAATAGAATGAACACATAATCCAGCAATCTCACTTCTAGGCACATATTCAAAGGGAATGAAGTCAGGATCTCAAGAGGTATCTACGTTACCATCGTTCACAATAGCCAAGATTTGGAAACAACCCAAGTGTCCGTCAGCTATAGAATTATACGCACACACACACTCACACACACAGTATCATTCAGCCATAAAATAAAATTCTATCATTTGCGACAACATAGATGAACGTAGAGGGTACTACGCTAAGTGAAAGGAGTCAGCTGCAGAAGAGATCATACTGTGTGATATCACTTATATGCAAAATCTCAAAGAGTCAAGCTCTTGGAATCAGAGAGTACAATGGTGGTTGCCAGGAGATGGTCTAAGTGTACACATTGTCGGTAATATGATTAATTTCTGGAGATGTTATGTATAGCCTCGTGCCTTAGTTAACACTGCATCTCACACTTGAACTTTGCTAAGAGACTCGGTCTCCCGTATTCTTCACACACAAGCAAAGGTAAGATGTAAGAACATGGGTGTGATGGTTCCGGTGGTCAATTATCACATCGTACACCTTAGGAAAAAAACCTCACTTTGTAAAGCCAAATATATACAATACTTAGTTGTCAATCAGACCTCAATAAAACTGTGGGAAGAAAAGGAAAATTACTAAAATAAAGGTAAAAAATAATATGGAATAGAATTTTGACTACAGTTAAAAAAAAAAAAAGAATTTTGAAGTTGGTTGCAAGGGCGCGGAAAGCCTCGGGATGTAATCACTTGGCCTGATAGCGTGGGTGGTAGGTTCTTAGTGCACAGACTAGGTGTTGGGGCACCTGGGTTCTGCCCTTGGCTCTGTGGGCAACTATCTCTGTCAGGGGCTCCACAGTGTTTGTTAGCACCTGGATAGGCTTCTCCCCTTGTCTTTACTCATCCATAAAGAGGGGACAATAATAACCGCCTGGTACTATAACAGTACAGGATATAGTTATAAAATAACCAGAGACTTTCACATATGAAACCAGGCTGTGCCTTATCCTGGTCTCTTTGGTAGCCCTGAGGCGTAGGTACCACCACTAGAGAGTTATGCACAATGAGAATACCCGCCGGGCCTGCTGTGATCACAGATTCTGATGCAATGTGGCAGTTGGCAAGAACAAACCATAGCCTCTCATGGAACAGGCACTGTTTTCTCACATGTTCTAAAGGGAAACAGTTGGTTCGGTTCACAGCATTTTAATTATGGGTGGTGTTTCCCAAAGAGAGAAGGCAAAATCTAGTTTGTCCGTCCGTCCGTCCGTCCTTCCTTCCTTCCTTCCTTCCTTCCTTCCTTCCTTCCTTCCTCTTTTCTTTTCTTTTCTTTTCTTTTCTTTTCTTTTCTTTTCTTTTCTCTTTCCTTTCCTTTCCTTTCCTTTCTTTTCTTTTCCTTTTCTTTTCTTTTCTTTTCTTTTCTTTTTTTCTCTCTGCATCTAATGTCACTTCCCTTAACATAGCCCATGTCCAGTGAACACGTTCAGAGCAGAGAGAAATGCCTCAATTTGGGTAGATTTTGGCTGAAAATTGCTGTTTCCCAATCCCCTCTCTGGGACCCGTGAAGTGCTTTGGGGTGTTGTTGTGGAGATAATAAAGTCCAAGTCCTTTGAAAGGAAGAGGAAGCCAGCTGTGCTTTTCCTGTTGTTAAGCCTTCAGGCAACCTTTTAAGAGTTACCATTTACCAAGACCTACCTCCAGATACCTGCAGAAACTGCATTGCAGGCTAGTTTGAAACCTTCAACACTGCACGCAGATCAATACCGCCAAACCAATGGCTGGCTGGTGAGTAGCTGACTAGTAGCATCCGAGGGTGACACGCTCATTAATGGTAAGTTCATTCAAGAGGGACCGGAGGAGCCATTGCCACAGCAGCATACCTATTCCTGCAGGTGGGCATGGGGTCCACTCTGCGGGGCCCCCCCCCCCCCCCCCCGCCCCCGCACCCCCCAGCGAGGAAACCTTTGTGATTCTCCATAACAGTTACTGATGACATTGATACTGACTAGCGCTGGCCAAAGTCAATGCCTTTATTATGCGTGTGCTCCCCAGGGGGCAGCTCATGGGCTTTCTCATTGAAAAGTTGATTCTCAGAGTATTTCCAAGTTGAGACCATCTCCTTGGCATATGTAATGAAAGAAAATGACTCTGTAACTACTGCCTTTGTGAACAGTCCATTGAGAGATTCCGTACTGAACTTTTAGGGAGAATTACTCTGCCAACTCTAATTTTTAAGCCTGGGTAGGTAATAGTTTGGATTTTTTTTTTTGTCTCTCCAGGTATAGCTGGCAGGGAGGGGGCACTTTAAAAGTGGGTGTTGGGAAGTCCCCTTCTAGGCTGTAACTGGAAATTTGACTCAAGGGACACAACATCACTTCTCTGAGGCTCTCTTTTCACGGTTAGAAGGAAAACCTAACTCTTTTCCTGGTTAGAAGGATCCGTTGAGATGGTCTGAAAGCCACCTCTAGCCTGGCCATCTCTCGTCCAGTTGTATGCTCTTTCTTGCACTTTTACCTCACTACTCATGCATACTTTCACTGCTACTTCTTGATTGCTGGTTTTATTTGGGGAAGCTAGGTTGTGAAGCCATACAAATAAACCCTGGCATTCAAGTACTTCACCCAACAGAAGTGTCTTTCTGGGGCATGCTGGAGTCTGGTATGGGCTGGATAACTCTCCTGGGAGGTTCCCCTGCAGACTCCGACTCAGGCATCCAGGCTCCTTCCATCCTGTGGTGTCACGGTTCCTAACACAGGTCCCCAGGGGGCTTTGGGGCCAGGTCTGGAAATGGTGTTTCTCTTCTATCCACATTTTACCAGCTTGAACCCTGTGAGAGGCCCCCAACTTAATGGCCAGGGAGGCCTATACATGATGCTTCCTGAATGGCTAGGTCAGCGTCTGGTTAATCTCAACCAAATCATGTTAACCTTGAGAAACCTGTTAAATGTGGGTGAGTAAAAGACAAATGATATTCAGGCCTCCTGGTAAGTGGAAGGTCAAAAATCACTTGTTCATATGTGAGTATAAAATCAGTCTTTCTGGTAACAGTGACAAGGACACTTTCTCTATCGAAGGCACGAGGCTAGTGTCCTTCCCAGGCTTTGTCACAATCCTCAGGGTCACCTACACAGATTGTCGTTCTTTCATTCACAGATGAAGAAGTTCAGGCTCAGAGTCTCCCAGGGTCTCTCAGAGACTAAGTGACAGACAGATTGTACCTCTAAAGCCAGACTCCGCAGACCGCTCCCGTCCCCCACCTCCCTGAAAAATAATGGTGCTTGGTTATTAGTTATGGTCAGTCGTTTAATTTAACCCTTACTACAGATTTAGGATGGAGGGGATTTTACCGCCTCACAGCGGAAGAAGATGAAATCTGGAGAGAGTGTCGTGCACCAAAACCACAGTTTAAAAACTAAGAAGGGTAAATAGTAGGGCAGGCAGGAAGGTTTGACTTAAAGGAAGGCTTGCGGTAAGACCTTCAGACCTTGACTCTCCCCCAGGACTCTCTGGGTTTCCAGCTAGGGATCTCCCCCTTCTGAGCACAGCGTTCTCCTGTCTGTCCTCGCACACGAGCCCTGGCAGGATATTCACGGTGATGCTGCCCTAGGGTGATCGGTCCCCTTGGCGTCTAACTTCACTATTTTGGTGATTACCGCTGCTTTACGAGAGCACTTTGTGGTGTTCCCACCCCATTCCAGTGTGTCTACACAAACAATTTTCAATTACTAACTTTCATTGAAGTGTGCCACAAATCACTTCTTAGTTTACAATATTCTCTATCGTTAGCTCTATCACAGAATTGAGCGAAGATTTCCTTAAAACCCAGAACATAAAACACTGCGCTGTGTATTTGACAGCAATTTATTTTGAAGGCCTCTTCTGTATTCATGGGGAGAAAAAAGCAACTGTGATAAAACCGTAAAGCAAAATATTCTGAAAGGTTACATGACATCGGGCTTTTTAAGACGCTTTCATCTGTTGCCTAAGAAACGGGGTAATATAACTTCAAACATGCAATTCAAAGACATAGCCTCTAAATTGCATTCTTAATACTTAGTACATTTTCCTTTCGGTGACAATAAACTAATTTGATATAATAAATCTGTAGCTTATGTAACACGGTTTTGTGTGTGTGTGTGTGTGTGTGTGTGTGTGTGTGTGTGTGTGTTTAACCCATGCTCCCAACCCATATGCAGCATTATTATAAGTAAGGGTGCAGCATGGACCCAGACTGTCTGCCATGGACTATGCCGTGGTTTCTATAAGTGAGGTCATGACAGCACCCATCTCATAGAATGGTCATGGAATTAAATGCGAAGTATTTGTAAAATATAGAAGGAGCAGTTCTTGGCGCAATGAGGCAGCGGTGTAAGTATTTGGTTTTTGGTTTTTGTTTTTTAAAGCTGCGTTTTGTGTGTATCATTAATCTGCAGCTCACCCTTGCTAGAGCTGACATAGTCTGCATTTCACATGGAGATTGGTTTCCTTTCGAGAGAGCTCAGGCAAGTGAGGCTGGGAACAGGATGGCTAGGTAGTGGCCAGCACCCACCCAGTCCCTGGGCACAGGATGCACTGTGTGTTCTTTCTTTTGCTGAGAATCCACCCTGAAGAAACAGACTTCATTCTGGCAAATCAAATGCAGCGACACTTCACTCGTCTTGAATCTTCTTAATGTCACAAGCTTATATTCAGGAGGCAGGGATGGAAATGCACTAAGTGTCCGTACAACGGCATACAAGCTCCGAGAGAGGACTGTGAAAGGGACCCAGGAGAAGAAGGCTGTGCGGTACAGTGGGCAGGAAGAGTGTCCATCAGGAGAGCAGTGTGAAGGCGACAGAAGATGGTGTCTGTGCACCACAGAGCACCCAAGACACGATTCCTCTGGATGCATTATAATATCTTACTTCCTCTGGTTCTTTCAGTTTTCTTTTTTTTTCACCCTAATTGTCAAGACCACACTTCAGGCCCTCCTTATCTGAAGGTCATTCCATCACTGTGACTTCCTTCATGGTGTCTGCTGTACTGTTCCACGCTTTTCTACCTGATTTTCATTTGTTTGCTCCACTGGGAAGGAGTCCTGCCCCCTTTGAGGAGTCTGCTCTCCTGGACAGAGCTACAACTTGAAGCATCCTGAGGCCACACATCCAGTTTGTGCAATAAAGTTTGGATTGAAGAAACGTAGCGTACAAGGAACATTCCTCGGAAGGACAGCAGCAAGAGGACATCCCAGTGGGGAGGTTCTGAAACCAGAGTACCATTGGCAGTAAGTGAGTGTGACTGTGAATGAAACAGATTTTGGGTAGCGATTTTGTGGGTCCTTTTGTGGCTCCCGGTGGCCCCCATCCTCTGGGGCAGGACCGAGGTGCTCTTATTAGCCGATCAACCTTGGTAATCAGGGAGGAGACAGATCAGTCATTCTCCCATCCAGCTGGAGTCCCTTCTTTCCCTCCTACCACCTGTCACCTGTTCAGCTGGTGTCCTTCTCTGGACAGAGGTATGGGCTCCTTGGGATGTGTGGAGACCTTCAGAAGGGACGAGGGGCTGCACCAGGCATCTTGAGTGTCTTCATGCAAGGTGCTGGGACAGATTTTGGGGAAGCAAAAGGTGGAGGTTCTATCCTCAGTCCTTGTTAAAGAGAGAGCATGTTCAGAACAAAAATGCAATGGATGTTTTCTGGAGAGAATCTGGCAGGAGCTGAACAACAGGTGTAGGAAGCATGCTGTCGCTTTTCTTATCTTTCCACTGTCCTATCATGGGTGTCACAGGAAAGCAGAAGGAATCTAAAGCCATAGTGCAGCTCTGACCTTCCGTATTCCCTTTGTCCCCAGGGGGCCATACCCTTTTGAGGTCCCCATGACCTGAATGGCAGGTGTGTATCTTCACGAATATCCTCTGCTCCCCAGCTTTACCTTGCTAATAAATAGAAACCAAAGACCCAACACTGAGCATGTAGGGCAATCGGTCAATTTTCCCTGGATTGCACTGAGTTATAATTGTCATGAAAGAATCTGAAGGTACCTATTCATGCTCTTTTGGGGCCTTCTTCTTAAATATGTGTAGACTTCAAGGAAATAAAGACGTCCTTTTCCACAGGTGTGGTAGGAGCCCATCAAGTGGTTTATCGTGCTTTTAGATTTTAAAACAATTAAAAAAAACTTCATAATTGCTTACTAAATATTTGTGGATGAACTATTGCTGTCTGATATGTGGGACACACAAGACAGATGACTGGTGTAGGTCAGAGAGAGTGCCTTGTTTTGGCCATTATACCACCTTGGCCACTGGATAATTATGCATCAATCCTGTGGTTTCCAGGAATGGAATGTTCTCAGAATGAGAAATCCATACATCGTCAAATTATACCATTCAATACTTTTAATAGACTAGGAATTCCAGGAAAGTACAGTTAACTTTCATTTTTAATATCTGGTAACAAGAGAAAAACGAAGACCTTTCTCTCCCGTGTCTTATAGTTAGCCCTCTGAATGAGGATATATATTTGTGTAGATATAGGTATAACTTAAAAATTACATTTAATTAAGTTAATTAAATCACATTGAATTAATTGGTTAATTAAATCATTTTCTTTTAACGTAAGCATTGAGGGTGTTGGCATCCGATTAGAGTCAGGGCAAATGTATGGCTTGGTCTGCATTAAGATCCTCGGGCCCGACCTGGGTTGAGCCAGACATTTGTCACGAGTGACTACAAATTACATACTACAAGGCACATGTGAGAAACACAGGGAAAGTGTCAGAAAGGGTAAGGACAACAGAGAGAAGTCTGGAAACAGGATCCACACTAGGGTGAGGGCAAGTGGCTCAGCACACTGTGGGAGCAAGGCAAGGGCGTCTGGGACCCAGCTTGTTGGGTGCTGGCCTCAGGGGTCGTTGTCCAGCTTAAAGACCGAGCCTTTCTCCAGTCACATGATGGGTAGGCCTCGGGCCTCTCGCCACCAGACCACACATGTGAACCGTCCAGCTCAGCACCTCACCCCCATTTTCCCCTCTCAGCACGTTTAGGACTCACGTTGGAGGACTGTGTGGACTGTGTGTTTGGGGCCTGGATCACACCGCCACAGAATACTTCACCCCTCGCTTGCCCTTTGCCTCTTTGACCCTTCCTCTGCTCTAAACGAAGAGACCCCTAAATTCACTATTCAGGCAAGTGACTTCAGGTCTGAACCGTGAAAACCACAGCTCGATCACTGGTAGGAAATAAGGCGTGCTCCTTATCTGGCTTTATCTGAGCTCAAAGATTCTGAAGAAGTCTGCCCGCCCCCCAAATCCTTAACCAGGAGTAGCCCCCTGATCCTTCCTGTCTCATCAAGGATGACCCGAGTGTTTGCAGACAACTGAGACCCTACTGTCGCATTGGCCAAAGCGTGTGACTGCCTGAGTCACTCCAGTCAAAAGGGGACTCTCTTTATTAACTATATGCAAATCAGACAGTCGCAATTTCTTTGGGGAAATAAGGAAACAGAGCACACTCATTTGGAGGAGCCCCATCAGGGCCTTAGGAGCACGAAGATTGAAGATTGAGCTGAAAATCTCGGATGCCTGCATTTGCTCTGCACTCCTAGGCACCTTTGAGTCCCTCGAAGAGCCTTGTTCCTGTACCCCCTTCCCGTGTACAAGAAGTACTAATTAACAGCAATAATTTGATCGTAGGCCAAAGAGTTGAAGAGAGAATAATGAACATATTGAGCTATTTTCTTGAGAGAAAATACTTAGCACCTTTATTAAGATAGTGGAAGAGACGTTTCAGTTCTTTAATGAAATTCATTAATTTTTTTTTCAGATTTTTAGTTAAGAAACATTGAGTTACCGATGACCCACCTTTGCACGTGGATGAACCAGACGTTCTCGTGTGCAGTAACATTTGTGTGTATTGTGGACTTTCCTGCCTGTCCTGTCTGTTCTTAATCATTGGTGACTTCTGACCAGGAAGTCAATTAGATTTCAGAGAAATGGATACTCCCCCCAGTTTAAGGGGTGAAGCATAAGACTGCAGCCAAATGTGTGGGCACATTCTGACCCCTGAGCCGTGTGTTAGCTGGAGTGGGATGTGACTCCAACCTGTATGATTAGAATAAATCTCAGGGCGTGTATTAGTCAGTGTTCTGCAGAGAAACATAACCAATGGGATGTGGAGATATTATACTTGATATGAGGAGTTGGCTGACAGGGTCATAGAGGCTGGGACGTCTGCAGTCCGCTGTCTGCAAGCTGGAGGCTCAGGGAAGCAGGTGGAATTCAAGTCCGAATCCGAAGGCCCCTGAGTCAGGGGAGCTGGTGGGCAAGTCCCAGCGCAGAGAACAGAGAAGATGGAATGAGAAGTCACAGCTCCACCAGGGAGGCTGGAGAAGGGGTCAGTTCTTCATCCTTCTGCCTTTTGTTCTGTTCAGGTCCTCTGTGGATTGGACGATCTCCACCTGCACCAGGTGGAGGCAGGGGGTGGGGGCGGGAGGGAGGGCAGCGATCTACTTTACTGAGTCCATCAATTCAAATGCTAATGACTTCTGGAATCATCCTTGCAGACACACTCATAAATACTGTTTAATCTAGGTACCTCATGGTCATTTGAGTTGACCATAAATTTAACCATCACTGGGAATTTCCTGAGAAAGTTGGAGAGATGATGCTTTCCCATGTATGGATGGGAATAAATGAGGAAGCAAGTAACCCTGGGACTTCTGGCAGGCATCTTGAGACCATCAGGGCACCCAGGTGACGCGGTGGAAGGCAAAGAGGGAGAAGGAGGGGGGTCCCTGATGACCTGGCTGAACTGCTGGATCAAGCCTCACCTGAGGCCCCGGGACTGACTTGCTTTGAACACTTCATCATGTGAATCAGTCAAGCTCCTTTCTTGTTCGGTGTCCTTTGAGTAGGATGTTCTGTAATCCATAGGGGGACGATTCCTTCCTGCCACAGAACGCCTCTGGGAGAACATAGTTCATTCACCCTGACATGCTATATCGCCCAGCGCTCCTCAAAGTTGCAGAACTTCCTGGGTTGTTAAATGGATGTTTCATTCCCATTCGACTTCGCTGTGGTGGAGTGTTATGGTGCTTTTCACGAGACAGGAGAATACCCTCAGTCTTGTACTCGCCACGAAATGTTGTGTTTGGCAGCAAAGGGTATGGGTGGGTGGGAGAGAATCTGGAGGTCCAGCTACACCATCGGCTTGTCTTAAGACACTTACTGCTTGTCTTATATTCCCGGTGGGAGATCCGCGAAACTTGGACCGCCCTCGGCCTTTTCTAGGTAGACAAGTTTCTTTCTGAGTGTCTTACACCGTGGTTTTGCAGGAACGCAACATCCCTGCCAACCCGGCTGAGTTTTGTCAACAAAGAAGAACGTCCACACAACCACAAATTTTGTCAAGGTGTTGGTGAGATTTACCTGACAGTAATCTAGTCCGAGCAGGGGCTCTGCATTCAAATTGTGTGTGTCTGTCCCTGTTCCTCGGTAGGCTGACTGCAGTGCGGCTTGATGGCCTCAGAGGATCCTGACTACCAAGATGTCCCAGTGCTGGGAGTCCTCCCTACATCTCACCACGTCTCCTCTTGTCCCGTGTCACTGGGCATCACGTGTTTCCCTCGCTGTCTTCTCAACCCTCCGCTTTGAGGGCCTCTGGACCAAGACTCTTCCCCCTTGAAGGTGACGAGGGGTGGAAGTAGAGACATGTTCACCTGCAGCCCAGAAGGCTGACCTATAGCCTGCAGAGTTCCCAGAAAGATCAAATGGGTGTCGGTTGCTACATTCTTAAAGGGTCTCTCCACTGCCTGTACATCTCACCGATAGTTAATGCCAAACTGAACGATGTGCACCAGAGAAACTTTGCGAACATCGTTTTACGAGTAGAAATTCGAAGAAGACATTTATGATCTAATCCTCCCTGCACGTCCCCTCCCCCTTGCGTGCTAAGTGTATCACCACCAGCTTCATACAGCAAAGCTGCAGCTCTGTCTGCCCATGGGTCCTGCTTCTGCGCTCCTTACATAAACTTACTAAGTTGCCCTGTCAAACCTCTCAAGAATCCTTCTCTTGACTGTTGCACTCAAGGATCCTGCAACAAAGGTTTCCTTTGCGGAATGCAAAACAACGTGAGCAAATGGATGCCCGGTAAGTTGGGTGAAAGAGCCAGTGTTTCCGCAGATGAGAAAGCAGCACGAGCAAAGTGAGACACCACACGGGTGGTGAAAAGCACAGTGTCTGGGTCATGCCCGGGCCAGTCGTCTCCTGGCTCAGCTCCTTGCGTGTGAAGTTATTTAACTTCTCCAAGCCCATGTGCAGTCATTTGTAGAAGGGAGGTGATTGGAATTCTTCCCTCCGAGGGTGGCTCTGAAGGTCACAGTGAGGTCCTGTGTGCCCTGGGTCTGGTGTGGAGCAGGGTAACGAAGATACAACTAATGTTACAATTGACAAAAGGTTGGAACTCAGACTCTCCAGTTCCCGGTCGAGTATTCTTTCCACTACGGCTTGTTGTGTGAAAACTTCAGGCTTTTTTCACACTCCTTGAAACTACCCAGGTAAGACAGATAGACAAAGCACAGAAACAAAGTCATGTCCTAAGTGAACCGCGATCTACCTTCAATAGTTAATTACTCTGTAACAGGACAAGACTCTGTCTTGTACGCTCCAGCTGGTTAAAATCTATGTGTTTCCAAGACTTGACCCCAGAATTGGGTTTTCTAGGGATCCTCTTGGAACACATGCCCAGTGCCCACCACCTGGCTCTCCCAATGCAGACCCACCATCCATTTTCTGTGGGCGACACACTCCTGTCCTGTCCCCCATGGACACTGCCTCCTGGATGCCATTGAAAGGGTGGTCTCACCTCATCCCCAGAACTGACCAAAAGAGGCCAAAGTGAAGGGACTTGGGGACATGCCATGGGGTTCACAGGTCAATCCTTTGCTGTTGGATGTAGTGAATTTTAAATGAATTCCAACCTTACCGAAAATGCTTTTCTCCTACTCAGTCCATTTCACGTGACCTGGTTTTTCTTATATCGGCAACGCAGACCAAGCTCCAAGTAGAGCGTGAAGGTCTCAGAAGTGAGCACATCCAGAAGCAGATCAGTGAGGGCTCTTCTGCTGTGTCTCCCATTGTGGCGCACAAAGAGAGGAAGAAGTCTTCATTGCCTGAGACTCAGAAACATGGGGGCTGGGGAAACCGCCTAGTGCCAAGGCCTAACATTTTGTTTTCTGTGCCCCAGAAGTCACTGGTATCCCTAACTTACCGCCCAAATGTTCTGTCTTAGCTCAGGCTGCTATAACAAAACACCATAGACTGGGGGGCTTAAATAATAGACATTTATTTCCTCCCTGTTTCAGAGGCTGGACGTCTGAGGTCTGGGCCCTAATATGGTCAGGTTACAGTGAGGGTCCCTTTTGTGTTGCAGATGACCGTCTACTCACTATGTCCTCACACGGTCTTTGCTCGCTTGATGTGTGAGCATGGGAAGAATAAGAGAGAGAGAGAGAGAGAGAGAGAGAGAGAGAGAGATCTCTTTCCCTTTTCTTAGAAGGGCACTAGCTCCATCATGAGGGCACCACCTCATGACCTTATCCACACCTGGTCACCTCCCAGATGCCTCATCTCCAAATACCTTCACACTGGGAGTCAGGGCTCCAACATAAGACTCTGTAGAGGCGGGATGCAAACCTTCAGGCCACAACAAATTTTACAGGATGCCTATACCCAGACTTACCTGTGTCCCAGCAATATGCTTTGGACAGACAAAACCCCTGAATGTTCAGGGTGCTTGGAAGTTGTCGCTCCTTGTGTCACCTGATGGGGTCTTGCAAAGTGCGCCTACAGACTTGAGCTGGACTGACTTTTAAGCCCTTCTGTAAATAGGAGGGGTTGAGGGAACCGGCAGTAAGCTTTCTAAATGACCTCATTTCTAACTTCCAAAGTGATACAGATATCACCTTTTATTTACCTTTTAATCAAAACGCAGGGTATACATACCTGTTTCGTATTAGTTTCACTTGCCAAGAGTACTTTTATCATTCATTTGAGAAATTATCATTCATCTTTGTGAGTGCTTCATAGCTTCATAATTTAGTGCTTGAAAGCCCTCTGTTGAAATCATCCCTTGGCTTACAGCCTCCACTATGATGTGGGAAGAGCCAGGCTGCTTAGCAAAAGAGAGAAACTCAGGCCTTAGGAGCCCTAGACTTGCACCATGTTAATGGCTCCTGGTTCTCGGGAGTAAGTTGTCGAAACCAGCGTTTTCTATAATCTGCTCTTATCAAGCAAATAAGCAGAGAGAGGATTCTAATTAAAAGCAGCATGCACATGTCGCGTGGCTAATTCGGATTTGTTGTGGTGATTTAATTACAAGCCGCAAGAAATTTGTGCTCTGATGTTGGAGCCCATAGGATGCTGGCCCCGGTAAGCATGGCCTGATGTTAGAGATTTGGCATTTGAAAAGAGAGAGGATCATTCAGAGGAACTGCAGCCTGATTGCCTCATGGCAAATGAGAGCGTGCTCAGAAATGGGTCCTTTTGAAAGAGCGTGTCCGCTCTCAGAGAGCACATTTGACATCGCCGTGTGTGCGTCACGGTACGAGATAACCTGCAGGAGGTACAGGTCAATGGTGCGTTCCTTCAGAGTAGGGCCTGTGTCTTAGCCCTTTTGGGTCTATGCCCCTAGCAGATTCCCAGACTCATAGCAGGTAATCAACAAACGCTTGCTTTTTTCTTTTTTTGAATAATTTAAAAAATTGTGGTAAAATAGCAGAACGTAAAACTCATACTTGTAGCCATTTTTTGAAAGTGTTCATTATTTTTGACAGAGAGAGCGCGAGTAGGGGAGGGGCAGAGAGAGAGGGAGACACAGAGTCCGAAGCGGGCTCCAGGCTCTGAGCTGTCAGCACAGAGCCCAACGGGGGGCTTGAACCCACAAACCACAAGATTGTGACTGAGCTGAAGTCGGATGCTCAGCCGCCTGAGCCACCCAGGTGCCCCTACTTCTAATCATTTTTAAGTGGCTTTGGGGATAGTCACATTGCTTGCAGCCATCACCACCACCCAGAACTTGTCATCTCTAAGTGAAACTCTGTAATGGCCGTTAAAAGACAACTCCCCGTTACCCCCCCTTGCTGCAGCCCCTGGAAACCTCCAGTCTGTTTTCTGTCTCTCCGAATCTGATAACTCTAGGTACCTCATAGAAGTGTGAATTATACAACATTAGCCCAGCGTGACTGGCTTCTGTTACCCATTGTGGTGTCCTCGAGGCTCATCCGTGGTATAGCAGGTGTCAGAATGTGCTTCCTTTTTAAGGCTGAATATTATTTCTCTGTGCGTTGTGCGGATTCATTTCATGGGTTGAGGGATGACCAGAGAGCTGGGTGTGTCTATGAGGGTGTTTCTAGGAAAGATCAGCATTTGAGTCGGTGGGCTGAGTAACGAAGACCCCCCCCTCACCGATGTGGGTGGGCAACGTCCACGCACTTGGGGGCCCAGATGGAACCAGAAGAGAAGAAGGGAGCGTTTACTCTCTTCTCTATCTGAGGCATCCCGCCCGCCTGCCCGCAGACATCGGTGCTCTTGGTTCTTGAATTACACCACTGGCTTTCCTGGATTGTTGGTTTGCAGATGGGAGACCATGGGACTTGTTGGCCCCCACAGTCTGGTGGGCCAATTCCCACCCTACCTCTCCTCTTCGGTATCTCTGTATGCTATATTGTTTATGCTCCTCCGGAGAACTCTGACTTGTTTGCATGTACATAACCACATGCCATTTATCCATTTATTCATCTGTGGGCAACTCGGACTGCCACCAACTTTTGGCTACTGTGTTTAATGCTGCTGTGAATATGGATGAACGGATGTCCCAGGGCTTGCTTTCAATTCTTCGTGGCATATATAGTAACTGTTTTTTTTTAATTGTTTTTTTTTAATGCTTATTTATTTATTTTTGAGAGAGAGGCAGAGAGCATGAGCAGGGGAGTGACAGAGAGAGACACAAAGTCCGAGGTAGGCTCCGGGCTCTGAGCGGTCAGCACAGAGCCCGATGTGGGGCTCGAACTCACGAACCAGGGGATTGTGACCTGAGCCAAAGTGGGATGCTTACCTGACTAAGCCATCCAGGTGCCCCGGTAACTGTGTTTTAGACTGGCGTTTGAAGTGAGAGGGGAGGTGAGGACCGAAGTACTTCCTCTGGATTGAGGCCCCGGATAACCTGTGCAGACTGACCTGCCAGGGCCCCCTGCGGCCTCCCGTATACCTGTGCCGTGAGAATCCCACCTTCTGAGTCTGGGCCTGCTCTAGCCCTGTCTGGAATGCTTCTCCTCTATACCTCTGTCCACGTCTGCACCCTGCAAGGCCACTCTATGCCAGTCCCTGCAAGACCTCTTAACTGGGGCAGATCGGATGGATCTCTGTCCTAAGCAGTGGTGAGACACCGCCCTGGGGGCGTCCCGACAGTCAGCCACGCATGATCCAACAAAATCGCAGCCTTCTTGAGGGCGAGGCCGTGTGCTCTGCTGGCTCCCACTGTCCCAGCCTAATGCTGGAGGGGCCTCTGATCGGACCCCTGTGGCTGAGTCAGTTGGGTTCAGAGAACAATCCAGGGCCAGTGAGCTTGAGTGTATTACCTGAGAATGTTGACAGTCTGGAGACGGAGCCCAGAGGATTCGCTGGCACTAGAAGACAGAGTTTAGAGTCTAGAGGCAAGAACTTTAGGGAAGCTAATGAGTTTGGGCTTTGGAGATTTACACAGCTAATAATGGCAGGGAGAGTGGGGGGCAGGGAAGGGGAAGGGGCAGAGAGCTTGCACTCACCAGGTGCTCCCTGGACGTCACCGAGCACTAATTTTCACCCGGGAGATGGGCAGCTCGTAAATGAAAAACCTAAAAAGCCCCGAGTCCCAGAAGGCTGTTGATGTGCTGTCACACAGCCACCTAGAAGGAGAGACAGAATCCAAAGCCACGTTTCCTTGGCCCCCCAAACCTATATTCTTCGTTCTGTCATCACTGCTTCTCTCTTTCTTCTAAGAAAACCTCTTCATCCTTCCCCTCCATACATGGTCCCCACTTTCCCCTCTTCTTCCCGGTCCTTTGCCTTTCCTCTTGTCCTCGTGCTGACTTTAACCCACTCAGAGGTCAGGGATTTCCAGATGCCGGTTCTGAGCTCAGTGGGCTGCATGATGCTGGCAGTCTGTACTCCGTTTTTGTGTATAAAATCATAGTGTCTGTTATGGACTGAACTCATATGCTGAGTTGGGTCACAAGCCCCCACTGTATTGTATTGGGAGCCCCCCATTGTATTGGGAGATGGCGCCTTAAGGTAGATCACTGAGGTCGAACAAGGTCCTTAGGATGGGTCCTAATGCAATAGGGTGGGGTGTCATTGTAAGAGAGGGAGAGATGCAGGGCTGTAGGCACACACAGGAAAGGCCATGTGATGAAGACACAGTGAGAAGGCGGCTGTCTGCGAGCCAAGGACAGAGGCGTCAGGGGAAACCAAGTCTCCTGGACCGTGATCGTGGACTTCCAGCCTCCAGGACCGTGAGGAACGAGCTTCTGCTGTTGAAGCCACTCAGTGTGGGGTTGTATGTTACAATGGCCGAGCCAGCCGGTGCAGGGTCAGCCCAGGGTACGGCTGGAATGTGTGCCCCCAGGTAGAGGGATTTCGTCTTGTTCACTGGCATTTCCAGCAGCCAGAGGGGAAGCAGGAAGCGAAAATGTATGTCGGGTCATTTGATAAGAATGTTTGGGTGATCCTTTGTGTAAATAAGCTCTGGCGAGGAGCCTTAATGTACAAAAACAGACAATAGGGGCGCCTGGTGGCTCAGTCGGTTGAGCATCCAACTCTTGATTTCATTTCGGGTCATGATCTCACGGTCTGTGGGATTGAGCCCCACGTTGGGCTCTGTGCTGACAGCACAGAGCCTGCTTGGGATTCCGTCTTCCTCTCTCTGCCCCCTCCCCTGCTTGCTCTCTTTCTCAACAATAAATAAATAAACATTAAGTATAACAAAAACAAAAACAAAAAAGACAGCAACCGGTTTTTCTAGGTCGGGGATTGGGAACCCCATCCACCCAGGCCCCTCCTGTCCCTTGAGGCTCTTCCTCAGGACTTAGGGCTCCATGTGTCACCGGGAGGTTCTCCTTCTCATCCTGAGAAAGAACTCAGGGACAGAGCAGTGCAGTGACTCACACAGCCTAGCTCTCCTACAGCAAGAGGGTACACTGGAGGTGACAAGCGGGCTGGGGAAACCAGCTTCCCTGGGGACCAGGGTTGTGGTTTTAGGCTCGCATGGGTTGTGGGACGTGGCTAGGGTGGTCCCTGATGGAGGTTGTCTCCAGTCTTCTAAGTTTCTCCTCCTACAGGACGGGATGGGGAGTTTTTGTCCCTTTCTGGTCTTTATTGACACTTTCATGGCAAATCCCCACCAAGGGGGGTGAAAACAGCGATGTAAATGAGCTTGCTGGGGCTAAATCAGGTCATTTTCTACTGCATGATGGTCACTGTTGCAGCCGGGTGGTCCCTGCAGGGTGGGATGCAGGCGTTACTTTCCTAGCTTCCTCCCTGCCTGTCTTTGCAACATAGGGACAGCTCACCTCTGAGGCTCCCTCCACCCCTGCTTCCGCCCAGCCCTTCCCTTCCAGGGCTCCAGGCATGAGGGTCTTGGAAACAGCTGAAGCAAAAGCCCAAACAGCCCAAGTGCTGTGCTAATCGGCTGTTGGTTCTCGAGTCCCTTGGGGACGTGACTTGCCTTAGGTCCCTGTTGTCTTTTTGTTTATTTACCTATTTTGAGAGAGAGAGAGAATGAATGAATCTCAAGCAGGCTTCATGCCATCAGAGTAGAGTCCGACGTGGGGCTTGAACCCATAAACCGCGAGATCATGACCCGAGCTGGGATCAAATCGGAATCTTAACCGACTGCATCGCTCAAGAGCCCCAGGTCTCTGTTGTGTTCCCTAGAGTTAAGCTGTCTTGACAACCAATAATTGATGGTAGTTTTATTTCATTTTAATTATTATTGTGGCCTATCTCCTCTCCCCATACCACCTACACAAATTACCCTGGTTAATTAAGAAAGGACTGCAATTTCATCAGTATTTAGTGATTTATTTTTTTATGCTGTCATCCCAGAGTCCTGCAGGGCCTCCCACTTCCTGCTATATTTTCACCTCCTGCTGGGTGTGAAGTTTCTAACAAAGGGGTGTTGCATGTGGAGTACAGCCTGTTTTAAAATAGAGACGTTACATATTGTTGGAGGAAGCATTTCCAAAGGGACGGGTGGGCAGCAATGCCTTGCCCGGAGCCACGAGCCAGCCTCCCTTGGAAAATGTCCTGGACGGGGAGCGTCTTCATCATGCACATTGGATTTGCCAAATGTGAACCTAGGTTTTTGTCGTTGGAGGTTTTAGGGGTGTTGTTGGGTCAGCCTCTCTCATCAGGGAACCAAAAGAAAAAACAAATGTTCTGGCCACCTGGGAGAAAGGGCATATCCTCCACCACAGAGAGAGAAAACCCAGCTCCATGCTGCCTGCCGGTGTCAGAGCAAAGAAGCAGGTTATTTCAAGAACGTATGTGTGTGGGGTGTGTTCAACAAAACAGCGATCATTCGGAGTTAGAAATTGAGAGAATAAGAGAACAGGGAAGCAGCTAAGAGGCGGATAAGAAGGTGGTTGTAAAGCATCCTGGACCCTTTACAATTTAAAAAAAACTGGAAAAGATCGAGATTAAAGGCACATTTGCCCATACAAGGGCAACACATTTGGCGTTTTCTCCCGCAACATCGTTGGTTCCAGGACCGCATCCATGGGTCCTGGCGTCGGTAGATTCTAGGTTAAGAATCCTGACTGATCTCCTGATTCTGCTCTGTCTCGTCTCTCTGGCTCACTCATTGCCAGAGCGGGTGTTCCAAAGGGTATGTCTGATTGGGCTGCTCCTTGGCTTAAACCTTTTTGAAGAGGAGATTCTTTTTTTTTTTTTTTTAAGTTTATTTAGTTTGAGAGAAAGGGAGGGGGGAGGCGGCGAGAGACTCCCAAGCAGGCTCTGCAGTGTGAACATGGCATCAGATATGGGACTTGCACCCACGAACCATGGGATCATGACCAGAGCCAAAACCAAGAGTTGGCTGCTTGACCAACTGGGCCACCCAGCACCTCGGGGAGGTTCTGAAGTGTGGCATTTACCGCCCTCTGTCTACCCTGCTGCTTTTGTAAACCTCCCTTGTACATGTGGCACCGAGCTGCCCTTAGGCGGGGGCAGTGCCTCTCAGGCTCCTACATATTCATAGATGTGCACGTGGTTTTGTGTGCTCACTTGTTTCAGATAGAATTTAAGAAGCACGCTGCTTGGAACATGCTCGCCCTGACATCTCTGCCCGGTTGAGTCTTCTCATCCTTAAACACTCCCACTGAAGTGTCCATTCCTCTGGGAACTTTCCCCGAGTCTTTCCAACCTGGATTTCGAGTCCTGCTTACTTGCGCTTGAAGCATCCTGCGGGTACCCCAGTGTAGCATGTATCTCCCCACCTTGTGTCAGTTTCCCCATCTTGGGAAGCTCCCCAGGCAGCAATGAAACCTCCTTGTCCCCAGTATATAGTTGCCACTCAAACTGTGTGAGCCGTCGGGGACAAATTGTCTGTCATCGCCTGACTATCAGGTTAAATAACTACAGAAGATGGAAATGTCTGCAGAAGTAGAAGGGGAGCCCGGAAGCCAATGTGACGAGCAATTTCAAGTCACTAGTTAAAGAAAAGAATGCAGAAAATGTTCGAATGAGGAACAAAGTGATTAAGAAGTTTTAACTTAAAAAAAAAAAGGAAAAGAAACGAAGTAATTTTATCTTCTTAGTGGTCATATAACGAAGGTGATGCTTCATGGTTGCCCGCCCCCTGCCCAGCATGAGTCAATACTGGTCCTGAGTGCATGGCTTTGTCCAGTTACATCATGCTAAGTGTCCAGAACATCCCCGGCTCCCTGATGTGGTGACAGCCCCCTCCTGGCAGCTCCCTTTCACAGTGAGAGGTGGTGATTCTGATGGCGTTCCCATTCATATATCTAAGCATAGACCACAGTGTGACATGCATCATTTCCGAATGTGCACACAGGTGATCTGTCCCGGGCTCCTGAGACCTCATTGGTCACTGAAGGCCACTTGAGAACTTTATTCCTCCTCCTCCGGGCTTAGGCAAACGTATGACGTAGCAGAAGCCTGTTTTTCTCTCTCCCGACTAGCTTCTTGGGAACCTCCCACATTGACTGTTTGCTTAGGGCTTTCGGCTTCAGGTTATAATACCAACTCTGCTTCTCCTATTCAAGGGTCTACAGGCCTTTATCTCACAAGGCTCATGTCTGCTGTATTTCACTCTTTGGTTCTCATTTAACTATTCCAAAAGCTTCTCACTGCCCCAGCAACTCAATGTTAGTGCTGTCAGCCATTGTCAACAGAGACAGGCACATCCCTGGAGGGAGGGGAGGTTCCCAGAGACTTTTGAAGGGATGATGTGAACACAGATGGGCGCAGTGGTGCCCCAGTGAATCAAGCCTCCTAGTGATTCTGGGCCAGGCTGAGTGGCTCTCTTTGGCCTTTGGAACATGAGCAAATGCAACACAAACAGAGGCTAGATGACAGTCTGTCCTTTGGAGCTTGCCCTGTGGGAACACAGCCTGCGATGAAGAAGTCTGGGCTGTCCTGGAGACCAGATGACAGCTCCAGCCACCCCACCAGACACATGATGAGGATCATGTGTCCTTGGACCATGTGTCCCAGATGAGCCCCAGATCAGCGCAGCTGCAAGGAAGCCCCGGGTGAGACTAGCCTGAGAACTGCTTGGCAAAACCCAGCCTGAACTGCAGAATTATGAGCAACAAATTGTGGAAGTTTTAAGTCACTGAATTTTAGGTTTTCTTTCTTTCTTTTTTCTTTCTTTCTTCCTTCCTTCCTTCCTTCCTTCCTTCCTTCCTTCCTTCCTTCCTTCCTTCCCTCCCTCCCTCCCTCCCCTCCCCTCCCCTCCCCTCCCCTCCCCTTCCCTTCCCTTCCCTTCCTTTCTCTTTCCTTTCCCTTTCCCCTTCCCCCTTCCCCCTTCCCCTATCCTCCTTCCTCCTCCCCCCTCCCCCTTCCCTTTCCAATGCTTACCTAAGTAACTGATACAGAAATTGGTACCTGGAAGTGAGGTGGTGTTAAAGGTTGCAAGCCAACCTAAAATGTAGCCTTGACCTTGGTGTGGGGCAGCAGGTGGAAGGTGAAGAGTAGCTGGTTCAGCTCACAGAGGCACGCTGTTGGCGGAGGCGGGGAAGGTGAGGGGTTGAAACCTTAGGGTGATGTGTGCCCTGTAATAGTTACAAAATGGCAGAAGTCCGTTTGTGGAGACTCGGAAGATAGAAAATGTACGTGATGTGCTTGTGAACTGGGCCGAGGCTTTCTGGGCCGAGTCCACAGTGCCTGTTGGCTGCTTTTAGCAGCCTGTGAGAAGGACCAGGAGAGGGATACCAGCTGCAGGGAAGGCTGTCTTGTCCATGTGCAGAATTCTGGGGAGGCGAGGAACAGCAAGACTTGCTGGGGGGAAAAGAAAACGCATTGGCATTTCTGGTGGCTGCATCTGGTGAGATTCCCAAGGTAAGAAATAGCCTCCTGGTCAAGATGCAGCCCATGTGTGGTGCTAAGAGCCTTCATGATACCCTCAGAACGGTGTGTGGCAGGTGTAGCAGACCTTCTCCTCCAGGTGAAGACGCATCCAAGCATCGCAAGAACACCGCCCCACAGTGACCCGACGTAGCTCGGGGAGGATGTCATCTCAACAAGACTTAGGTTTGTAGATCCTAGGAGGTGTGGACCTCGAAATCCCAAGGACAGCCACAAAGCCTCTGAGAGACGTGTGTTGGTGAAAGTGCCCCAACTAGAAGGATTAGGGCACAATCCAATGGGAGGCAAAGGTGGATCTCCTTGCATCTCCCCTGATCTGGGGCTTATCTGAGACCCATGATCCAAGCACACGTGAGCCTCATTACACATATTGGGTGGTTGGAGCTGTCAGCTGGGCTCCAGGTCAGCCCGGACTGAGATAATTCAACGGGGAGAAGAAGGTGGGACCTGAACCCTGGGAACACTGTATGAAGGGACCACACCAAGGAAGTAGAGCTGGGCACAAGGGAAGGGACATTCTGCGCCAGCGACATGGGCCTGACTGGGGGTCAAGATGACTGTGGACCACTGATCATATGCTCTCACTCCTGCCAGTTTTCAACGCCGTGGTTGGTGTCAGTTGGGTGTGTGCTACACGAACAGATGAATTTTCCCGTTAGGTCGCAAGTTTCTCTGGACCAAGAGGAGCTGTACCCAAAGATCCTCTTCCACATTGAGGCCTGATGCAGGTAATAAGGTCATGGACTTCAAGCCTGATCCTCTGAGTGCATGAGAAGCTGGGGTCCTAGCCGGGGGTGAGCATATTTTGCACAGTGGGGAGATGATCCCCTGAAGAAGCCCAAGGACCATGGTAGATGCTTGCAGTCATGCTTCTGGCCCCCATGCTCATGGGCAGTCCCTGCCAGCATGGAGTCTTAACTTGCCACGCCATTTGCTTCATCCAGGGGCATTAGTAAAAGTGAAACAAGCAGAGGTTCATAAACATTTGCAAATGAGGACTTGCCCAAGACCACCCAGCCCTCACGGGAAGAAGAGCACACTATCCTGCTTCAAACTTGTGAGAAGGAGAGCAGAGGTGCCTTAGCCAGCAGCCCTCCAAGCCCTGGGTATCTGAGAGGGGCCATCATGGGGCCCCTTGGCATCTCAGCTGCACCCGGGGAGACTGCACAGTGGGAGCGACCATCGGTATGACCACTAAAGACCTGCTCTGCTGAGCAAGATGGAGTGGAGTCATGGGTAGCACATGCCGTTGAGTTTGTCCTGCAGCAATATTTAAGGCAGAGGGATACTCTTCAGGATCCCAATTCCACATCCCTGACATGATTGTGCCCTCCTTTCAAGGAAGCTTCCTGGGGTGCAGGTGCCTTGCTGGTCCTCTATTCCTGCCTCACAATTGCATTTTGTAGAGGAAAGATGTACTCCAGAGCCGCTGTGAATCTTACCAAGTGTTCCCAGAGCCTACACCTATAAAAACAAAACCAGGAATGCAATCGATGCTGAACTCTGTTTACTCCAGCAATAAGCTATTTTTAGCCTTGGATGCATAATCCAATTGAAAATAAAACGCACATAATTTGTCATTAAATTTTGCTTTTCTGTTTAACAATCATTAAAATGTATGTTACTTTTTGGAATTGTTTGTATAAATGCAAATGATTGAAATAGTTTGCAATAATTACTACAAATAATTATAATGACTAAATCTAGAAGAAATATTTGACACTTGGAATCTTACGATTCAGGAAATTTAAGAAGTTAATTTCTCTTGACACATACACACACAAATATAAATACATAACAGAGCAGTATAAGTGTGTGAGCAATATATACTTTCAAGCATAAAAATGTATTACAGTACGAGAAAATTCTGTGAGAGATATGGAATGAAATATAGATGAAAGGTAACAAACTATGTAAAATTTCCAACAGTTTAGTAAGAAATTATTCATATATCTAATTGATTTTGCTTTTAAATTCCCTTGGATATGTATAAAAGAGACACAATACTTTGTTTTTTTTTAATGTCAATATTTACAATAATACACCAGGATTTGTACAAACGTGTTGTTCTTTTGGGACTCTAAACTTTGGTCAACAAATTTTACATGTCAATTAAAAGGTGAGAGATAGGGGTATAATGTGATTTTCAAATTATTTTGGGGAGTCAAGAAGCGTAAATAATAATCTTGGGAGTGGAGTTTGAAGCCTACTGCTCTGTATTTCACTGAGGTTAATTTTCCGCAGGTCGAAGTTACCGACATTTCCTATAATAATGTAAAATTTAATGAGATGAAAAATAGCAAACTCTTAGAAATGTGTCAAAAATGGAGGGTAGTAGTAACCAGGATGATCAGGTTCTTTCGAATATTAGAGGAGGCTCGGAATTACTTTGGGGTTGACCATTAACTGTGTCTGAGGCTCTCCTTTGGTCTTTGATTCAAGGTCACAACCCTCAGGCTACTTGTATGTCGGAGTAGACACGCGTTCTTTCTCTGCTGCACAGAGTAACCAAACAGCCACGCCTTCAGCAAGGGGGGTTGGAGCATAACCTCAAACTTGTCGCCGTCCGCTGCTGTAGAGCGAAGACCACTGAGGGAAGTGATGCTTGCAGAGAGCTTTGGCAGAAACTCAGTTCACACGAGGTGCTAAGACCCGACTCGGTGAAGGGAGCCCCCACAAACCACCTGCATCCGGCCGTCCTGTGGATGTTCCCCTAGGGACTGGACTGTTTTTGTTCTGACACCTTGGCCTTCATGGAGGCGCGTTACAGGCTCACGTTGAGGATGTGGTGCCTTTCATTATAGGAGACCCTGGGAAGAGATTTCTCGTCAGTTGGGCATCCATTCACTCAATGATTGGTCTTAGCCCTATCATGAACGACGCTTCTCGCTTTATATCGCCTGCTGGAAAATGTACACCTGAATTTCTGCATAGGCCTTGCAAATCAACAGGAAGTACTCTGAGTATTAATCTTATTTCTGGCTTTCTTTATGTCATGGTTTTTCTTAGTCCAGGCTTCCTTGCTTCCTTTCCGTGAGCTTCCTAAGTTCATCTTGTTGTATTGCACGTAGCTCCATAAATCACCTTAAATTATTCTTAAAACAAAGAGTGGTGTAAATAAATAAACAAAATAGTTACTAGGAGGCAGCAAACACGGAGTCCATCATTATTATGTGTGCTGAATAGACGGATTTAACGGGAGGCTGGTGAAGCTTAGATGGCCCCCTTCCAGGACTTTGTACCTCATTTTGTGTTTGTGATTTCATATTCTTTTTGTCTTAAAGATGACTCACCCTCCAAATCGCGTAAGCTCCGCACAACGTGTGCTTCTGCACCTAGTCTCATGGAGTAATGACCTCCAGTAGAAAGAGAACAATAGTTGGTGCCTGGCTGGGCCGCTCGGGTTCCATCTTTTGCAGTCAGTCACTGAGGGGTTGCTCAGCCCCGGAGTGCCGTGGCTGGCCTGGACAGTCTCCGAATGTTAGAACCAGACCGCGGCTCTACTCCCTGTATTTGACAGAGAAGGGAAATCCATTGGGCATTTAATGAATGTTAATTATCTACTGATTATCCTGAAAATGTGCCATATATATGAATGATGTATGTAAAAATGATTTTTTTTTGCCCTTTTAGCCCTTTCTTTTCTTTTTTTTTTTAATGTTTAGTTTTGAGAGAGAGCACATGTGCAGGGGAGGGGCAGAGAGAGAGAGAAGGAGACAGAGATCCAAAGCAGGCTCTGTGCTGACAGCAGAGAACCCAATGTGGGGCTCACACTCATGAACCGCGAGATCATGACCTGAGCTAAAGTCGGACGCTTAACCAAATGAGCCACCCGGGCACCCCAGCCACTTCTTTTAATTTACAGTTTATGTTCAATGCAGATCAATTCCATAACATGTTAGGTTACCACGAGTCAAAGCATAAATACACAAACACAATATAAAATCCAAAATAGACGTACAGCATCTACAGAACGGAATGTTGTTTCACACATGCAGTAGCTTGAGCTCTGTTGCCTGTGGTTGCTCTGGTGTGGGTTCCTAAAGATGGGAAAAAATGACATCAAGACTACTGTGGCCATATTAGATATTGGAACGTCGAAGCATCAGTGTGTGAGCATGGGAACCAAAGACTACATAGAGTGTCTATTTTTAAAAAGTAAAGACTGGAAGCTTGCTTACATTAAGTTAGGGGAAAAAAAAAACTTTTATACTCTTTCTGTAAATCCCTTTTTTTTTCTTAAACTCTGAATCAGAATAGGCACATTTGGAACACTTTCTGTTAGTCAATAGTTTTAGATAGTTAGAACCTGGTTCTAAGCCTAAAGTGAGCTTGATTCTGGAAATTAAATCTTTTCACAACTGCCTTGATGCGCAGAAAGCTTTGTAAACATGAACTGTTGAGCAGAATAGAGAATACTTAGGCATTAGTTGAGTATTTAACACTCTGATCCTTCCCAGCTCTGGCAGTGGATGATTCTAAGGGTGGCTTACATAGAATATGCTAAAAATAACCCATGCCAGGGAAGCCGAGGGGCCCTCATTCCAGTGGTGACCGATCTTGCAGGAACAGGGGAAGCCATTGCTCTGCTTTTGAGGGAAGCTTTTGATTCTGGTTGGTCTGAGTTGTTGGAGAGATGTGGCCCGAGAAGGAAAACCTGACATAGTGTTTAGTTGTTCACCCCTCAATGGAGAGGAGGAATGGATTGGCTCTTACCTACAAGTCCCTCTTTCATAAGCACTTTGTGACACTAATAGCCTCTTTTTTGGTTTGGATTTTATTTGAATCAAAATTCTAGCATTGGTATAGTGGTGAGTGTAGCTGCCTTTCACAATTCTGAGTTTACTGTGGGGACAGAGTCTTATCTTTTCTGTACACTCTCACATTGATGTGAGACACCTTGCTCTTTTCAGCGATTGTTTTCTATTTCTTTTTCTCTCCTTTCTCATGGAACCAGTGATGGCATGTAGAAATGTAGTATCCTAACTCATCCCTGGTGCTGCTATCACAGGGTCATTCCTAAGTGTTAGTCCTCAAATGAGGAAGTCTTGTCCCACACTTGCCGCATCAAGCCCGTGGTTGGAATCAGATCTCTTACTCCTAAAAGAGCCTATTCAGGCGTGATGCCATTTTCTCCTATTGCTTTGATACAGAAGAGAATAGGACTATATAATGAGATATTCTGGCATGTTTAAAGTGCAAGGTAAAAAGCGTTATTAGTCCTGATACCGTCAATGACCCCTTCTGCCTGCTGACTTTTGTCGCATGTGTACTTAGAGTGGTGGCTTCAGATTTGCTGAACTATGTTATTTGGAAAAAGATAGCTTTGTGCCCTTTTCATTGAAGCTGGATTTTCTAATTACCATGATTTATGCTTTCCTGCCTCTGGGTCCCACACCGATGTGAAATCCAGTTATTTTCCTTGCTTTCTGTGTTTCCTGGACTTTGTAGTACTTTAGAGTCTCCTATTGGTCTCCTTGACTCCAGTCTTACCCTGTGCCTTACCAGATTTCTCTTACACACAGCTGCCTGGAGTGGAGGGATTTACCTTCTCTGGCTCACCATTACCTGCTCTGGGCTTACCGCTTCCTCTAGCAGCGTTGTGTGCCTCCAACATCCAAGTCCCTTGAGCAGCCTGCGTAAGCCCCTGTGAGCCACAGGCCACATGATGGTTTGTCTTTGGATGTTAGTGTGGAACCTTCTCTGCTAGCCAGTGCTTCCCCCACCTCGTTGTCCTTTGTACATTTTAAAGTCATATTTGTAGACTTGTTTCTTCTGGGAAGGCTTCACCCAATCACCTCCTCAAACCACCAGCTCCAATTAGGTGCCTCTTCTTTGTACTGGCTTGATATCCTGTTGTCCTAAGAATGCACCTGTTATACATGGCCTAGGAAAGTCAGTGTGGTCCCAGGAGGAACCCCCCAGGGGGAAACAAGAATGGAGCGAGGAAGGAAGAGCTTTATTATTCTTACAGGTCCCAGCGAAGGCATCATGTGGGCCCACAAGGAAGAGCACCACGATGGTCAGGAGGCAGAAGGGGCAGGGGCGAGGGGAAAGATGAGGCTAGACCTTTTGCTGGGGTTTGTGTGGGGAAGCAGGGCAGGGGGACCAGTTTAGGACTGGGAGTTTGAATAATTTTGGTAGGCTCTGGACTATAGGGCTAGCCCCTAGTAGCCTGGTGCCAGCCCTGGGATGACTGGGGCAGAGGACTGTCTCCTCTTGGGGTATTCGGGCCAGGCAGAGGAGATCTGGCTTTGGGCTGGGCAGTTTGCATATGAAAGGCATGGTCCTAGGAAGGGCCCTGGACAGAGGGGTCTCTCCCCAGCCAGAAAGGTTTTCTGAGGTGTCGCAACTTCATACTATACAAAGTTGGGAGACGAAATCAGACACTCAACCGGCCGAGCCACCCAGGCGCCCCTAGTTTGGAATTTTTTTAAGTGAACATTTCAAAGCCCTTTATGGGTTTATGCAGAGAGGAACATAAACTGGTTTTGAAAGTTCTGAGCGACTGACCGATGTTGCAATTGGAGTGGTATCAGTTGAAACGGTAAGAGTCGGAACGACTTTGGGGGAGAAAGAATAAACCAGGCAAACTGGAGGGCATTGTGTTCCAACGAGAGCAAAGTCATTGGCTAACTGGAAACAGAACCCCACCCAAAACACAGAAGTCCAGTATGCGGCCGAGGGGTGGGTGTCAGCGCCCAATGCCTTGGGGTCTAATGCTGGCCCGGGAGAAGTCAGGACGCGTGAGAACTGAAAAGCTAAGCCCCGGGAAAGTGCTCCTGCTGAAATCTTTGGTGGCGCCATTAGTTTTGGCCACAAGTCAAAGGTGCCCCCCAGCCTCTAGTGATGGCATAGAGCTGTCGGGAGCGCCCAGTGTTCATGGCGCCTGGGGACGGATGGTTGGGTGAGCTCTCCAGCAGAGGCAATGAGTTTGCAAGAGAAAGCAATAAAGGGGGGAATCTCAGAGGGATGGTGACTTGGCCAGTGGCTCGAGCAGAGAGCAGAGACCCCACCTGAAGGTCAGCTTGGCCCTTATCCTGGAAGCATTAGGAGTTTTTCAGCTCCCAAGGGGTGCTGTCCCCATGATTGCTACATCTTTGGTGAAGTCTTCCCTGGTCTCTGTAATCCGTCACCTTTTCCTTTATGACATCAATTTATTTATCGAATGAATGTTTACTGACATAATGCCACATAGGAGGCAGTGGGGAGCAGGCAAATAATCGGGGTGCCCGGGAGGGACCCTAGAGTGAGTCCCTGGGGGTGGAGGGACCCAAACGACATAGCCCTGGGAGTGAGACTAGAGATTCCATGGGGGCAAAAATGCCTTTATTAGGCCTTCTTTGACGCTGCCTCAAAGTAAAGTGTTGTATAAACTAAACCAAGTTTACAAAACTTTGGTGCCCCTCCCAGTGGAACAGATGCTTGTTTTAATTCATCGATCTTTTTGGCCTTGGCTCTGAGCCCTTCTTCCCTTGTCCCGTTGCCAGAGGATCTTAGATCAATGGTCCTGGTTTTCAAATGCAGCCACTGCCAGGATTTTACTTGTTTAATGACACTTTTTGTTTCTAGGGCAGAATTTACACTTGCCCTAATGATCTGACCTCTCACTTGCTCAAGTTCTGGTCCCTGAGGCCAGTCTGCTAAAGGTGTCCCCTCACTGCTGGGTGTCAGGAGAGCCCTAAACACAGCCCTGAACTAGGAGCTTTTGAGGCCCCCGACTGTTGTCACCACACGCAGGTACTTCTGCACAGCTGTGCTAGTTCCCCCACTTACAACAGCCAAACGCCCTTCAATGCGATCAAGAGAAAGATCACTTTGTTGCCAAAGCACAATGAGGCGTTATTACCTTGTTGACGCATCCCTTCCTGAGGACGGTAAGCCAGCTGCAGCACTGTGGTTCTTGCGTGCATCAAGGAGTGAAGCTCCTGTCCCCAGGCAAGGAGGGCTCAGACACAATGGCTGTAACACTGTGCAGGAGGACCCACGCCATGTTCTGCTTTTCCTCACTCTTTCTGCGCACCGGGGAGCCCATGCCCCTCGGCGCAGCGCCTGTCCTTGGATGGTGACACGTGGCTTTGCCTGGGCTGGCCACCAGTTCCTCTCTCCAGTCGTGTCTGAACCATGGCTTCATCAAATAATTGTTTGAAGCAGGAAGAAAACTCATATGAATTGGCTAGTCTGTCCTGGGTAGTTTATGCGCAAGCCCTGTCGGTGTTCCACAAAATCCTCCAAAGTGGGTAGCGTTTGGTCCATTTTTACAAGTGAGGAAACTGGATGCCACATGCGTTACCTAACTTGTGGGCTGTCGGGAAATGTCTTCTCCTCGATTGGCCGGAGTCGCCAATTTATCAGCCCATTTGTTTTTGTCATGGGATAAATATTTGCTGAGGGTTCAGTAGGTGGCCTCCCAGTCTATGGGGGAGACCAATAGAAAGTCACCGCTCACAATTATAGGGAGTTTCAGGGAGGGAGCCCATGAGACGTAAAACTGGAATTGGCCTTGGGAGAGGGAGGTGGGGGGCGGGAGGGTGGGGACCCTACAGGCGGTAATGCTTGATCTTGACTGTAAAGGACAAGCTGTGGATTCCCAGGTGGGGCGTGGAGGGAGGGCGTTGGAAGCGGTGGGTGTCTCATGCTGCGTGTGCACACCGACCGGACGACGCAGCATGGTTTGCTTCAAGGATCAAGATGCAGAGAACTTAGGTGCTCAAAGCTGGGACCTTGAACAAGTCGCCAAGCAGTAACGTATCCTCTTATCCCACCGTGTCCCATTATAACTTAGTGTAACGCCTTCGGGGCCGTAAATGCCCTATGCTAGCGTGGAAAAGAAGAGAGCGATGGAGTCACTTGGGCCACATCAGAGGGAGCCCTGCAGAGAGGTTGCCTTTGCGCTGGCTCTGGAAGATGCAAGGGATTAGGCAGGCAGAACACAGAGGAGGGCAGTGCAGGAGAGCGGATGACAGCAGACAGCATGAGCTTAAAAAAAAAACCCAGACCCAAACCCAAAAAACCATGGTTTCTGTGTGTGGCAGTGGGCAGAAAGAGCTGGGACTTTTGTTTGACTTCATATTGCAATGCTTTCTGAGGTTATGAGCGGTTTTAAAAGCAGACTTTGATATTTAAAGCCATCTCAAAATGCCAAAGGAATCCTACTGTAATGGTAAAAATTTCTGGCCTCCTCCCGCCCCCCAAACAGGCAGGAGAAGTAGATGAGGGGTTTTTTGGTGCGCTTTCAATGACGCTGCATGAGCGGCTGCCCACTAGGCTCCAGTAGATAGCTCAGCCTGCTGGTTTCTGCAATAAACAAAGGGCAGAAATGTATTCGTGTTAATGTTAGCGTCGTGGGGGTGCGAAGCACAAGGCAATAATATGGATGAGCTAAATGGAGAAAAAACTGAAAAGGAATGAGGAATAGACAGTTTCCACGGAGCAACTCGTCTGTACGGAACAGCACTTTAGAAGGAGATTCGAAGCCATTATTTTAAATGTGGCTGCCTCATGTACTTGAGATGCGTTCGCATTTGGATGGCAGCTGCCGTCAGAGCGAGGGGTTTGTGTTCTTTGGTGAAGAACGACTTCAGGTTTTGCTTGTGATTCCATTGTTCTGTAGTGATGTATTTGTATACACAGCAGGCCATTGTCTGTTAGCGTCAGGCTTTTTCACCAACAGGGAAAATGGCCTTGCTCCAGAGGCACATTCTTCTTAGCAGGTGACCATCCAAACCATCTACTCTATCAGGAAATACGCGGGCGGTAAAACGAGCCCTTAGGGAGCTACGTGTTCATAGATGGTCCCTGCGCCCTGGGAGGAGAGGGGCCCACATTCCCTGGCTTTGGAGAGGTGCTTCCGACAGAGGCGTCTCTTGAAATTCCAGAGGAATCAAATGCACAACTAAAAACATCCTTTGCAGAAGATTTGCAGGAACAGAAACACTAATAATTCAGTGAGCTTGAATCAAGCCAAGTGAAGCCAGTGAGGCTGCCTAAAAATTAGTGATTCTGGCCCAATCCAACAATCAATCAATCGATCAATCGATCAATCAAACTTTAGGTCCTCATCCAGGGCCCGCAGAGAATATGGTGCCATGAAGACCTACAGGTATAAATACTGTGAAAATAGTCTCCAAAGCGCAATGGGAACCACTAACTAACAAACTTTTTATTTTCCGATTTGTTAATTTTTTAGTATGATTAGTCACAAAGACGTAACAAATACGTCATGTTGAGTTTCAGGTTTAGGGTTTATCTGTAACCAAAGCACATGATGCAAATACACCTGTGCTGAAAAAATTCAAGATTCAGGGCTTTCGCAAATGGGTGCCTCCTTTTCTTATCATTTCTGCATGAATGATCACCTAGTAAGCATGTACTAGGTTATTGAAAAAAATACTTGAATATTCCTACAAACCTGTGTGGCACTAGAGAGTATAAATTCCAATGTAGTTGGAATCTTTGCAGCCCTGGGGAGGGGGCTGTGTAAAATTCCTCAGTAATTTCTAGTATTCACCATTTCCTATGTGCCCTGTAGGGAGCCAGATACTGGTGTGTGTGTGTGTGTGTGTGTGTGTGTGTACACAGTCTGAGTCTCAGTGATTCAAGTCAGCTCAATAATTAAACTATAATTATCCTGTCTTTCTCCATGAGCATTGTTACAGATGTCTGTGTCTTATGGTACGCTAGCATCTGGGACCGTCAGCACCTGTCATATTTTCGATTTGACGAGGATAATATAGAGGGTGAAAAGCTCATAAAAAACAACAACAAAGTACAGACAGTTGCAATAAAATGTGTAAAAGGGAAAGAAGAGAATGAGAAAAGCAGGAGTTAGGAGTACTTTGCTGGGGATGGGGCGGTGATGCAAAATATATGGCAAGATGAAGACTTTCACCAATGTCCTAGCTTTTATTTTGTATTTTATAAACAATCGATATATTAAAAATAGCTACTCAATTACACACACACACACACACACACACACATATACAAATACACATAGGCACAGTACAGAAGCAGGGCACACGTAGACTAGCGATGAGAGTAGGTCAAGGATTGTGATGAAGTCAATTCTGTATGCCCAAGGTCCAAAAGACAAATAACACAAGAAAAGGACAACCTCCTGTGGACTCAGAAGCTTTGAGATTTTCCCCAAAAGCCAAGACAGCAACAACAACAACAAAAATAGACCAAGAGAATGAAAACTTACACTATGGGCCAACAGGTTAATCCAATTTATGGATTATTGGTGTCTATAAAAAGAGAATCAATATGACTTTTCATATACCACACAGGCACAAACCACGGAAGAAATAACTGATAAAACAGCTTGTGAAAATGAAAAATCTGTTCTGCAAAAGGCAGCGTCAAGAGAGTAGAAAAACAAACCACAGAGTGGTAGAAAATTTCTGCAAAAGACCCATCTGATGGAGGACTGTCTCCAAAACATACAAAGAACTCTTAAAACTCAACAGCAAGAAAGTGAATAACCAGGTTAAAAATAATGGGATGGGGGCGCCTGGGTGGCTCAGTCAGTTGAGTGTCTCGCTTCGGCTCAGGTCACGATCTCACGGTTTGTTAGTTTGAGCCCCGCGTCGGGCTCGCTCCTGTCAGCCTGTCAGCGCAGAGCCTGCTTTGGATCCTCTGTCCCCCTCTGTCTGCCCCTCCCCTGCTTGTGCTCTCCCCCAGATAAGTATTTTCTTAAAAAAATGGGACAATGACTTGAACACACACGTCATCAAAAAAGACAGATGACAAACATACGAAAAGAGGCTCCACATCATGTGTCTGTCATCAGGGAAATAGATGCAAACTGGAACAGCAGTGAGATCCCACTAGACACGTATTCAAATGGCCCAAATCCAAACAGAGGTGATGGCCGAGAGCAACAGGAACTCTCACTCACTGATGTTGAGAATCTAGAACGGCACAGACGCTCTGAAACAATTCAACAGTTTCTTACAAAACTAAACACATTCTTACCGTATACTTCAGTGATCACACTCCTTGGTATTGACCCAAATGAGTTGAAAACGTTGGTCCCTACGAAGACCAGCGTACAGATGTTTATAGCAGCTTTATTCAGAGTTGGCAGAACTTGAAACCGACCAAGATTCAGTAGGGGAAGGCATGAATAAACTATGGCACGCCCAGACGATGGAACATCACTCAGTGCTGAAAAAACGAAAAGCTCTCCAGCCACGAAAAGAGGAAACTCGAATGCGTATTACTAAGTGAAAGAAACCAACCTGAAAAGACTACATACTGTGCAATTCCAACTATAGGACATTCCGGAAAAGGCAAAACCATGGCAACCGTAACACAACCCGTGGTTGGGGGGAAGGAGGGACCAACGGGGGAGCACAGAGGATGTTTAGGGCAGGGAGACTCTGCTATGTGGTACTGCATGGTAAGTGCTTGTCATTACACTTTTGTCCAAACACACAGACCATACAACATGAGGAGTGACCCTAATGCAAACGGGGCTCTGGGTGCTGATAACGTGTAAGTGTAGTTTCGTCATTTGTAAGACTGTTCCTTCTGGATGTGTTGAGTCGGGGAGGATGTATGTGTGTGGGAGTTGGGCCTATATGGTTCCTCTCTGTACTTTTCACTCAGTTTCGATAGGAACCTAAAACAGCTCCAAGAAATAAAGTTTATTAATTAAAAAACAGAGGAAGAGCCAAGAAAAAGAATATAAGCGCTAAAGACGTAATTGAAGACGAAACCCCTGGGGCGACTGGGTGGTTAAGTGATCGAGGGGTGGTTAAGCCCGCACCCCTGGGGCTCAGTCTGTTAAGCGATCGACTTCAGCTCAGGTCGTGATCTCACGGTCTGTGAGTTCAAGGTCTGTGAGTTCAAGCCCCGTGTTGGGCTCTGTGCTGACAGCTCGGAGGCTGGAGCCTGCTTCGATTCTGCGTCTCCCTCTCTCTCTGCCCCTCCCCTGCTTATGCTCCGTCTTTGTCTCAAAAACCAAAAAAACAAACAAAAAAACCCCCAAAAACCCACACCTCTCGTTGAAAAGAACTGGGTTGCAGTGTGACAATGGAAAACAAATATTTATCTGCGAAAATAAATCGCAGTAACTCGGAATGATAGGCAGCTATGGAGAATATATTTGCATTATTTTCTAGAGAGTTCTGAGAATAGTTTGCAAGGCAAGGCTTTGGTACATCTGAAGTGTTCCATCTCTCCCGCCAGCTTGTTGTGCACTCCAGGAAACCTGGCATGTCTGGGCATCAGGAATTAAACTAGATGCTTTCTAATCACAGTTTGAATTCTAGCATTCCTATTTAAAACTTTTTCCAGTAGAGAAGGCATTGCTGAATACATAAGTACGTCCAAGGGCTCAGCCGTATTGTGTTTTGGACAGCCAAGGAGAGAAATGTGGCCGTAAAATACAGTCTAAGTAAAAACACTTTCAAAACCGTAGCATCATTATAAAGGCACTGGAAATCAATATTAAAATTATCCATTTTCTCCTGATGTATTAACTTATGCGTCTCGTTTTTTTTTCTTTTGAGAAGGAAAAAAAAACCGAGTAGCAATGATATTTTAATCATCTAAATTGGCTCTTCCCTACAATTAAAATCTGTCGAAAAGAACTCTCAGAAGATTTTTTTTTATTTCCTGCAAAGAAATGAAAAGCAAAAGCAATGTTGACAAATATCATTGTATATATCTTCAAGTGAATTACGGGTTTGAAGCACAATCATGCCAAGTTGTTTTAAATGCCATCAGTTGAATAATTTAAATGCACTCCAATGAAAATTATAATGGTTGTACTTAATGAGGTCCAGCCAAAGATTTTTTTTTCCCAAATTTTTCGTGGTGAGTTAGGGTTGTTTGCTGTTTCTTTTTTCTCTAAAACCTAAGATGTGGAACATGGTAATGATTTTTCTGAGATTCAGATTTCAGTCAACAGCACGGCGCGTGATTGACATCATGAAGTCTCAGACTTTTCAGGAGCAGAGTCAACCATCAATCAGTGTAACACTGATTCCTTTCTGTATTGCATCTGATAAAGCAATAAAAAATGCCTCTTTGTGGGAAATTGTAGTAGGATTTATACCCCTTTTGGATGTCGGAGGTCTAATGTGTAATGCTAATTGATGATGTGTGACTCTCCTGGCTTAGCAGCATACCTATGAACACTCCCAGGCAACATATCCAAGCTAATCTGGTATCTTTGCTTCCAGTAATGATCTTTTATCTGCACATTCAAAAATTCCTGAGGTCCCTGAAGAACTTTTATTTTTTCATTTTATCTTTGGTACTGTGTGTGTACTGAAGAGCGTCTCAAACTTTTTCATCTCAGGACTCCTCAGCCCTTCTCTTAAGGATAATCATATTTTCCACACTTTATTTATTTTTAACATTCATTTATTTTTGAGAGACAGAGAGGGGCAGAGCATGAGCAGGGGAGGGAGGGAGGGAGGGAGAGAGAGAGAGAGAGAGAGAGAGAGAGATACAGAATCCGAAGCAGGCTCCAGGCTCCGAGCTGCCAGCACAGAGCTGGATGCGGGGCTCGAACTCACGAACTGCGAGACCATGACCTGAGCTGAAGTCGGACGTTCAACTGACTGAGCCACCCAGGCGCCTCTATTTTCCACATTTTAAACTAGGACACATATTTAGAGTAGTATTTATTTTTAATTCATTGAATGGTAACAAATGACAAACCCTTTATTTGTTCATATAAATATGCATTTTTGCAAATCTCTTCAAGGTGATATTGCACCAAACCTCGGCAGCTGTTGGTTGTTTAAGTGTGAGTTGCAGTGTAGAAACCACGTCCGTGAAGGGTTCATCGTCTTGTGACGGTAACACCCATTGGCTGTTATTGCCCTCTGAATGGATTTTTTACCCTGGGATGATTGTGTAACATTGTGTGTTGGCCATTTAAAAACTAAATATGGCTTTGCTGAGTCCTACGTGTCTTCACGTGTTGACACCTTCAATCACACGGTTTCAAAAAGCACGTTTGTTCGTATCATCACCCACCTTAGCAGCACAGTATCGTAAAGCCAGCAAGTTCCTGGTGGTGGATACGAGTTTCCCAATATTCCAGTTTCCACTTAAAACTCAACTTTTGTCCTTCTTTTCCGCATTGTTTGAGAGTGTGCCTTCTAAGTGGCGACGGTCGAATCCCTGTAGCCTGTTGGTCATTCTTTTAAGTGAAAACGATGTCCCACGAGGAGGCAGCTCACAGCTCAACCACCGGGGAAAGTGAGTGTTTCCCAGACGCGGTTGTTATGCCCCTGTGTGCGACCAGAGTAGTCTACACGCGCTTCCCGTTGTGTCGTGCCGAACAGTAAAAAGACGTGTGCTCACAGTTCAGGTTTAGCCACGCGATTATCTATGGAGTATCTATTGCTGTCCATAGTATAACTGCTTCGTCAGGGATCTTACGTGAAGCTTTTCTCCCTGCAAGTGTATGGAGTTGGGGAATCGGATGACCCACAGCACACAGGATGCCGCTGCCTTGATGGCTGGGAAGGCTCCCCGCGGTTTGACTCCGCAGCGCGGGTATCAATCAACCCAGGAAAAAAGGCAAATGATGTTCTAGCATCGGTCCGAAAACAGCTGGACCCGGCAGAGCCCTTGAGGGAGTCTCTGGGTGCCCTCGGGGGGCCTGCCACGGTGCTTTGAGACCCCGCGGGCTGTGGGATTGAACGCACACTCTGCAGCATGACTTCTATATCGGCCTTGGTACCCCTTTCCGGGTCCTCTCCCGCCACGGGTGGATGCTGGCCGGTCCAGGAAGGAGCTCCACGCCACGCCGTCCATCGCGGCTGGAGTTTCCCACGCACGGGCAGCCTTCGGTCTGCAGGGCCGCTGTGCCAGCTTAGGGGCTGGATATGCCGCAGCGAGTGCCCCCTGGGGGGACAGGAGTGGGGGCTTGGGTCCCGCCCACTCTCCTCCTACCACACCCTGCAAACTAGAGGAAAGCGTGTCTTTTTCCTTTGCACGTTTACATCACCTACTGATGTCCCGTGGGGTTGTAGTCACGCGCAGGAGGGACATTCGTCATCTGCTCGCCCTGAGAGGCCTGTTTCTTTTTTTTAATTAATTTCTATTTAGAAATTTTTAATGTTTGTTTATTCTGTGAGAGAGAGAGAGAGAGGGAGCGAGGGCGGGAGGGGCAGAGACAGAGGGAGACAGGATGCCAAGCAGGCTCTGCTCTGTCAGCACAGAGCCCGACGCGGGGCTCGAACTCACCAACCGTGAGACGGTGACCTGAACCGAAGTCAAGGTGCCCTTTCCTAATGGGCAGCTCGCCATCTGGTCTTCAGCGGTCACTTTCCCGTTTCCGATTTCAATACTACTTTTGACGACCTGTATAACTTCTGTCTGTCCTTCCACAGCCACTTTGTGGCAACTTTTCTTCTGATGCCACATTATCCCTACCCCACCCCCAGTCTAGCCTAGGTGCCTCAGTATTTCTGCCCGTGACCCCAGACTTTCTCGGTCAGACCAGGGATCGCATTGTATCAGCACTGTTTATTCATCCGTCCTCCTGACTAGATTGTGACTGCTCTGAGGGCAGGCTCATTGTAACACAATACCAGGAGTACAGCTGACTTTGAATAATGTGTACGGAATAAAAGTTATACACGGAATAAAAGGAACAAGATCTCAAGCTGTGTGAGGTCTTACGATAGCATTGAAAAAAAGCAAATGACAAAAATGTCTTCCTACGTGAGACAGGATCTTCTGTTGGGTCTAAAATTTGGTGATTCTGGTCACTGCTTGGATTGGCGTCTCGGGGCTCCTGTTTTGTTTTGTTTTCTTTTTTAATATGGACAAATATTTATTAGGAAACTAAAAAATAATCAAAGCCTGGGGATCAGCAGGAGAGGGGTGAGGTGGTGTGGAGTGAGAGGGGTGCGGAAGGAATGTTAATTGCAGAAGAGATTAAATCACGGGAAAAGGAGTTAATAATGTAAATTTTCCAAAATTTTATAATTTCATGTTGATAAAAGGAAGTGTCCCCAATGAAGTTATATTATGCTCTTTTATGTGTCAATTAAAACAGCACTCACGTTTATGAAGCAGGAGCTCTCAGACATAAGGGAGGGATTGATAGAAACACAAACGTTGTGATGGCCTTTCTTGCAGAAATTATCAGCATTTGAAAGTCACGTCGATTTGTCAAATAGGCAAATGGAAAAGCAGAATTCTTGAATATTGTATATGATTTTAATTCTCAGTCTATACTTCTCAACATTGAACTTTGTGAATTTAAAAGAGCATTAAAGAAATTTTCACTGAAGTGTAACTCGCATAAAGAAAAGCATATGTGTGCTCATCAGTGGAGGCCATTTGTATAACCAGCGCTCAGAAATCCCCCTCATGTTGCCTCCCTGCAGGGTCATCCCTCTCCCCCTCCCCCCACTTTTTATTCTGCCACTGTTGTCTAGGGACAGAGCGGAAGTCCCTCCAAAACAGCCACTCAGCTGATTTCACTTGCCTTGCTTTCCTTCACTCATGCTTAATCTAGATACGTGCTCTAACCTCCCCAGTTAAGAAAAGGATTATGTCTTTTAAGTGTCTTGTAATCTATTGGTTTTCCATCATGCCCTCCTTTTTCTTACAGTTTATTTGTTGTAGGACTTGAATCTTTTGGCTGGTAGATTTTCCCACAGCTTGCATCTTGCTGATTTCAGACTCATGGACGATTCATGTACCTCTGTTACATGTATTTCCTGAAACTTGGTGGTAGAATCCAGAAGTTTGATCTGACTTTGTGCCAACTCTGTGGCTAGACTACAGGTGGTATTCATCCGTTTTTTGGGAAGTACATCATGTCTGTTTTTTACTCTTTTTCTTTTTTCAATGTTAGCTCAATGCCTTGATTCATAAATTAACCGAGGGCTGCAAAAGAGTTGTGTGCTAATTCTATCCCTTAGCTTTGTTCATTAGCTGGGGGTCTGCTTGTAAGGAAATAACACCTTTCATCTGCTCTTTGGACACCAAATGGTATATCTTTATGGGTTACAATTCAGTATAGGAAAGGAAATAGATATTTGAGTAATTCAGCCATTATTCCTGCCATGAAAATTTCCTAAGGAGTCTACTAGAAAACAAGCTTCAGACAAAGAAAATGACTAGACAGATATGGACATAAACACTGGTGGTTAAATACACAGTCACTTGAAGTAAGAAGATTAAATGAGAATCAAAAGGGAGAAATTACAATATATAATGGCTTATTTATCTAGTTTTCACAATGATGAATTGGCTTCTTGTCATCCTTAGGTGATCATTTATTATTTTTAAATATTACCATAAATTCATGGTTTTATATACATTTGATAGGTTTTAATCCATGGCAGTTGTTATGTGTATGGAAACAAATTGTCCCTACTTTGGCCAACGGGAGCCTTCTCTGGGTAACTCCTGAGTCCTTTTGACATGATCCTGATTTATCTCTGTTAGCTCTCGATATTTCCAGACACACCAGGCACGTCTTGTATATTTCCTGCTCCAGATGTGGAATCAGCCATGTCTTTTAAGAAGCCTATGTTTTATTTTGTTTACTTTTGTTTCAATTGGGAAATGGGCATTTTAAGGCCATGATCTGGGTATTAGGATACTCCTGGCCACTGGTAGGATCATTCGTTTTAGGCCTTTTAAGAGGACAGAGCTAGAATTCAGTGAAAAGATACAGTACCTCAGAAGTTTCTACTAATATTTACAATCCAAATTTGGGACAACAGTGTTTCTATTTGACCACTTGCCTTATATCTATATCTCCTTTCATTTTCTACATGGAGAAGGTTGGTTTTCAAGGATATAGGGTAGACATCAGAAAACTTTTTATTTAATTTTAAAGACTAGATTGTAAATAAGCTAGCAGACCATGCAGTCTCTGTTAAAACTGCTCAACTCCATCATGGGAAAACAGCCCTATACAAAATGTAAATGAATGGGCAGGGCTGTGTTCCAATGAAACTTTTTTGTAAGAACAGGCAGCTGGCCCATGTGCCATGGTTTGCCAACCTCTGATATAGGAGAAAAATAATTCAAATACTGCATAATGATTTGCTTTTCCCCACTTTACAGATATGTCTCAGATTGTGAATATGAATACAACTATTATGAATCATGATTTCCTAAAAATAAAGATTCTTAAATATACTATCTTCATCCCTCCATTTTTTACATGCTTGTCCCATTTCTCTTTTGTTAGATCACATAGCAATTACACACCTTTAATTCTCATTTAATCTTCTTACTTCACATGACTGTGTATTTAACCACCAGTGTTTATGTCCACATATGTCTAATATGCTTTGTCTGAAACTTGTTTTCTACTAGATTCCTTAGGACATTTTCATGGTAGACATAATGGCTGAATTACTCAAGTGTATGTTATATGTTGTACTTGAAGGTCAGGTTTGCTGGGTATAAAATTCTGGGCTCATATTTTCTTTCTTGACAATCTGAGCTATTTTATTCCTCTCTTCAAGCATAAAGTATTGGTTGGAAAAATCAGATAATAATTTTATTTTATTTTCCTAATAAGTTTAGTGCCCTCTTTGCTTAGATACCCAGTGGATTTTCTTCTTCTTTTTTTTATTAGAGTACTTTTTTTTAATTACAGTACTTTTTATTGGAGTACTTTTTTATTTTTTTTAATAGAGTACTTTTACTAGTAAATGCCTGGGTGTTATTCTGGGTTGGTATTTATAGATACTCTGTACTCTTTCAATGTATGGTTTCAAGTATTTTTTCAAAAAGTGCTTTACAAATTTTTTTTAATTAAACATTTTTTATTTATTTAGAGAGAATGGGAAAGGGGAAAAGAGAGAGAGGGAGGAGAGAGAGAGAATCCCAAGCAGGCTCCATGCTGTCGGCACAGAGCCCAACACTGCTCTTGAACTCATGAACTGTGAGATCATGACCTGAGACCGAAGCAAGAGTCAGACGCTTAACTGACTGGGCCACCCAGGTGCTCCCAGAAAAGTGCTTTTAAATGGTAGTTTGTGTTGTTATGCTTCATTTCTTTGATTTTCTTCTTTAGGGGCCCCTTTTAAACTTACGTTGGATCTTGACTGCCTGTCTTCAGTGCTTTTCACTTTTTCTTAAAATATCTTTTTAATATTTTTTCATTTTGTGTTAAAATCAAAAGCTTTTTCTGGCCGTCCATTTTTCTGAAGTCTCTGCTTGTTGTCTTGTTTTTTTTCTTGTGGTCTTGCTAGTTTTATCTTCATTTCTTTTTTTTTTTTTTTCAACGTTTATTTATTTTTGGGACAGAGAGAGACAGAGTATGAACGGGGGAGGGGCAGAGAGAGAGGGAGACACAGAATCGGAAACAGGCTCCAGGCTCCGAGCCATCAGCCCAGAGCCTGACGCGGGGCTCGAACTCACGGACCGCGAGATCGTGACCTGGCTGAAGTCGGACGCTTAACCGACTGCGCCACCCAGGCGCCCCAATCTTCATTTCTAAAATGCTTTTCTCTTTTCCTCTATTTTTTTTTCTTGAGTTCTATCATTGTCTCATTTCTGAGTGTTTCTACTTCTGATTCATGTTGTTTCTTTCATGTCTTTTATCTTTCTATTAATTTTTGAATGGTTTTGAAGTAGTATGCCACGGTTTTATTTATTTTTAGTGTGACTTCTGGTGTATTTTCCCTGCAAAGATATTCTGTTCCTTATTCTCTTTTTTTTCTCATTGTCACTTTTATGCCACTTTGATACATTTCTGTTAGCTATGTTTCTATTCTCAGTGTGTGTGTGTGTGTGTGTGTGTGTGTGTGTGTGAAATTCCTTTCTTAACTTTTAGGAAAAAGCTTTGTTCAGATAGTTTTTGTAACTTTGACCAGGTCCTCCTCCTCCTGCCTCTTTTTTCTCCCCTCCTCCTTATAGTGTCGAAAAAAACATGGCAGTGTGTCTTCTGAGATTTCCCAGCTCTCTTCCTCTCCCTTATTTGTCTGACCTTGTCTTTCCTTTGTCTATGTTTTCCCTGTCTTCCTCAATCCGGATTCTATGTTCAGCAGCTTCTCCCCAGTGTGGGGGCAATGTCCGTTTCAGGAGTGTACTGGGGTTACACTTGTCCAGGTTCTTTAGTTCTTGCCATTGGCCCTGTGCTTATCCATCACACCTGGACAGGACCCTTCCTGCTTCCACCAGCCACTCTCCATCTGGAACCTCCTGCTTTCCCGTGAGAACCTGTTGACTATTTGTGTGTGGGGTATGTGTTCCTATTCTCAGGGCTTTACCTTATTAGTTTCCTCTCCCATACACATGCTGGTAACATGCACATTTTGTGGCTAGAGGTGATTCCCCCCCCCCCCCCCCCAGTTGTCTTTTAGGATTTGTAGAGTGACCTTATCATCTGGTTTGGTTGTAAACATTGATCAAAGGGCTGTGGCTTTGATAGCTAATTGTTGTGTCAGTTTTTGTGTGAATTTGGGAATTATCCAAACACCAGGCTGTCATCACCACCTTCATCTTTTAATTAAATTTTTTCTTCTTAAGGAAGTATAAATGATCATTTGCTAAAATTGAAAGCAGGGATTGACCTGGAGCCCTGGGACAAAACTGCCTCTCTAAAAAGTCTCAGGACTAGATCATTTTAATATTAAATTTTGTTTAAAATTCTTAGGGCAGGGCATCTGGGTGGCTTAATCGGTTGAGCGTCCAACTTGGGCTCAGGTCATGATCTTGCGGTCTGTGAGTTAGAGCCCTGTGTTGGGCTCTGTGCTAACAGCTCAGAGCCTGGAGCCTGCTTCGAGTTCTGCATCTCCCTCCCTCTCAACCCCTGAGAGGGGGCTGAGATTTTTTAAATTTTTTTAATTAAAAAAAATTAAACTTTTTAGGTCAATCAATTCTTTGAAATGTGGACTTACAGAAAAAAAAAAAAACCTAGACATTGCCTCATTCATCTTATTTAGAAAACACATATTGTTTATTTTGCTTATAAAGGATATAGTCTTTTTAAAATAGTCAAACCATACAGAAATTTGTAAAAGAAAAGCAATTATCTCCAGTGTCTGCATTTGCTAGGGCTGCCCTAACTAAGTACTACAAGCTGAGTGGCTTAACCAACACAAATGCATTTCCTCACAATCGCGAAAGCCCAGAGTCCAAGGTCAAGATGTCAGCTGGGTTGGTTACTTCTGAGGCTGTGAGGAGGAGGGTGTTCCGTGCTTCCTCCCTAGCTTTTGTTGGTTTCCTGGCCATCTTTGACATTCCTTGGCTAGAAGAAGCATCACCCCACCCCCGCCTTCATCTTCCCTTGGTATCTTGTATGTATGTCTGTGTCCAAATTTCCCATTTTTAGAGAGTTGTCTTCGTTTTTCTCTTTTATTCACTTGGTCAATGCACAGTCATTGTGTAAGTTCTTATGCTTCCTTCTAAGGCAGGGACTGTCCGTTGTCTACTTGGTATCCATAATCATTTCCTCCTATGAACAGACCCCTCTTTCTATTGAGGGATGATAGTACGCTTGGCCTAGAGACTATATTTTTTCATCTTCCCCTAAATTTACGTGTGGGCCACATCAGACCACTTGGATGAACATTTCCTCCCTTTTCCCTTTCTCTGTCTGGGAGAAGACAGAATGGCTACGCACCGGGGCCCATCTTATGAACAGGAGGCAGTCTTGGAATGGAAACCACACATCGAGGGTGAAAAGGCAGCAAGTAACCATACTAGCCCTGGACTCTATCTCCAGCTTTATTTTATTTGAAAGAAAAATAACCCTTTAAATTTGTTAAGCCACTGTGATTTCGGTTTTCTTGTACGTTCAGCCAAACCTAATTCTGACACAGACATATTAAGTAATACTCTTAAACTCGTATTTCTCCATTCATCAATTTCGTAAGTGAAACTGAATATATTGATTTCTCCCATGACAGAGGAAGAAATCAGCACATTTTCCTTATCCTTTTCTCGTTTCTAACCCTCATTCATTTATTTGCTACATCCATTTGCTGACGCAGTCTGGATTTTATCCCAATCCGCAATCAGCAGATTATTTATACATT